>NC_080431.1:112964371-113310204 GCF_028018845.1 Melospiza georgiana
TTATTCCTTTTCCTAGTAATTTCCTTATAAAGGTTTTTGCTCTGAAGGGAAGTTTAGCAGAATGCAACAAATGTAAAAATAATTTTATTAAAGTCTGCAACCCATAGAGGTGCATCTGGGAGCAGGAGTGGGAATGATGGAGAGGATGGAGTTGTCCCTTTGGCATCTGGAGACTCTGGGATCTGCAGGTGTGGATCCACACCAACTTATGCTGCTTTAATTGCTGCTTTACATTCCTCCCTAACACAAACTGTTTCTGTTCCCCTGCTCATTCTGGCTCTCCAGCATCCCTGTTATCCTAAATTCTTTTTGCTAAATGGTTAGTTGGGGATTTTTTTTTTTTGGAGCAATTTTCTACTAGTTCAGCTGAGGGCAACATTAAAGTGCAGTTCTAGATGAAAGCCAGAACTACAAGGGAGAGGATGAAAGATGGGGAAAAGGGATAATGGGACTTCAGCAACTGGCAATTTAGCCTGGGATATCACAGATTCACTTGCTGAAATTACTCCTCATCAAAAGTACTTGTTATGGAATTGCAGCTTATTCCTTATGAAAAAATCCTTTTCATAGATTTGCAGCAAAAGAATTCTGAAAAATGGTTTTGGATTTGTGATCATATCAGGGAACAGAGATACCTAAAAAAGAGGATTTTCAACTCAATTTTCCTGTCACTTAATTTGATATATGAAATTTCTATATACCACAATCACTTTTGTTGATACCCACTCTGAAAATAATTTATCCTTTAAAAATGCTCTTTCTCAACAGTGCTTAATGTTTTAGCAATACTGTGGGGTAATTACACACAAAAAAAAGTAAATAAAATGAAGATTCCAAATGAAGCTGAGTAGGGAAAGTAAAATTCTTGATTTTAACCTGACAATAGTATAGCAGATTTAAGCAAACATGTTTATTTCTCAATTTATGAACTTCACTTACAGCATAAACAAAAGAAATCCTTCAAATTAGTAGACTGCAGCAACTTGAACCAAGTTACAAAGCAGTAACATCCCTGAATTTAGGACAATTTTTGCCCTCAAATCAGATTTGGGAAACAGACACAGTAAGTGCTGTGAATTCACACGTCTTGCAATGAATTCACACATCTTTATCCTAAGAAGACCTTTGGAAAAAGAAAAAGGAGGATCCCAGCTCTATCTAGAGACATCCAGAAGGATTCATTCTTCTTTCCATGTACAACACAAACCTCCAAAAATACAGTGAAACTGCTCCATAATTACACAGTAATGAGGACCAATACTGATTCTTTTGCCAATTCTTTTGCCAGAGCAGCAGGTTAGAAATACTTATTAACAGATGTATTGTATGCAGTTCCATCCCTTGCAGATTTTGAGAATTTACTGAAGTTTTCTAACATAAAGAATATTAAAAAAATAGAAAAAAACCACAAACAAGAGTAAGATCTGCTTACCATGAAATGAGGTTGTGTTAAAATACGCTTTAGCTCCTTTGCATCATTGTTCTCTGGGTAACATGAAATTTCTTCCAATACCTGCAAAATAAGCAGCAGAAATGTCCCATAGTAATTTTCTTTTAAAGCTATTGAAGAAACTAAACCCCTCACTGCTCAGTCAGAATATCCCCAAATGATTATACACACCAACATTTCTGATACAGGGAAGGGTTTAAGAGAATGTGCCCCTACCCAGCTGCCCCAAGAGAATAAAATACCTTGTTTCAATGTTTTCTCTGAAACATCAAAGCAGAAATTTGAAGGATTTTTGTTTGTTAGATCGACAGCATTCCTCCAACAGCTTAATACATGGGGACAGGAATGGAGTGCAAGCAGGTGACAAGCAAGACCTCCACCAGTTGTGCTTTCTTACATGGTCTCAATTTATTAAAACAAATGATTTACAAGCAGAATTAAAAACACTCCAAAATCAAGTGTTAAACACACCAAGTCTAGGTGGGCAATCTGCTACCCCACCTCCAAGCTCCAGATTTTATAAAATCTGAGTCACTTTATCACTAGGGAAGGAGGAGTAAAGAAGATTTAACTCATTTGCCTGCAACCTGATTATTACACCTTATTTTTCACATGCAGCTAGTTGGAAAATGAAAGCAGAGTATTTTGCTTCTGGAAGCACCTCCAGGATAAACTGACAGCAAATTTTGCAGAACAGGACTTGAGGGCATCTATCAGTGTGACTTTAGTTATTACATAGAGTTTTAAAGTCTTCCTCCTCTAATAGGACAAAAACCAGTCTTCCTATGATGTAACCCCGAACAACTGCACGAATTTTTACAGATAATACATAATACAATATGGGTCTGGGTTTTTTATTACCTGCCATAAATAAGCAAATAACACACTATTTGTAAGGTACAAGAATTAAGAACATCTGGGTCTATCTTTGGTCTTAGTGGGCCACCTTCTCTGCAATTTCCAAGTCTGCTCTTCTTAGACTTATCTATGATAAACTTGAGTTTTTTTCAATTTAAAAAGCTGACACCTCAAAATATTTCTTTTTGTGACTAGATTTTATAAACATCAGATTTCTGGTGCAGATAAATAACCTGAACATGAAAGATTCTGCAATTACCCAGCAGGAATGTTCTTTTTAACATCACTACAGTTGAAGAAAAGGTTAAATGATTAAACTGAGTAATATTCATAATCCTTACACAAATAATGGAATTCTGCAAGTTTATGCAACTTGTTTACGTAACTTGGGTAAGCAATGGTAATATTCCAGAAATAATTCAGATAATGAGCCAGAATACACATCTTAATGAAGAAAAGTAAGTTACAGTTTAAATACAATCAACCTTTCAAAGTAGAAAAAACATACTTTAAAGCCATTACCTCTTTGGCTCTCTGTACAGCATCACTTGGAGGATTCCTGATTTGTGGTGAAGATTTTGTGTTTATTTTGTCATAAAGCTGAAATAACAAGAAAACAAACTACTGAAATCATATGCTACTTTACATAAATTAATAAGTGTTTACAATAGCCTGCTGATGTTACCAGGATTAGGATGATTGTTAAACTGCAAAAGCCCCAGATGTTCTGTATACAAAATCTAGCAGCCTAGGGTTTTGGCTTTTCATTTTTAAACATTTCCTGATTTGAGCAGTGCCATAGATTCAGAGTTCATAGGATGACATGGGAAAGTTCAAGAGGTTAAGGGCTTCTGCAAACCTCCCATGCTTTTGCCACAGATTTACAGAAACTATATTCTTCTACTAGAAGTGACCCTATGAATCTTGAATAAATGCTATAAACCAAACATTCTGCTATAAAATCAAGTTAATCTGCATATCTCACTTTTCTCAATAAATCAAACATTCTGAGCAGTAATTTAAACAAACCTTGGAATATGGCAAAATGCTCTTGAAGACAGAACATTACAAAAGCCAAATACTCTGAGAACAGAAAAACAAACTTTCCAAGAATGAGCACTCATAAAAAAGGGTAACCTTATTTTACTAGGACTTTCTGTTAGACAGAAGTCATTGTATTTAAACAGGCTACTGCAAACCTTCCACATTAATTATTTTTTTAAAAATACCCTTTTAAGAACCATTCAACTATGCAAAGCACAACAGAAGAAAGATCTTTCTTGAAGTTTCAAATTAGAGATAAGACATTGCAGGCTCTTCCTCATACAAACCTAACACACTGTGCATGTTTTAAAAGAAAAAATGTATACTTAAGAATAAACAGGTACTGTGATAAGCAGTATTTTCAATTAAATCCTTTTGGCTTACAATTCAAGTGATATAAAGATGGTCATGTCTGTAAATATTTCCTAATTATGTTAGATTATTTCTTTGATATATAAGACAGAAAAAAAGCACAAATAACAGTTTTAGAGAATTAGAGAAATTTTTATCACAACAAGGGTGGTGAAACACTGCAACAAGTTGCCCAGGGAAGTTGGGGAATCTCTCAACTTTGGAAACACTCAAAATTTAACTGAAATTCAAAATAACGGACATAAAAAAGCATTCAAAATACGAAAGTGACTCTAAAACCTTCAGCAAACCCTGACACTGCCAAGGATGAGGTGATAAGATAAGAAATCACCATTCAGGCTGCTCAGCAAGGAGTGCTCAGGAGTTTCCTCTGGAAGTTCTCAGCTCCACTGTTTGGCTCAGAATGGCCTTGGATGTTTGAAAAAGGGAATCCTGCCAGGACACAGAGCTGCCCTCTTCTCTTTCTCACACAACATGAAATACCACTCAGTTTTAGATAGATAAACTGCCATAAATGCAACCCAACCATCACCATCACTTCCCTCGGTTAACAATTTAACAAACATGTTGAACATTTCAAGCCCATACATAAATAAGCACAAAACCAGCAAACAGTGTCACTTCCAAAAAAACATTCCCTGCAGGACAGTTACACCACTCTCTTGGGGAAAGAAAAGTAGAAAAGTCAAGATAAATCAGTTTCTTCCAATGCAACAACTTCAGCTTGTGCTGCCAAAACACCACTAAACTCCACAGTTTAAGCAGCCTTGAAAGCTTTGTGATAAAACCCTTCTGCTAGTTTGTAGTTCAGGAGACATTTTATTTGTGCACACAATCATTTGTTTTACCTTTTCTTAAATAAATTAACAAAATCTACCCAAACTCCAGCACTTGCAAATTACAAAGTACCCTTCTATGCCTGTTAACAATCTGCACTGAGCACTGTGTCCTGACCAAAGCACAGCAGAAAATGCATGACACCCACCATGAATATTACTGATTTTTTTTTTCCTTCTTAAGAGTAATGAAATTACAGAAAAGCTACCTTGAAAACATTTTTATTAGTTATTTCTAGCAATGGTGGAGAAGCTAAGTGTCTGAAGTTGCTGATTTCCCTCGTTACTGTGACCCAAAACAACCAGCAGTTTACAGAAACAATTTTTCCCCCACTAACATGGGAGAGTTATCTTCTGAGATTAGGAAGGAGGCAAAAAGAAAATTCGGGAGCAGAGCTCCTCAAAGAATGTTTAGAAAAAAAAATCAAGGCAAAGTTCAGACTAAACAAGAGTGCATTCATTTTTCCACAGTGCCTTCATGCTGAGGCACGGCACTTAAATTTCATCTTCCAGGATTTCTGCTTACTGAGGTTTGCTCTGAAGGCACCAAACTATCAGGAGGAACTCTGACAGCAATTAAAAGAAAAACCTTCATATCTACATTAAGGTTTAAGGATGATATACTACCCAAGGCAAGGGATCTATTAATTGTGGATCTAGAAGATGGCCTCACCCAGAGAATGGATGTGAATTTGGTAGATTCACTTGCATGAGGAGATCTCTTCATTTTGAAATGGCATACTCTAATTTAAGTTAGTTCATGGATTTTTTTTTACAAGAGGCAAGAGGAGCAAAGCTTATAACGTGCACTAATGCACCAGAACTGGTGAAGCAGTTCTACCTCCCTTGCAATCTTTGAAAGAAGACTGGTTTTGCAATATTTTTCAATATTTTTACACTTAAATACTAGCTATAGCAAAAGCAATTTAGAATTAAGGAATTTACAGCTTGCATAATTAATATGTGAAAGCATTTTAATGTAAAGGTTTCATTCAGACATTAAAAAGAATATTTGCTCCCTTGGATGTAAGAATCTAACACACATTTACATGAGTGTTTTAAAAGAGTGTATAAGAAAACTTTGAATAATACCTGTTTGTACACATCAGAGATTAAAGTGAACATTAATTATATTCAGCCAGGCTCTGTATGCTCCCTGTGGTAGAGAACACATTACTTTGTGCAGTTAGCTACAACATTTCCATCACAGAAACCCATCCTGTTCACAATGCTGCCTCCTTTCAGCAACCCTAAAAATGTAAGTTCTACAGGGAGCACACCAAAGGTGGTTTCTTGTAGAGAAGAATGAACTGGCTCATTCTTCACTGCTCTCTGCAGAAAACTTTTCTATGCAATAACAACAGACTTACAGCAGGACAAAATGTGTGCCCTAATCATGGCTTTCTTTTTGCTGAGAGTCTCTATTTTCCAGCAAATAACTCTGCCCCCTCAGCCCAGAAACTCAACCTCCAAGAATTCCACTCAGTAATAAGCATAAACATATAAATTAAAAATTTATAATAATTAAAAAAAAAAGTAAAATGACACAGCATATGTAACTTTTGGCATTTTCAGACTTTTGAATACTTTGTAAGTCACTCTCACTCCTCAGCATCAATTATTCTGCACTTCGTAGAAAGAAAATTGAAATTGAGAGCTTGCTCTTGACAAGATAAACAATCCCAACTGATGTATTAATAAATTTGATATAACAAACACATTATAGTTAATAAACAGTATAGTACTGCTTATCAAAACAACAAGTTTTGATTTAAATTTTGCATGCTAGAACACAAAAGGTCTGAAGAGAATACCCACAAGTTGAGTTGCTATCAGTTCACCAGCTTTTGCAGTGTCAAGACTTTTTGTCTTCTGCCTGTACAAAGGGAGCTCCTCTCTTCTGATATTTAAAGCAGACAGCCCAAAGCCTAATCCACAATCAGGCAGTCGAGACAAAACAACAAACTCTGCTCTTCTGACTACTTTTTCAGATGTGCAGAAATTCCTTTTTAACCATTTCCTGCAAGAGGAGTCAGAATACTGCTCCAATGCAACTCCCATTCAATGTCACACTGAAAAATTTAGATATTTCACAAGTAGCAGAAATGCATCTTCACCACCTGGTCTGATCCTGAAGGTAATAAAGATCAGATCACAATGAAATCACTATTTTAGCTACCCAAACCTCAAAGTTCCCGTGGGGCAAGTGAGAAACTTCTTAAAACAAGAGCTACTGAACTGCTAGAGCATAAAGCCTCCTGATCATTCAATACAAACACACATTTTGTGGGGATCCAGTTGCAATTCAGATCAGGTAATTGGCTGCCAACCTCAAATATTAAACACTGAAACATCTAAAAATAATCATTACAGTATGTCCTTATATATTTCACTTTCTCAACAGATTAACCACAGGCAACACAGTGATATTAGAGGGTTGTTTTTCATCACTTTTAGGTTTTGGGGCCATCTAAAAACATCTTGTCTAGAGGTGCTGCCCCTTGCACAGCAGCATTTACTAACAAAGAGAGGTTTTGCTTTGTTACCTCCCACAGTTCCCTGTCCTGATTCTCCATCCACCCCAGAGGTTTTATGTGCTCTGAGACTGAAAGAAATTCATGACCCACTGAATAAATAATACTTACAAGAAGAAGTATCAAAGAATGGCTAAAATTAAAGGGCCAATGAGATTTATGCTAGATCACATAATTCCTTCTTCTGCCAGTTCTGTTTCACATCTCCTTTCCATGCAAAATATTATAATGTTCCCATGGGTGCCTCTTTTCCTGGGATTCTAAGCTCTCAAGGAAACACATCCCTCAAGCTAATAACTTACTGGAAAACACAGAGTAGCAAGGTCACAGCAGAGGCTTTATCTTTGTTTAAAGAGTTTACTCTTTCCAACCCTCTGTTCTCCACTATTAAGGACTGTGCATGAAGTTAATTTTTACCATTTCAGCATCAGACCTAACATTTGCTTCCCAGCATAATTCTACAGAACAGGTTATAGTTCCATCCTGTATCAAAGTCCAAAGCATCTTTCAGACTCTAATTTGTGCCTGCTAGAGCATTTTGGCTACAGCTTCAAATATTTTTCTGTGATACTCACTGTAGAAGAGGAGCATAATCAACATCTGCATGCCAGGTCCTCACCCAGTGAAATGCTGAGCAATTCAAACAAAACCAATTCAACAAAAGGGTTCAGGAAGCAGTTTATCAGCTAAAAACAAGATTCTCTGACGGAGTGTTCACAGAAGACAGTCTGAAGCAGAACATGAATTCTGTCTGAACAGGTGTTTGTTTCTGTCATGCCCCAGAACTGGCAGCTGCCAACACTGCAGCTTGAAGCACTGAGACTTTCAGTAACCCTGACAAGGGTTATGCAGATTTGAAATACTCAATTCCTCTGTGCATATTCACATTCAAGCAACACATGAATAATCCTTCCAGTAAAAAATGTTGCAGTAGCAATTGGACCCTGAATTTCAATTTTAAGTTTGATCATTCACATGACAGAACAGAAATACATACTCTTCTTCAAATTTTAAAAGAGGAACTTTTATCTGCAAAAAGCAGGCCAACTGTACCTTGTTTTAAGAAGTCACCTATATTCCTACATACTCATAATGTGTCTTTTAGAACAGAGTGACACTTGGTGATACCTGCATCAGAAATAAACATAAAATCAGATTTTCTTACACCTTTACCTACTACATGTAGGAGAAAATGATAGCAGCTAAACTCAGTCAGTCCTATGCAATTTCAGGAAGGTGCATTCTTTTTTTTTTTTTTTATAATTCCTTATCTGGGCTTCTTCACTTGTTTTGTTATAAAACAAAATGTAACTTTTTGAAGGCAAGAACAGAGGAGAGAAACTCAACTGGACAGAACCATTTTTCTCTGAGCATTAGCTCAGTTCCCACTGTGTGTGACTGGCAAACAAGTGTATTGTAAGGAGTGGGAATGACAAACTTCACTGCACAAACCCTGAAATCCTGGCACGTCACTGAAGCTAAATGCCAACTGGAGAATGTTTAATGTGTATTAACAGGTTGTTAATGACCACATTTCTGAGGCACAGAAGATAATACCTGCTTCTTAGGAGTCAGTGCCTTGCTACGGGAGAAGAAGGAGATACATGAACTGATTTACTTCAAGAATTGATAGAATAAAATTCCTGACCCTTCAATGTGTTGTATGGACAAACTGCCTGTCAGACAGGAAGAGCTGACAGAACAACATCTTGGTAAAACACAAATTATGAAGGTTTATTTTACTGAGGATGAACACAATTGACAGGTGAAAGATACAGTTCCCTTTAGTCAAGGTGGAACCCTGAAATGATTTTAGCCTCCTTTGAGAAGGAAAACACATCCCCTAGCCACAGCCAAAGACTGGGCATATATTGCCTTTGTAGTGATCCAAAGGGTAAAAAGGATCCCAGAAAAAATGCTCTTCACTGCCTTCCCAGGGTCTGACAGAGGCAATCTGGTGACATGAGAGCTGTAAGGAAAGCACACAGCCCTTCACCTGTGTCAGCAGCAGGGAGACATTAGACATTACCAGCCAATATTTTATCAAGGATATCTTCCACTGAAATATTTTGTATGCTTGGAGACATGAGGGGAACCAGAAGGTTCAGGGAAAGAACACTGAAAAGGTTTTTCATCCTGTTATGTAGCTAAGTGTTGGCACACTTGTTGTATATCTTTTGATCAAAACCTTAAGAAGTGAAAATGTATCCAAGTTTAAATTCTCTCAAAAGGTTATAATGCTGTAGCAAAACTGCAGGCAGTCATGAACTGTGGGGAAATCACACAAAGTTTAGTCTGAAACAAAGACTACACAAACCCCTGCAGCTCCACACACTGATACAGTGACAAACAGATTCAAGGACACATTTCTGCTTACATTGGTTCAGACCCCACAGATATTCAGTAGTATCTGACTTGTATATTCTATTTCTTTGCAAGGGTTGAAGGTTCTACCTTCAATGTAAATGAGCTACAAACAAATTTTAGCTCTGTTGTGGAACATATTTCTTTTTAGCAGAGATTATCAAGTGCTATGCACTTACTCTGTGAAATCTAAGCCTTACCTCTTCAGAGGCAAAAGAGCCAAGGAAAGCACTATACTTGTACAGAATAAAACTCCAGGTGTGTGCATTTCTTCCCCCACAATTGACTTTTTGAATTCTGCCTCTGGATTTGCTTCACAGTTACCAAAAGGATTAATATTTATTTATTTCAAGTTGTCTCACAGAAATACTGATATGGTATGCTACTGGTTATGGTTATGCTACTCCTCAAAACCACAGCAGACATTATTTTCTTCTATTTAATTTCAGGTGTCCCTAAATGCCTCATTCATGTATGATGAACTCAGACACTGGTGTCTGACAGCATTTTAATTCCTTACAAAGCAGGACTCTAACCTAGTAATTTGTCTCCTATTTTAAGGAAAACCCACATTAATACTCATCATAAAAATGTTATTGACTGTAGAAGCTGCAGTTCTCCACCAGTGACAGCAGATGTTGAAGACATGCCAGACAGTACACAGACATAACCAGACTTTATTCTGTTCACACTGCAAATGTTTCAACATCTTTTGCAAAGATGAAATATGCCAAACTAGGATGAGATAAAGGTACTGATTTGCACATGGCAGTACCAACAAAACCAGCACAGCAGTTGGAAAACCAAAATTCAAAGGTCCCATTTAAAAAAAGCAAAACTGTCACTCTGGAATGTACCAGTAGTAGTGTTGGGAAAAACTTAGGCTTAGAACAGTATTTCCCAAAGTACTCTGCCATATTAGTGACTTCAAAGACACAAAAATCCCATTATTTCAATAACAGTCACTTTTTTTTTCTTCTTTTTTACTGCACTGGATATAATGGAAGCTGATCTTAAAAAAACCAAGGCAGAGCACTTTTTAGAGATGACACCATGCAGCTGATCAGATAAAAGTAAATGTAAAAGACATTGAAGTGCTGGAGGGAGTTTAAGATAAAGGGTCTGGAACAGAAGTATAAACAGAGGGAGCAGAGAACTTGGGGTGTTCAGTCTGGAGAAAAGGAGGCTCAGAGGAGACCTTATCACTCTCTATAACTCACTCAAAGGAGGAGCAGGCTGGGGGTTGATCTCCTCTACCAAGTAACAAGGGATAGGTCAAGAGCAAATAACCTGAAGTTGTGCTAGGGAAGGTTTTAGATTAGATATTAGGGAAATTTTTCACCAAAAGGGTTATCAAGCACTGGAACAGGCTGCCTGGTAAAGGGGTGCACTTGGCAGTGTTGGGTTTACAGCTGGACTAGATGAACTTAAAGATTTTTTCCAACCTCAACGATTCAATAAGCACCAGGAAAAACAACTCCCTCAGTACAAAAGGGCTTTATAAAGAGATTTATTCCATGGAAAACACCTTGCTACACCCCACAGAATAACCTTTGCTCCTGTCTTTCCCCCACCTTTCAATAAGGACTTTAATAACCAAGAACAGGAACTAACAGAGTTGGGTTAGGCCTGAATTTGGGCTTCATTCCCAAACCTGTTGGCCAAAGTACCTTGACAGGGTTGGACCATCACCCCGAAGAGAAAATGCTAATGACCACAAACCTCATTCCAGGGGGATACAGAACCCATAAAACCAGTAAAATCCACAATAACCAACAAGAACACAGCTCCTCCCCTGCTTTGTGATGTGGAGCATACCTTGCCCCAGGAGGTGCTAATGCTGGAATTCACAACTATTCTTGTTTCTCCCTATTCACATGAATTTTTCTGCAAGGAAAATTCTGTATCAATTTTCTGAGAATAAAAATACATAAAAATACACTGCAATGAGATCACCAGCACCTAGAACAGTCACCAGACCCCAGCCAAGAACCTGAAGGACTGGAAGAAGGAGGCAGAGAGGACTGACTGAATTCAGAGACAGAGGCAGAGCTCACTGGGCTGTTTATACATTGCCTTTGGGTTTTTGAATGCAAACTAAGTGCAGACTGAAGTATCACTGCAAAGTTAAGCTCCCAACACTAAGAAGTTGAAGCATTATTCAAGATTTGCAGCCCAGGTGCTGCAGCATTTCCTTATTTATGTCATTTCTCAGAGCAGATCCCAAACTCTAGGAGAAACAATAAACCCAAGAATCTGAAGGTTTATAAGGAAAAAAATCCCAAACACAACAGGTAGCCCTCATGGTTAAAAAGAAACTTGAACTGCACACAACACAAGAAGTGAAGAAAATGTAGAAAGTTAAATATGAAGGTGATCCTCTTTATCTCAAGACAATATCAATGAAGTTAATTAAATATTTCACAAGTGTCAGGAACACAATGCTATTGTTCTTTGATGTATCAGGGCCCAGTAACTTAAAAACAGACTGAAATAATGGGAATTTTTAGTTCCACATAAAAAAAGAATTTGTGGATTTTGGAGTAAGAGATGTTGGTGCACACAGACACAATGACAGAGGGGAGATGACATCAGGCCAAGAAGAACGGGCTACATACTGAAATTCCTATTTAAAATACATTATCAAGCTGAATTTCACTTGAGAATTCACCACATCAGTATCAAGCTTATAAATATTCAAAATGACAGAATATTAGTGAAAAAGAAAACAGGTTAAGCATAACAAAGTAACTCTCACAGTATCATGAAAACTGAGCCAGAATTTTGCATTGTTGGAAAGTGGTGGATACATAAATTTCTCAAAAATTACTCTCAATTAATAAAAAAGTAACTGTTGGCTCCTATTTGTATTAGCCTTGGGTTTAAGAGATTCACTCACTTATCAGGATTACATATTATAAAAATGTGGAACAGTGCCTTCTGCTCTGAAGACTAAATATAAAAAAAATTCCCCATTTCATTTGTAAGGCAGAGGAACAGGAAGAACAAGAAAACAATGAGAGGATGCTGAGTGGCAAAGTGATCCACCTATTCCAGCAGCAGAGAATATGAAATGCAAAGGTACAATGGAAGATGAAAATTGAAAGTATTTTAGAGAATGATTATGAAATAATGCAGAAGGAATTCCAGGACAGCTTCTGCTTTTTGTGTTCTTTCAGACAGAGCTTCCAGAGAAGTTACCTGTTGGAGAACAAATGCACTGCTCTGGTGGTGATGATCCAGCCCACCTGCTGAAGGAATCCTCCCCAGCTCTCCCTAAGGCTTGGCCATTGTTCTGTCTCAGTGCTGGGAAAGGAGCTCCCACTGCAGTGTGGGACAGTCCCTCCCACTCCTGGGCTGAGCACGCTGCCTTGCTCTGGGATAAAAGCCAGACTTGATTCCCCAAATAGCAAGGTGCCTTCCTGCCAACATACTTTCTTCTGGTATTTTTTTTAAACAAATATTTTCCATGTGTTTTTGTCTTACAATGATATGAAATAAAGGACAATTAAAAATATGAAAACAATGCGTTTTAAAAATGATTAGGTAATATTTCACTTAAGCATAACATGCTCTGAGGGCTTTTAAGCAAGGCATCCATAACACACTTTGTGGTCTGTTTTTGCAAAAGAGAAGCATTCAGGTTTCACTAAAACATGTTCCTCCTATAAGTGCTAACAAAATCAGTATTCAAGAGGGTAAGGACCAATGAGCATCCAAAAAAACTCACACCACACTATGTGATTCACATATAAAATCATTCTATTCACATCAAAACACAGTAAAACTGGATGATCTAGGAAAATATTTAAGCTTTTTATACCTATCGGCTAGTTTTAATTTCTACATCATATGATAGATATTCCACCAGACTATTCACAATTTAAAATAAAAGAAAAAAGGAAATGAAAGCAACCTGAAGAGAAAAATCTAAAAGTTTTTTGTTCCCCCCTCTTTTTAAAATTATAAAGTATATATTAAAATTGTTAAAATAATACACTTTGCTGAAAAAAGAGCAGATCAGGAATAAATACATAGAGAGTTTAAAACATTGTCAAGCAGAGGACTATAGTATCAGCCCTGCCTGGACACTGCTGAATAACTGCAACTTTTACAAAGGACATTCAAATTTACTGTGCCAACATCCAGCCTGGGAGGGTAAACAGAACAAACCAAAATAAACCCAGCAGAAAGCTTTAGCCAAACATCTAAGAAGCTAAACTGAGGTTCCAACAACATTCATTTTAGCAAAAGAGAAAATATGTTTCCTTAAAAGTCTGGACTTCAGGACCAAATCTGTTTGGATGACAGAGTTCAAAAGAAATCCTAAGGAAACTCTCAAGTGTGCACAGATGCAGGTTCCTGTGAAACACAACCATGAGCAGCAAAGGATAGCAGACACAGAAGTGAGATTCTCTTGAGAAATCAGCATGCCTTAAATATATGCACTGTGAATATAAATTAAACTAAAAAAAGAAAGAAGTGGCTGCACACATAGAGATGATACAAATGGCCAGTGCAAAATTTATTTATCCTCATTTAGTTAAAACCATATGTGTGTAATGTGTTAATCCAGCAAAAAGTAAAATAAACTTTCTTGAAAGCTTGTAACATTTTTATCACAGAAATAACAACACTTACCTCAATGATTCCCTCTATGAAAATTTGTAACAAACTTTTAAAATTCACTGCCAAAAGAGATCAGCCTAGAGAACTATCTCTGCCTTGGGACAGACAGATGCAGACAAAGCCAGCAGAGAGGCCCCAGCCACACAAAAGCTGATATTGTTCTCCTGCTGGGTGAAAATCTCACTTGTAAATTGAGGGACATGTGCATTCAGAGTCAGCCCAGCCAGGGCCCTGCAGAGGTGACCAAAGCACAGGAGAATGATTTCTCTCATCTCCTTCAGGGCAGGCAGCTGCACCAAGCAGCAGCTCCTGGGTTTCCATCTGAGCAGAATCCCTTTGATGCACTGACAGAGATGAAACATCATGGATAAAACACCATGGATAAAACTCTACCCCCCCTAAGCACAGCCTTGAAGCCCGCTAGACTTTAACAAATAATAATTGAAGTAAAAGACCTCCAAAATTAGTAACCTCTTTACAATTCTTTCCAGCTTCTTTATCAGTCCTGCTAACACAGGACAGCAGTGTCTCCCAGGATGCCTTTCATGAAAGTCAATAAAAAAGAATTGAATTCAAGCATTTGATAAGGCTTCTAAAAATCTGTCCATGGTAATAAAAAACTGCGTTCACTACTTAAATTTAACTCTGTTTTTCCATAAAGTTATTTATATACTGTACTGCATTCTTTATCATCTAAATTGGATGCTGGAATGAAACAGTCTATAAAGCTTCATATAGTCATAAATCCAGACATTTCTAAGTGACACAGAGAAATGTCCTACAGCATTCACCAAAATTTTGATCATCAGAGATGAACAGAGCAGGAGAAAAGAAAAATCTGTCCAAACCAAAGTTACTCTTTTACTTAAACAAAAAACCAACAAAAAAATTCAATCAATAAACAATAAATGTTTTCTAGGCAGTAAATATTTCTATATAGCTGTTTCTAGAAGGGCCTTTACTCTCTGCAGCAAACACAATTAAGTTTTTAAAAATGAAATGTGAAACTTCTGTGCAGGAAAAAAACCCACTCAACACAAATAATAGGATTCTATAAAATGATGAAAAAACACACAATGAAACTATTCAATAAACCCACATCAGGATATGCTTCTGTATTGCAGAATTTGGCTGAGAGTGATTAACTACTTTCTAAGCAGTTGGCACATTTCTTCCCCTTGTTTTGAACACTTTTGGCCACCAAGTAAATCAGAAGAGAGCCTTAAGACAGTTACCTAAACAAATTAATCAATTAAAAAGAATCAATAGGATGATGCCTTTTGTGGCCTTCAGAGGTGCCTGTCCTCATAACACCCAAGTTAATGAATTACTGAGAAAGAAGATTTCTATTTTGTAATCTGAAAAAAACCCAACAGATGGGTAACTTGCAGCCTTAACAAAATGATTGTTCTTTCCTTCTTGGCCTTCAGAAAAAGTTATTTCAGAGGCAAAATAAGATATTTCAGCAGCAGGCATGATCTACCATCATGTGCTTAATCTAAAAATAAGGATAACTCTTGAGAAAGAGTAGGAACACGAGAACAAATTTAACTGTGGAAAATGGCCACAGAAGAGGAAGAGTATTTAATGCAAAGTGACAGCCACAACTTCACAACAGAATAGAAAATTCCTACTTAGTGGGATATAATGGTTTATGGGTTACTTGGTCTGGAGGCTTCAGTAACCCCAAATTCTCTGAGAGGAATAAAATATTTCCCTGGCAGAACTTCATCCAAGTACAACTGGTGATTTTTTCCTGGGAAAAAAATTGGAATACTATTGATACAAAACCAAAAATCAATCTCCCACATGTAAGTTACTGACATGAAAAAGCTACCCTTCCAAATAACACTGAAACTTGCTTCAGGCTTTAAAAGACTTATTTCAGGACACTGCATTGTTTCACAATTTTAGTTTGTATTTTTCTAACCAAAGTATCCTTGGGAGGATTCTATCATTGCCCTTCCACATAGCATAATGAAAGAAAAATGCTTTTTGATGTCATTTTGTTCTCACAGATATCTTTATAAGGTGCAATTACCTGCATCCCTCTCTGTTTATGAGAATAACTGATGAAGAATGTGAAAATTCTACAACTTCACTGCTGGTTTTTCTTATTTGAAAAGCTACAATATATCATTACAGCATTACCAGGTCATGAATGAAGTACCAGGAACCTGACTGGTACTGTCAAGAGCAGAAAAAAGCAAAAGCATTGCAGAAGCATGAGTTAATGTCTGGCAGACCTATTACCCTGAAAAATACTGAAACTAAGGCCATGTGGTTTATCAAAGCCCAAGAAGTTATAAGATAACACAATAATGGTTAATAAATATCTAAAACCTTTCTGCATGAGTGACACAAGTATTTTGGTTCTTACTACACTCATTTTATTCTACTCCTCTCCAGATTTTTTATTTCTTGTTCATATTAACTGAGCACCCCTCTGTACTGCAGCATGCCATATAAAAAGTAATTAAGCATCTGGTACACAAGCTAGGTGAACTTAAAATTGGGAAAAAAGATTCACATTTTAATGCAAATTGCAAAGATGAGTTATTGGAGATGCAATCAGGAAGTCATGAGCTCCTAGTCCCTTCCTCCTGTGTGCCCCATATAATTTTATGCAATGCCTGTTGATGTAAAATGCACGAACAGTTATCAGAGAACAAAGATGAGAACTGCACGGTTGTGCCAGGGCAATGCCACCATCACTGAGCAGCCATCCCCATCTCTGGATGCTCCAGTCCCAGGGGCAGCAGTGCTGTGGGGGAGGTCTGCCAGCAGCTGGGGCCACCTCCAGACTGGAATCCCTTAAGCTTCAAGAATGCACAGAATTCAAGTGACTGATCAAACACTAACAAGTGTACAAATCATTCACTACATTCTAAAGTGTCTGCACACCACAGGACCTGTGGCACTTTTTATATTCAGCTTGTGCTCCTGCAAAGCTGCACAGAGGAACCAGAGCATTCAACAGTTTTGCAGAAACTCTCAAGCCTCTACAAACATCATCATCTACCTGCAGATCAGACAGCTAGAATGACTTCTACTCCTGTGGCTCTTTCACTGGGTGAAAAACACACACATCTTGTTAGATTTGTGATATTCACTGAGCTGTGCAGTTTTAGACATTGTACTAAAAAGGTCATCATCCATGTGATCACACAAACATTTTGGTTTGATCCAGGAGTGCATATTTTAAATTCATTTCATTATGCCCACCTACCATTTTTTATTTTTCACTGTACACTGTTACCAGAGCATATTTACTCTCAAACAACATTAAAATAAAAGATGCTGTTCACCTACCAGTGGTTATTCAACCCACAGGACTGCAGCACAACTGGCATAAAGTAAAAGCAGTCAGAACACACAGAACCGGCAGCCCTGGCTCCTCAGTGCCAGCTGCTCTGCAGATGTGTCACTGCTGTGTCACAGCACCTGCCAAGGTGCCCCTGTGCGTTTGGTTCCATCTGGAGTTTTTTCTCAGTGGAAGCTGTAGATTGCTTTAGAAAAAGCTGGTCTTCCCTAAAAGCAAGTCCTCTGTCTTCAACATGAAGTATCCACATATCCCAGAAAAAAACATCAGAGGAAGTATTTTTTCTGCTACTTTTTTTGCCTTTTACTTTAGACCTCTGTGCTGTGCATATACAAAGTCACTGACAGCATGGTGTGCTTTTGAATTTGTCATTCAGTGAGTGTTTTGGCACTCAGTAAGACACTGCTGCTTTATGGACTGGCAGCTCTCCAGAACCACAGAGAAATACAGATTTTAGATGACTGAGCATATAACATACCACGTCCAAGTGTGAAAGAGAAATGAGCACACCTTGGTGCATCACACAAAAAATTTCAGACTTGTAAGAATATCCCCAGACCTGGCCTAAGGTTAGTACATTTAATGATAAAATAGAACATGCACAGTTATAAAGTTGTAATTCATGTTTAAAATAAAAACTAAAATCTAGCCCTTATTAAGGGAAAAAAATATTCTGATTAATTATTTTAAAGCAAATCTATTAACTACAACTCTTAATCACTTACACATCCTACAATACTCTATATTGCAGTCCTAAAAATGTATTTTTGCATAAAGTGCAGGAGGATTCTTACATTCTACAAATAAAGAAATTGATTTTGATATCAAACAAGAAAAGAGAATATGCTAAGGATAAAATAAAATGTTATCCAATGGACAACAGATCCAGGAACACATTCAAATTTTTATCACAGAAAACTTACATCTAGTAATGTGTGAAGATGCTGATCCTGGAAAACACTGTGAAGAAAATCTAAGTCTTTTTCACTGCAGTCTGTAAGTGCATGAATTTCTTCCAGGCTGTCCAGCACCTGTGAGACTGCTCCTATGGGGCAACAGACAGGGGAAAAAAAGAGGAAAAAAAAATCAATAAAGCAAAGGCTCATGGTAAACTGAACTTTGGAAAAGGAAACTTTCAATTCATCTGGTACAACTGGAATAGGATCTTAAAAAAGCTGGAGTTTTAACAGGAAAAATCACTGAATAAATTTTACATATATCAAAAGTGCTCACAGATAATGTAATTATACATAAGAAATGGCTTAATGGGAGAGAGGTCAAAACCTGATTTTATTAAGCTCAGCTTTGTTCTATTTTAGCCTCGCTCCCAACAATGTCTCATGGAGCCACTTGCATTATTGGCCGGTCCTCACCATTCCCACCCCAACCTTCACTTCTCTTTTTGAACTGCCAGGCAACTTCAAATGCATACTGTACAATTTTGAAACATCAGTAAGAATTATTTTGAAATCAAATCCCAAACATTGGTAAAATCAGGAAGAACCAATGCTTTCACAAATATTTTTAAAATCAGCATCGGGATAAAGGAGGGAAGAGGGAGAAACACCTGACTGCTGAATCCTGGGGGACAAAAAAGGCTGTGATGTGTCTTTGTTCTGTTTGTCCTGCTTGCCTGGCTATCTCCTACCCTGCTTTTTCAGCAGGGCATGGTTTTGGGTCAGAGGATGATGGGGATGATTTTTATATGGCACGGGGGTGAGAGAGAAGTGAGAGCTATGGAGACAAAAAGGAGAAATGGGAGGCATTATGGAAGGTGCAAGTCCATGAGGGAAAGCTGAACTCTCAGCAGGAGAGGACAAAGAAACACAACATAAACCCACAGTAAACCACCCCACAGTGGTTCTGTGTGAAACAACTTGTTTAAAAATCAGAGTATCAGTAGTGGCTGCCACCTGTGTGCTTTACTAGGATGCCAACTTTGGCTTATCTCAACACCCATGGATCATGTCTTCACCTTTCCCACTGTGGTAAAAGCATCTGGTAAGAGGCAGCATATCCAGTCAGAGTCTGCAGCAATGCTGTGGTGGTCTGGCAATGAACAACTGAATGCTTTTTCATAAATAAATTCTTAATTCTGGATACTGAACTCTAGACATTCTCTATTTCACTAATTTCTCATCAATATGCTTATTCTGTTTACTTATACATTTGCCTGTGTCTTTTTGACAAGATAGATAACATCTAAAAAAATTGCTGCATTCCTTCAAATTCTATCTTCTATTGCATGAAGAATTCTTATCAGCCCTCCTTAACTCAAAGGCTTTTGTATTGCATTTTCAGAATGTAATAAAAACAATATACCAAACTGCCTCTTAACTACACAAGGAAAAGTTAACTTATTTCTCTGAAAATCTTGAAAAAGTTGAATAAACATAACAAAATAGACAAAAACTACTATAGAAGACTTGCAACCTCATGGTTGAGGAGAAATAAATTACAAATCTAGAAACTCTTGCATCACATTTAGTACAAACCTAAGCCTAAAATTCTCCTCACAGTTCTCTGTACAAGGTTTGAGAACCACAATATCCCCCTCACTCACAGCTCTTGTCTCAGGAACAATAAAACTTAATTCTCTCCCATCAAGTGTCTGACTACTTACACCTATTTGATGGACTAATTTATGTTCTTTCAAAAATCTGTGGCTGTCAGCAAATAAAACAAATGGTTTGACTTTTAGTAGTTGCTGTGCACGAGGTTGGGTGCACTGCAAAAAGAGAAAAATTTGCTTCCTCTTTGATAATGAATAAGAATGCTCATCTGAAAGGAACCATTCACATCCCTCTGCCAGAGACACAGCAGGAAACCTGAGGAAATATAAGGACTGGGGATCTGCTGGTAAGAGGATGGAGAGATCACAGCTAAGCGTCAAAGGCAAGGAAAAAAACCCACCCAGGGACCCCAAAAGGACTGCACTGTTTCCTTTCCATGTTCAGCACATCAGTTAAAGACTGATGGGATTAGAGATCTCCAAGCCTGAAGAAAAGTGCTTGACTTTCAGCATCCAGTTGGCAGAAGAAAATTTGTTAAAATTCTCTTTTATTTCTGCTGTTTTCGTGCTCAGAGGTATTTTTATTTTATTTATTTTATTTTCAAGCAAAGCTTCTTTTTCTGGGTTCAAAGCCCTTTCTGTGTATTTGGGGGTATTTAAGGAAAACTCAAGAGAAGATTCACTTCAGAGCCTGAGGATCTTAAGAGCCTCTACTACTGCTCAGTGTTGCCCATAATCCCCAAAACCTGAGCCAAATCTGGAACCAGTAAGAAGTGTGTTCAAAGTTGCCTGCAGTGCTGTGTTATTGTGAAACACCAAATGCTCTGGACCACCACATTCCTTATCTGACAGTTTTATTTCCTTTGCAAACTTTATTTTGTGGAATACTCTGAGGGCTTTGAAATAGAAATGAAAAGTATGATTTTTCAATATTTGCATCTCAGCAACCTCTTGAATATTTGGGAATTCAAAAAAAATTAGAGTTTGATCATTAGGTCTTTTTTTCTCCTGTCCATTGGTCACATTGAATAGGAGGCTGTAAATAAAGTTTCCAAGAATGTCCTTAAGAAATTTGATGGGACTTTGTGACAGTGGCTTTGTTAATCTCACAAATGACAGTTTTTACCTTATGTTTCTATTTTTACCTATAATCTTATGCTTCACCTACTGCCATGCCCCTCACTCATTTACAGATAATGTGCACCTATATGAGAAAATGGCATAGCAGCAATATACTGACAGCATGTTAGTGCTTAAAAAGAGTGAGAGGACAATTTTACAGGAATTTTTGTGAACACTTTAACTCTCTTTGTTACAGACATCTGTTAAAATGTCTAAAAGTCCCTTTCAGAAGAGTTTTAAATTCGGGGAAGAGATATTACATAAAATGAAGTTAACCAACATTTACAGCACATGCGTTTCTAAAAAGATTCATATTCAAGCTGAATTTCTAACCTTTGGGGAAAGTGTAAAGCTGCTCAATATTTATAATTAAAACTTATATCCTCTTGAAATAGGATTTAAACTCTTCAACATTGCAAGTGCACCCACTTTAACTTCTATCAGAGATGATAAAGGACTTAAGTGAATTATTACAGTCATACAAACTAAAATCTCAGACTTCTCATGGTCTGTAGCAGTTACAGACAGAATCTAGAAATATGAAAATTAGAATGATGCATAAATATCAGTAAGGCAGGAAAAATTAGGAAGTTGACTAATTTAACTGGCTTCATTTGTTTTTTAAGACTCCAGAAATTACACTTTGTTATAAAATCCTGCTCACTGTCCCAGAATTTTCAAGCAGCCCCAACTTTTGGGTGAGATGAATCTCACCCTGCACCTGAAGTTACTATAAAACCAGATCCAATTGCACAGGAAAGGCTGCAATTCCAGTGATATAAATAGAAGACTCTTCTCTGCAGAAACAGTAACAAAATCCACACCAAACATGGTTCTGTGAGAAGACTCTGGATCCTCCTGTAAATGCACAGAAATGACCTCAGTGTCAAAAGGAGCAGGGACACTCTGGGCCATGCAACACAACCTTGTCTTCCCTGTATTCCCATAAGAAAACCTAAGAAAGAATGGTTGCAGCTATTCAGAGTTTCCTGGGGACTGTCAACTGTGAAAAGTTGAAAACTATGAGCTGTCATATATAAAAAAGAGGAAAAACCACATTAGAATGCTTATGACAGTCTCCTGCAGTCACCACTAGTACATAAAATGCTTTTACAGTTAGTGGAATGACTTCTTAAGGGTGATACCCAATTACTTCTGAGAAGACAGAGATGAATTGAGCAGTTTTCTGCCTGCTGAGGCAGATCTGTTATTTATCAGAAACACATTTGCCTTGTGAGGCAGAAACTTGGGAATTTATCTTCACACTGTGTAGTCAAAGTTTCCACGGGTATTTTGTGCAAGGCTCTGCCACCACATTTTTGGAGATGGCCAGTGAAAAATAGTTTTCTGTTACAGCTGAATTCTGTCTCTAGAGTCTGTAGTTGTCATACAGTGCACCTGAAGTTGCTATGGACACAGGTTCTTCAGGCTGGAAGTAGGCAAAGCCTTGGTAAAGTAGTGTTGTTACTACAACATCCAGCTATTCTGGTCTGGAACAGGTGGTTTGACTAGAGAAACTGAACTTTAAAGGTAGGGAGGAATTGCTTACTTCTCAGAACAGAGTAAAAGAGAATTTTAAATACTATTCCAAGAATTGCCCACATATTCTGCAGTAGCCAAGTGTCCCCCCAGTATACAAAGCAGCCCAAAAGTTTGCTTTTCTGAGGCTTCTCAGCACACCAGGGAGGTATAACTGGCTCCCCCTGTTATGTAACAGGCAGTAAACAGAATCAGGAACCTCTTTTCATGTGACATGTGATTTGCAACACTGTACAACTGAATAAAGGGTTTAGGTAAAGAGACTCAGCTATTGCTACAAAGCACAGACTACATCCTGAGTGCAAACACGTTCTGACAGAGAGCAAAAGAACTCCTCGGTTTATTTTTTAACACTGAATATTACAAACCCTCATGTAAAGCGTCATAAAAATCAGAAATTCACTTCTGAGTAATGAAAACCCAGAACTCAAGAAGCCTGACATTGTTTAAACACAAAACTATAAACACCTTTTTGCCATTCTCCTGCAATTACTATGCCAGGAAATAACTCTGCAGAAGAACTTATAATAATCATTATACTATTAGCAAGTTTTTATGAAAGAGACATTGGCAAAGTCTAAATCTCTTAGATTTGTAGAACCACATGAAATGAAGTTCATGACACCAGCCACTCCTTTGTATCCTGTTCATTCTTATAAACTATCTTTATTTGATTGGTTTTTCAACTATTCTTCATGTTGTGTAAACAGGTAAGTAACTGTGTCTTGAAGATTTCACAGTGGTATTTAAATGACTAAGAAAGGCTTTGCTGTCATTTACAATTTCTCTATATGTCACAGTTCAGTCCTTAAGCCAGCCAATCTACAATAAACAGAAGCTAATTTCTCTCAGCCTCATCTCGTGGCTGCCTTCTCATGGGCAGCTTCTGGAAATGAAGTTAAAAGACCAATCCTGGCTCTTAAAGCACAGCCATTTGAGAAGGTAGGATTTACATTCTACTTTGTTTATGAAGAGGTCTGAGGGTAGTACATCCAGCAAGAAAAGACAAAAAAAATCATCAGAAATTGTTAAATTTTACAGAGATCAAATATTAGAATGACAAAACGAAGTCACAGGATACAACCTCACAAAAAAACAAGCATGGGCATTACTATAAAGTGCAGATCCTTCCACTACTTAACTGATGTAACTTCTCAGATTTAGAGAAAGCCAGCTGAGCACCAGCTGCTCTTCATCACTTGCTACAACATCTGCAAGAATCACTGGAGCTGAGATGCCTCTGATCTCACACAGTAATTTGCTGCTCTTTGCTGTTCACTGTATTCCAGAGGAACTGACTCTGCAGGCACAGATGACAGCCAAAGCAGGTGTACACATGTACATGACTGTAACAGTTTAAAATAAGGTGGCAGATACATGTTTTACATATACACAGCAGTGTAATTAACATGCAAGGCAAGTAAAGGCTCTGTCCTGCTCAAATTTGAGCTATATGGCATTTCATGACTTCTTCCTCCTTGGACTGAAATCAAACAGTGAAGTTTAGACACACTATAAATTTACAAATAAGCTCCTACATGCACACAGTTCTGTGAATGCTACTGGGAAGCAAATAAGGCAGTGATAAAAGAAATATATGTATATCCATACACTGCATGTATATAAAACAATCAGGAAGAGTGTAGTAAGAGAACTAGAAAGGTGGAGGTTTATGGAGATGACAGCAACAATTCAGAAAGAAGACTGCTGGTGCAAAGGAAGGGTATTGGGATTTACAACTACATTTAAAAAGGTAGGAACATCTAAGGAATACAAGAAAGGAGAGAAAGGCATGTGAAGTCAGAAAAGAAACTAAAGGAAATAGGTGCAGGAGAGAAAAAGAGGGAGAAAGGGACTAAACAAAAGAAAAAAGAAAAAGGAAAAGAAAACAAGAGATTAAGTGTTTCCAAACAGCAGATGGAACATTGAGTAGAGTACTATGGAGAAAACATAGAGGAGAAAACAACAAAGGATGGGGGGGAAGAGGAAGTGGTGGGGGAGAGGACAAAGAGGGCAGCAAGAAACTGATGCCTAATTTTGAAGAGAGACTTTCTGCATCCTGCACACACAGGGGCACTGACAGTGGGCAAGACTCCACTTTCTCCTGTCTCCATACTTGGCACCCTCACACAGTTTGTCAACTCTTTGTCCCAGCTACCCCTCACTGAAAATCCAGCCACAGATATGACAGAAGCCAGCCTAGTGTGGTGGCAAAGAAACATGCAGAAGTGCTGTTTTACACACCAGACCTGTAGCTTACATCTAAGTGCACTCACATGCAACTAAACAAATGACTATTTTAATAGATGAATGCCCTTCACTACCCCTTCCTTAGATCCTTTCTTCCTCCTTGCAAAAATGTCTAAAACCCCCCTTCTGACCAGCATGAAGGCAGCACACCCTTATAGTCAGTTTGTGGAAGAAAAGTCTCTATGCATGAACAAAAACCCAAAAATCATAGCACAAGCTCTCTATGAGGTTTTTTTTCTCTTCCCCTACAACTGCTTAAAAATAATACTATCACGAAACTTTTTTACAGAAATCCATTGAACTTTCACTCTCATTTTACTGGACAGGCACTCTGAGTTGAGGAAATAGGAGGAAAAGGAACAACTTCCCCCACAATCTGTAAAATCAAAAGAATGAACCAAACAACAACAACCACAAAATCCATGATTGATCAGAGATGGAGACAGGACACATGCCCTGCTGACATGTCCTGACCTAGGACAGGAGCAGAGCTGTTAATCTACAAGTCTCAAACTGCTGCAGGAAACCCCCACTTTCTATAGCTTGTTTTTGGGGAATTAGTTTTGCTGAATTAGTTGCTTTTGAAATGGCTGTGGTTTGTATCAAAGGGTCTAAAATTTCACCGCTTCTCCTCCACCTAGTATAGTCTGCAGGTTTTAGAAATGCTTGTGGTCCCAGTTTCTCACAAAGTGTGCAGCTGCTTTGCAGCAGAACCTCTTCCCTGTGTGCGAACAAGATTCCTTCATTGAGGAGACACATTTTGGATAGTTATTGAAATCAGGTGTATGCATATGCACAGTGCATATGCATAAATCAGATAACACATATCAACACAGAAGGATCAAGAAAGTTCATGCAAGCTGAGAGCAAGAATATAATATTTGACTAATATTACAGTATATGTTTGGTAGTTGAAAGAAAAAAAAGCAAACATTAGTCCATGAAAACAATTTTGGAATGAAAATGCAAACCCAAAATATACTTTATCAATTCAATGAAAATTAAATTTTAGTTCAGTTGTGTTGCAAATATTAAATATTGGGAAAAAACCCCAAAACTGAGGTCATTTTAATACTGCCTCTAAATTAGAACCTTCAGAATTCCCTGGAAATCATCCTTCTGCTTTATTATACTGTTGATTATATATTACACTGTAGACAGATTTAGTCAATAGCAAATAATTTTGTTTGAACAGGCAGTATTAAAACTGAAAAGAGCAGAGAGAAGCAAAAGAAAGCAGATTTTTAAACATGCAAAGACACACACCATAGCTGACTGATATGCCTTAAAGGAAAACAAAGGGATACCTACTTTCTGCTGCTAGAAGTCCTAGAAGGAAGGCAGCATTTGGACAAACAACAAACAGTATGAAGATTTCAGAACAAGCCATTTATAAAGCTGCAACCTAGCAGACTAATTTAGCCACAAAATAGTTTTAACCAAGTGACAAGGATCCCCCCAGTTTTTAATATGGATCTTCTATGTGTGAAGCAAATGGCACTGGCAGACTGGGATGGGAGGAAAACAAACACTTGGCATTGGGAAGGCAGCACATGGATGCAGTGTTAGAGATCTATTAATACCAGACTTTTCCCAACATTGGTTAAACTATTTTAAAAAACTCATGGACAAAAAGGGATTTTTCAGTAAAAATATTGTAAGAATTGAAGTGATAAAATAATTCAACATACTGCAAATGATGCAAACATATTAATATACTTAAGCAAAATTTAGCGATGTTATATTGAAATCAAAAGTTTCAGTGAAAAATGTTATGTGAACCATTTAGAAATTCAACCACTTCTTTATTGCTTTTAATTAACAGTATCTTTATGCCCTTTTAAAAAAAAATTAAACATATCAGAGCAAAGATTCAATAGCTGAAAAATCATCAAGTTAATAAAGGAATGTTGGAAACACACAAACTCACGATCTCAAAACTGACAGCTGCACTTGTAACACTAGCAAAGGAATTAGTAACAATTATAAGGTGAATATAGTTTTTTCCCCCCAAGCATTCATATTTTAAAATGTTACACAACACCCTTTGCAAATACTTACAAAATCAATGTTAATTTTTGCACAACAAAGGTGTTTTTTTTCTTACTTCTGCTGATGAAACTGATGGGTATTAAGATATGGGCTTGTATTGACAATATTTCATGAATTCTAAATCCCATGAAACAACTAATCATTTTAACTTGTGAGTTCAGCTACTTCCATGTATGTTGGAAACAGTGAGCTCACAACTTGTCTGTACCTGCGCTGTTTGACCTTGCTCTGAAGGACTAAGAGATTTAGCTTTATTCCCATTTTCATTACCAAATTTGAAAATCAAGATATCATGCTGTTAAAAACTTCTCATTTGACACAACATTACAGAGTCTGACAAAATAGAAAAGGATGAAAATTTCGATTTGCACACATCAACCCTGAGACAAAATACCAAAAAGCATTTGCAAAAATGCTGTGTGTGGAGAAACTGAGGCAGAAGCACTGAAGGAGCCTCAGTGTGGTTGCTCTGTGCGCAGTGCAAAACTCTGCTTCTGTTTATCTGCTTCCAGAGTGACCACAGAGGCCAGCACTGACATGAATGCAGAAAATACTGCAGCACTGCCACTGCTCAGCACAGATGCAGGAGCACATTTGGCCACTCAGGCTCTTCTCTTGCTCTGAGGTTACCCCGAAACACAGCTTGAGGATCCTTTACAGGAATCCAGATCTGTCTGTGTCAAAAAGTTGCTCTGAAACCTCTTAGTCACAGTTCAGAAATGTGTGCCACAGCCCAAGCAATTCCAGCAGACATCAGAGAGTAACAGCCTTTAACAAAAGGTAAGGGTTGCTTTAATTCAAAATCAGTTATGCAGTTTTCCAAAGCCTATGGACTATCAATTAGCTTAACTGCAGCACTGACTGGGTTCTGAAAATGTGGCTACAAAAAGCTTATGGAAACATAAAGTTTACAAAAAACCTCTTCAATTTATCAGTTTTTCTAACTGCTGGCCTGAAAATGTAACCATTTTGAATCTACTTAACACCCCATATGAAACAGTTGTCCTCAACTCAGCTTCTCAAGCCAAACTCTAAGAAGCAAAAGAGGAAAAATTAAAAGCTTTACATTGGTGCTGTTCATTCCCAGCCTGAGGCACTGTTATGAAAACACTTGCAAACTGTATGTCTGTACATTCAGCTGGGGGACAAGTGGCCAGCATATGACAGAAGGAGAGGAAATCCTGTCTAGAGCTAATGTGCAATCAGGAGGGTCAGGCACTGGGCAGGGAAAGGGAGGGAGGCAGATGGGGAAGGGCAGCAGAGAGCAAATGCTGTGAATTTCTCTGGCACCTTATGGATTTCATGGTCCACTTCAAATACTTCCTACTGGACCAGTTTTCCTCCTGTGACAGATTTAGCCTTCAGAGCTGCTGATTGCTAACTTCTGATTTATGTTTGTTTCAGCATATTAAAAATATCCAAAACATTTGTTGCCTTGGGGAATACACAATTTAGAATGTCTTGAAGATAGGCAACCTGAAAGTCAAATGTTTCACATTCTAGAGAAGACCATTTGCAGCAGGTTTGTCAGCTGGGCTGCTTGGTGGCTTTACTGCAGAAGTTACTGAACACAGACTGTCAGCAATAAAGCAGCATTGTAGTTTAGAAGTATTTTAAAAGGTTTTGTCACACTCAAAATTCAGCAAGACTGGTTTCTGCCATGTTACCAACAGGATGGTAGCAGGATTAATTCAAGTTTTTCAGAGGATGGTTGCTGACAAAAGAGGAAACAGACCACCCAGTGGTCAGCAAGTGGTTGGAACCAAGAGTTGTTAACACCGTACAAAGGAAAAGATGTGTACAGAAAAAAAAACTGACTGACCTCAAACAAAATTTATCTCTGTTCATTCCCATCTAATTTAGCTATGCAATTTTCTGACTTTCACTTGAAGACTCTCTAACAAGAAGATCCTTTGTGATTCTGCATCTACAGAACTCATCTGACTGGCTGCACTTAGTGCCTTCCTATCCTGGGATAACCCTTTGGTAGCACAGGAAGATGCTCCAAGGTTCCAGCAACTCCAGGTTTCCATACTGAACTTTGAGAAAGAACACCTCTGGATTAACTGGGCAAAAAGAGAGAACTGAATTTTTCTGCTTCTGTGTTTGGAAAGCCTGGAAGACAGGAAATGTGATTTGCATAACCTAATAAGCATCTATATTTCTGTATATTTATCTCTGTAAGAATTCTGTATTTGTCTGCTTCTGACAAACCATTTAATTACAGTGACAAGCCTCATGAAATTTTATAGGAGGAATAATTGGCAACCACATCTAAAATATTAAATGGTCTTCATTAAGAGTTTATGATCTGGAATAACATTATGAGGTACTAGGAAGGAAACTTAAATAACCTTAGGATAATCAAGTTTCTACTGCAATTCTTGAGTTTTAATTTCTCAAAACTAGCTTGGTTTAGAATCATCACAAGACCCATCCTCCAAGCCAGAAGTATTTGAAAATATTATTAGTGTACTTCTGAAGAGGAAACAAAATAGATTTCGGTATCTAGGAATTCCAGCTCAAATGTTATAATCTCTGAAAGAGAAAGCTGAAAGAGTTGTAGAGTTTTTTCTTGCAAGGTTTAGTATTCAATATTAAATATTTTGTCAGCTGAAGTAGTGGGTCAGAGAAACATGATGAAAACTACCACTTAGGATGGTCTCCTGATCACTGTGATCCCCCATCAGTTTGATCAACAATGTCAGGTTAGAGAATAACTTTGCTTTCCTGAGAATTCCAAACTTTTGTTTCAGTTATTTCAGAGATGAACACAAGCTAACAAAGGATCCAACATAGATATTCTTACAATTTACATGTGCACTGGGTTCAAGTATTCTGTGAGCAGAAAAAAATAGAACTTGGAACTTTCCTGTATAGTGCTATCTGCAATTACATCACTCTGAGGAAGACACATGTCCTGTTGATGTGAGACTGAAACTGGAAAGCAGAACTGCTGTTTCCAGATTAGGAAAGTTGCCACTGCCAGTCATGTTGGTGGCCATTCACCACTGAAATGGGGGAAGTAGATAGAAACAAAAATTAAGGCACTGCAAGTAGTTCTAGCTGAAGTAAAACTGACTTATTCTTTCTTTAAAAGAATAGGTGGATCCTTCACTGCAAGTACAAGTATCCAAAAGCTGTGTGCCTGAACTTAAGCCATGAGGCTTTGATTACCCATTTGCAATAAAAGATCTGAGATCCTCATTCATTTCCATGGGAATTATGAATGGTGTTCATGTCTAAGGACAAAAAAATGTTTTAATTTTAGTACTTGAAGTTGGATTCCAAGAAGTGAAATTGGAGAATTTCAACCAAGAAAAGTTGGCCCCATTCTTATGGGGCATATCATTCCTATATTAATGACATTGAAATAATTTATAAAAATTAGTTGCTTAAATGAAATAATTAATTTATGCAGTCAATACATAATTTTCTCACCTATAAAAATATTGAGACAGAGAATTATCACACAGCAGATCAACACTCGCAATTAAGTTCCTGAAATGTCTTCCAGAGAAGTCAGTATATAGCTAAAATTTCCTGCCAGTACTCCTAAATTGTTTAGAAAAATTAAAGACAGCCCTTTTGGTCTTAGGTTTTTCTTTAAGGATCATTTAAATTGATCCTAAATCCTAATTTTAGATCAGACAAACCAACCCAGACTTTTGCACTGCAAATATTTTGAGCAATGTTATGTCAAAATTAAGATACTAACTAAGGCAGGGCTGTGTTAGTTTAGGGACTGACAGGTGATTTAAATTTCTGAATATGGGCTATGGACAAAAGGATTGCTTGGTAATCTCACTGTCCTGTCCAAGGCCTAGAACACAGCACAAGTATTATCTTCCCCTCTGAGTACATTTCTGACTCTCCCTGAAGATTTGGGGTCAGAAATACTGTCCAGTGTGCTTTTAACAGGACACAGTCATATTGTTCTCTAAAACAGGAGTCAGGAAACTTTTGTACATAATGGCTTCTTTTTCTAAATAACTATTAGTAAGGTATTAGAGCTTTGCTCCTGCCTAAGAATTCAAGACAAAATTTCAATAAGAGTTTTTAATCAAGTAATATAAAGAGAAATGTGAGATTATAACACTATTTGTAATTAAATGTGCATACACTAAAAAATAAAAAAATCAAACAGAATTTCTGTAGAAGCTTAAAACTGTGTCGAGTTTTTCTCTCCATTTTTGCCAGCTGTGAATGCCATTGTGACTGAAAACTATTCATCCTTTCACATGTAAATATTAACTTAATATTCAATTTTATGGAATCTCAAGAAATGAGTAAATACTTGGTACTCTGGTCAGTATGGACATGCTGACTGCAGTAAATACACTTTCTGTTAAAATACCTGAGGAGGTGGGGTCTTCAGAGAAGTCTGGCAGCTCTTCAGGGGGGTCACCATAGAAGGAGTTGAATTTGTGGCTTGACACAGCTGCTAGTACTGCCCCCTGAATAAAAATACCCACACAGTCTCAATTACACAAAGCAGGATAACAAAACATTTCCAGACCCCTTGGATCACTCAGTCTCCTGAGGTCTCTTGTTTGTTGACCTTTTCAGTAAAGAGCAAATATATTTTCTAGTCTTCACCTCTGCTTCCCTTTTCACAGTGACCATATCTAACAGAAGAGCTGGGCATACACTAATAAACAGTAAAAATATTCTTTGCAAGGGGATTCATCAGAACAGTTCTTTATGTGAATGCATTTTGAAATAGTAACGGTGAAGCATAAATTCACATTGTAGTACAATGTAAACAAAAGAACTAATCTCTTTATCTTTTCCTCTTACCTAGACTGAGTGGATTAGCAGGAATAAAAATTCACTTTTTAAAGCAAAACACTATGTTTTTATTTTAGAAGTTGTCATAATTTGACTCTGACAGCACTAGAATACTTTGACACCCATAATGCATCAATATAAAAGTAACACAGTTATACAGAAAATTGCTGAGCATTACAGGGGAATTTACAAACCCAGAAAATGGTCACCTCCTCTGACATATATTTACTTGTTCTAGTAAATTACACTTTAACCACTCATGTTTAAATGCCTCACAGTTATGGAAGTATGGATGAGTTTAATGAAACATACTGCAGAACAGTGTTTTGGATAAAATGGCATAAAAAATATAATGAAGGTACAAAAGCTCAGGAAACTAAATATAGTGGCCTCCTCTGGAAGAAATCCAGGAAATATCTGAAATTGCACCTAGAACAGGAATCAGGTCATATTCTGAAATGTACTAGATAACATTTTAATGAAAGGATTACCTGGGTACACAAACCACCTAAGAGAAAGAGCTGTTCATGAACTGTGGCAGCTGTGCATCTTCACCATCAGTCACATGAAACTTTTGCAAAGCAGCAGCTCAGTGTGAATACCTGATTCTGAGTTCTATTACAAGTTGTAAAACAGCCCATGAACTGTAATGCTCCATGTTTCTGTCACAATTTTCTGAAACTTTCGGTGAATTCAGAAATGTTTCTGTTAAACATTCCATGACAGGAACAGAAGGAAAACCAAGTTGTTTTGGGGTGAAATGTTAACATTCTTTTCAACGTGGCTAAGAAATAAACTAGTATATAGTTAAACATAAATAGGATAAACTGCAGAGTATGTATTCACTCTTCAACAAAGACATTAAAAATTACTATGTTCCTTTTATTCTAAATGTAACACAATAACAACAGAAGTGATTGCACAATTCTCTCCAGTAATTCATATTACACAGAATTACTGAATTATTGAAGATGAAGGCCTCATATACACCTTGGCTGATACCAGACAATTTGCACTGAAATTTGAAAATGATGCACTAAGAAAGAAAGGACAAACAGCCTTTCTAAGACATCATTTCAATAAACATCTGTCAAGGCCTGCTGCAACCTTTTATTTTATTGCTGACTTTGAAGCATGGATTTCTCTCAACACTTTTTAAATGAATCAAGTATCACACAAAATTCAAGCTGTGTAATTATACTGTTTTAACACTACATTGAGTTTACCTTTAGTTTTCGTCTTGCATTGAATTTTCTCAACTGTTCTACTGTTTCTGGAAGATGAATCTTGTATGCATAGCGATCTCTCTCCTTGAAAAACCCCACAAAAAACAAACCAAAAGAACATTAAATACAAGCTTTTAATATTCTCTTAACACTAAGAAACCAGACAAGAAAAGCAGCAGCTCATAAATATCCTAAGGAGAATGAGGAGTTGCTGCAACTTAAGGAAAACTTCCAGAAATTGAGAGGGATTAAAGTGCTTTGACAGAATTCTTAACTTGGGCCAAGGATATTTTCTTTTTGTAATTGTTTCCCACCTTGCAGTAAGACCCCAGTGTTTTGTTTTACTGTTGTGCTGTCAGTCTGAGTCCAGCACTGAACTTCAAAGCAGAAAGCAGTTCTGCTGTTTGGAATTCACAAACCTCAGTGAAGGAACAAGCTCAAGCACTCCTTGACAGGGTGCTGGGTACTTCAGGTGAGGTTGGGGGGTGGGTAAGTGTCCAACAGGGCAGGAACTGCCAACCCAATGCCAGCCAGGGGATGGTGCAGGAAGAATTCTCCATTGTAGGTGCAAATGAAAAATGTGCCAATGAACAACTGCAGTGACAGAAGGGACAAAACTTGCAGCAGCCATCTACCTTTTCCCCCTGAAGCTACATAAAAACATTAATTTAATGTGTTTATCACATTCTTCTCCTGAATCAGAGTGAAACCACAGCAGTCCCTCCACGGCACTAAAGATGTCTCTGTCTCATGCTGTATTTGCTCCTATCTATAAATGGTTTAGAAAGCTCTGAGTCAGCAGAGAAGGCAGTTTATTGTAGGCAAAAATTAAAGGACTGACTGGTGGAATGCCTGGCAAACAAAGTTGTCATAAACTAAACCATGTGACTTCCAACAAATAACAACATGGTCAAAAAGAGACCACAGAGACCAAAAGTGCAAAGCTGCAAAGGCAGAGCTTGCACATGCACATTACAGAATTGTCTTTTAAACAAACCTAATTAGCTTAGTTGCTCAAATAACGAAAATTACAGGTTTTCTGCCAAAATGATCCTCAACCAAGCTCTAGCTTTGGCATCTCAATGTGGGTATGCTCTCAAAGTGAAGAAAAAGTCCAATTACAAGCAGGTAAAAACTCCAATTACAAGCAGGTAAAACCAGATCATCTGTGTTTGTATGATATTCTGGGATTCCAAAATATTGTGCTCATTTCCATACCCTTTGATATTTGACACACTATGTACATCGCAGACCAAAGACAGAACTTCGCCTCTTTTTGAGCAGAATGGTTTGAAACCTGCAGTTTCCCAACACACAGAAGAGCTGCCTTTACCACTGTCATTTCTGAGAGATGAACACTCCCAACCTCCTCTGATAAGCTAGACCATTCTCCAGCTTGGAATAAAAGAGTCAGAGGCAGAAAGAGAGCAGAGAAATGAAGAGTGACTCCATTCACTGGTGGTTACACCATTTACTTGGAGGGAGAAGAGCACAGGATCCTGTTCTTCCCAGGTTCTGTCTTTGTGGCTTTCTCTTTGTGTCATGAAGAGCAGAGAGAGGCCAGCAGCAGACACCAGATCAGCCCCCTTTCAAAATAAGTGCCCTGTTTAAGTTGATGATATTATGACTTTTCTACCCTGGACACCCACTATAGAAAACCAAAGCATAACTAAGGACATTGCCAATTCATCAGCTTCTGCCAAAGAAAATACAGTGCTCTGAACCAGCACTTTTCACCTTTTAATTCTGTAGCACAATCCATCATTCTCCAACCCCAATGTTTAGCACAGACTAGTGATGGACTGCTGAGAAGCTACAGGTGTATTTTCTCCTTCTCCAGTTGTAAACCTTCAGTGTGTAGCAACTACTCTTCCACTGGCTTAAAGTGTGTTGTAAATTCTGCCATCACTGAAAAATTATTTGATTACCAGATGTCATATAATTGCATGCAGTCACAGTGGCCTTGGGGCAACACTCCACCACTTCCTTCCCTTTTGGAGGGATATTTTCAAGAATCTAATGTAAAGAAGCAGCACAGTTCAGCAGCATAACCTACAGCAGTAGAGTGCATGGCTACATGACTAACAGGCAAGAGGTTTAGATATGACTGAGCAAAAAGGAGATCAGAAATTATCTCTGGAGTTTGATAGCCACAGAAAGACACATTAACACCTTCTTTAAGCTTTATGTTATGCAGCCCTGCTCCCTGCACTCTGGTGCTGCTGAAGATGTCCAACTGAGTTTGCTCTTAAGCAAGAGTTCAAGCCTGGCAATTATCAAAATCTCAGGCTCTACTCCTAAAAAACATTTAAAGCATAATATCCCACATTTTGTACAGTTCATGTCTACTTTGAAAAGCTCAGAAAAACAAAGAAATCCATAGTTTTCTCCCTTAAATGAGAAAGTAGCATGTAAACAGCTGCTTTTACTACCTTTAACCAGGGGTGATTCAGTGCTTCATACACTGTTATCCTCTCTGCTGGATCCAGCATAAGCATGCGGCGCACCAGATCTTTGGCACTTTCAGAAATATGGCTCCATTGCCTAGGATTCATCTGATTAGGAGCAAGAAAAAAAATTAAATTAGTAATAAGAATGTACAAAAGAACTAGTGTTTATCTACAATAATTGCAGAGATTTAATAGTGGTTGGTGCTAGCGAACATTTCTGTGTAATGAACGTAAAAGGAAATTTCTAAGGGTTTTAATAACTTGTAAAAATGGAACACTAGTTACTACTGAAATGGCACAAAAATTGAAAACATAAACCCTGACATGTCCTTATTATGTTATAATCACAGTGTAATTTCTACCTACTCTACATTCTGCTCAGATAAAAGTCACCACTCACTAGATACAGCAAAACACAATTAAGCTCTGTTTAACTGTTAATGACGCATATGATAAATGCAGAAATTAAATCTACTCCTGAAATCAATATATGGCAAGAGAATTTATCTGTTTCAACCCACAGTTTCATGCCAGTGATTCTGGGAAAGAAGGGAATAAGGAAATGCTTGTTGTGAACCACGCTGATCCTGTCCTGAAGGTGCTATGGGACAATGCCTCTTCCCAATAAATCCCTTTCAACTTCACAACAGGTAAAGTTTTTCCACTAGGAAAATGAAAAAGTCCTTTTCCTTTCTTTCCATAGGAAAGCTTAAAAGGACAAGACAATACCAGCAATTGCAACACTTTCAGAGTAGAACTTTAGGAGATACAATATGAAGGATGATTTTAAATATATTTTCATTTTGTGCATATATGCAGGTTTGTGCCCAACCAGTCAAAATGATGGACACCTGATAAAACCATACCAAAGTAAGAAAATTCTTTATGTGATATAAAGGATAATATCCTTAAGGTATTTTTAGTATTTCTTTCTTTAAATTATGAAGAAGCTAAGTTTTATTTAAATGATAGACAGCTAACTTTACAAAGTATTGAATGCAAATTCAAAATTATGACAAGACTCTTTTCAATGTTACAATCTGATCATTACAAGAGGTCCATTTTATTTTAAATAAGTATTTACAAAAAATGGTCACTTTGAATGGGGGCCCTCAGCAATGTTATCTGGCTATGAAATGCACATTTATAGCTGTGATTAAATTTTTTTTCCAGCTCTAATGAAATGAAGGTAATTGCAAATTTGACAGGATTTTCACTGAATAGACAAATTACTGTGGAAACAGGAACAAAAAAGGAACTAAGAGGACACAATGTACTGGTTGTAGCATTTTTTTTTTTTTTAAAAGAGAAGTTAACTTGTATCCTTCCAGAAGGTTTTAGCTGCTTAAGGGATTCCATAAAGAAATCTTCCATAAAGTGAAATATCTGTCAGTCTGTGCAATCCCAAAACTAGTGCTATGGAGAAATGCTGCTGTTTCCAGGATTATAAAATGGAAAAAATGAAATATGTGCTCCTGACCAAGTACAGTAACATTGCTGTCACTTACATTGTAGCAGGCTGATAAGGTGATATAATAAATCTGACTGACAGACATCTTTGGGAGTTTTCATTTGTAATTTGCTCATGCACAGCTCATGTATGACCTTGGTCCAAAAGCTGATCTTAGACAAACCCATAGAGAAGTTTCAGTTTTAAATTTGTCTCTACAATGGTCTGTGGGCTGAGGCTGTGACAGCTTCTCTTGTGTGCACCCTGACCTGCTGTGGCTGCAAGTGGCTCCTGTTGAATCATCAGCTGCACTTTACTACCCTGCACTAAGAAGAAAAATGCTTGCCTGCATTTTTAAAATAACATGCATTTTGTTTTAAATCAAGGCAATATGATGATGATGAATGTTCATGACAGCTGTTGTTATAAACAGATAACAGATCAAATTTTTGATCTGTTAGCTGATCAAAAATTTTAAATTGTTTATAAATCTGAGGTTACAGCATGTTCTAATTCACAGCTAAACCTCTTGTCTTCCTACAGGGCTCAATGTACACTTAGGGGCTGATTGTAACACCCATTTATTATTTTATCTGAGCAAATATTTCGATATTCTAATTCCTAGCAATGACACAAAACACATCAGGTACAAGACAGACCAAGGAGGGAAAATAATCTCTCTTCCTGTGTGACAGATTTCCATAAACTTTACATTTAAATCAGGCTAAATACAAACATCAACTTTCAGAAATGTTACCAACAGAGCTCATCTCATTGGAAAAGGATTCATGTATGCTGTCATTTACCTTGTATTTGCCTTTAATAATGCCTTCAAATAATCTTTCCTTGGTTCCATAAAAAGGCAAACAACCACTTAGCAGGATAAACAGGATCACACCACAACCCCAAACATCTACAGGCTTCCCATATGGTTCTCTTTTTACCACTTCTGGAGCCATAAAGTGAGGCGTTCCTACACGTCCTGAATGGAAATAAAAAGAAAATTGAGTCAAAGTGATGTGTGTCAAACACGGAAATGAAGAATATCAGTGCATCAAAAAAAAAACCAGTTTTAATACATTTTGTTCATGGTTTAAAGCTTTAAACACAATTTATATTTTTATATATATGTAGTGAGATAAATCAGCGTTTTCCCTTTTGTTTAATTTTTACTTTAATAAACTGAGGAATAGTCTACCCAAGCTGGCAGAATGTGAAACAAGACCTGTAAGAGCACGGGGACTCTTCAGTAAAACTTGCCATATAAAAGTAACCCATTAATTTGGACAATCTTTGAAACAGGAATTATTTAGAGAGCAAATACAAAGATGCTGTAAAGTTCTAGTCCACACTGATAATTTGAAAAAACTGCAGCTAATTGGCAAGAGCAGAGTCTGATGCTCTGCCCATACCTTGGCTGGTCTACTAAAACTGCCAGCAAAAATGCAAAATGCCAGCAAATGTGGTATTCATTTATTTGAAGAGGGAAGTTTCTTATTGCAGATGAAAAGATAATGCTAATTTCACAGAGGGCTTTCATTGAGTGTAATTAATGCTTTCCTATGAAAGCAAAATGTATTAAGCACCAACTGATCTTCTGAGCAGATAAAACTGATTAGAATAATCTCATTCAATTTCTATGTAACACCAATAAAACAATGAACATTTTAACTCTCCTTATAAATGTTTCCCATTGTAAAGAGTTTTGTCTCCATTGCAAAAATTAAGCTTGGAATGCTCAGGTTATCACTGACACTTCAAACACTGCAGTCTTTGGACTACCCTGGTTCCACCAAATACCAACAGAAGAAAAAGAACATCAGTGTAGCAAACTTTCACCACTCCTTCATAAATTATTGTTGCTTATTACAGTGGATTTCAGGGGCTCCATTCCAGGCCTGCAGCACCTGCTGGTTAGGAAAGCCTAAAATGCACCCCAGAGGATCCAGGGTGTTTGCAGGGCATATATTGAACTCAATTTTGTCTTTGTAAAGAGACTCTTGTTGATCAACCTGTCCTGCTCACCCTCAGCATGGGAGTCAGCCAAGTCACAGCACTGAGAACACCTGGGGGACTATTTGGACATGGCTTCCTCAGGAAAGACCATCCTTTGGTTATCCCACCTAATCCAGGAACTTTATCTGACCATGTTCTTTTAATTAGTCCTTTTTGCATTAAAGGATTAAAATATTGTCAGAAAGACGGCAGCTTTTCAACCATAGTCTTAAGAAAAAAACACCACAATTGCCAAAATTCTTCATGTGGCTTTCTGTTAAACCTTTTCAATCCCAGTTTAGCAGGGAATTCCTCTGCCAAACAAATGTTAGGGATCTGTCTGTGACAAAGGGATGTTACCTCATCACCACCAGGCTAGGCTTAGGCTAGGCTAGGCTAAGCTGGCATCTTAACAAGTCCCTGCAGTCCAGGCTGACCTGACAGCAAGGGCCAGTTCCTTCCTGAGCTAAAAAAGATTAAACCACCAAGATGCTGCAAGTCCAGCTCATCCCTCATATCACAGGAGGAGGAGGAAGGATATTTAGTCTGGACAGAGAAAGAATCCACAGAGGGGAAGATGAGTCATTCTTCTTGTGGGCTGGACACACTTTGGAGGGGTATGCCATAATTTCAGCCTGAGAAACCTCAAAGGCCAAATCTTCAAAATCACATATATGAGGTACAGAATTATCTCCTTAGATGATTCTCTCTCTTTTAGATGCCTGGTGGCAGGGAAGACAAGGAAAATGGAAATCATATACACACACATCCAGTATGCAGAACTTGCTGTGATTTTTTTCTGCCTTTTTTATGTGCTTAAAAACTTTTATCTACAAAGTTTCCTCTTTTTTTTCCCCTCTGGATGCCATCACTGGTGACAGGAAAAGCATCAGCATTTCCAGCTCTGCATCAGGCCATGTCTGTGCATAAGCAGGTGTTGACCTGCCTCCTCAAAGAGCATTTTTCTTATCCCTCAGACTGCTTGTGTGATGTTTGTGGTGTACCTACCATAGACTGGAAACCTTTAACTCAGGAGATGATCACAGACCACAGAGAGCTTGTTTGCCTGAGTAGGAGCTTGCTGAGGCTTGGGTGCAAAGGAACCCATGTGCAATGTTGGAGCAGGTGTAATCTTTCTTGCATGTTGAAAAAAAAATCTTTTGTGGTACTAAAATGCACGTAAATATTTTTCATAAATACAAATGGAAAATTGTATATTCTCTGAAAATTCTGCCTTCCCACCATGCTTTAAAATTGCTGTTATAAAATCTGACAAGTGTGGAAAAGAGGGATTACTCTGAAGACAAAGAGGGGAAATCAGCAGAAGACAAAACATCACACGGGATAACAAGCTATTTAAAAGAGGCATTAAGGTACAGTTGTCTGGAGAAAGTAGCTAATGAAACCATGAAACTTAGATATCAAATGATATCTAAGTTGATTTAATGTGTATTTTCAACAATTATGTACCAGCCCTCTCAGGTCAGGAACTTTTTGTGGTTTTCAATAAAAAAATGCAGAGGGGAACATGGTGCAAAAATGACTGTGTGCTGTGAGAACAGCACTTAAAGGTTTGGGTTTTGGCTTTGGGGTTTCTTGTCAATGCACTTAAGTCTGCTGGGTATTTCAGTGAAGGGTAACCTCAAGAATATCCTGTGTCCTGGCAAACAGCTACATTTTCTCCTGGTGTAAATAGCATATTTAGCAGCAACACATGCTATAAAAGCAATCCAATAGCATGATGGAGTGTAGGAATTTAGGTGTCAAGGTGCTGGCACTGGGACTTCAGGGGTGGTCTCTGTGAGGAGGGGCTGGAGCTGCCCCATGCCAGACACAGACAGTTCCAATGGGATCACTGCAGGCACAGCTCAGCCCAGTCTTCAGGTGCTGTCAAACTGACATCATTTACAAGCACTAAAGATAAATTTTGACTTACCTTTGGTAATTTAGTTTCTATGACTCTTTCCATATTATTCCAGACAATAGGGCTATGCTTTCCACAAGAAGAAGAGTATATACAGAGACCCAATCAGATTTTGTCATCCCTAAGGCAGGGGATTGATGACCAAGATATCAGAAGGAGAGTCTTTCAACAGCAGTAGTATCTGAACGATGTATAAGGAAACAACTGGAACAAATAATTTTTAGGAAAAAAAATGTGAGGTACTAATAAACATCACCATCTGACCTCTCACAATAGTGTAATAAGAAATATGCTCACAAATTAAGGTGTTTCTAAAAGAGTGGGATGTCCAGAATAATGTGGAAGGAATCAAAGAATCACACACAACAGATCAGAGAGGGCAGTACTTTACTACTATTAATTCCTTTCCACATTACTCCAGACAATAGAGATGTTTAAAGCAGGTCTACAGAGGAGATGAGTAGATTAAAAAGAAAAAAAAAAAGGAAAAAAAGGGGGCAGAAAAAGGGGTAATTTAACTTCAGCACAGAAGACTGTCTGAAGAAAATGTGTTTAAAAGATGCATCAGCAGACAACTGGATCACTAGATATGAGTGTCCAGAAAACAAACAAAGCAAAGCTCACAGGTTAATGAGATTAATTATAATTCATTCAATAGCCTTTTCTGTCATAAAACTATGATGGAGGAAGTAAATCCTAATGATTTCTCAACACATTAACCTCCTGTAAGCACTCTCAAATCAGCCCAGATATGAAGTGACATTTCTGTGAGAAAGTAAACCACAGCTGTATCTTTTAAATAAAACAAAATCTCTTAAAGGCAAAGCTGGGAAGTGAGTCACATTCTTTTATTTTTCAGGAAAAAAAAGAAGTGAAAACACTACCCTGTAAGAGAAAGAAGAATAGTAGTGTAGGATCTCAGCCTACAAAATTTTACTTCTCTTTGGAAAACAAATGAAAGCTTTGAAATGCCAGACTCTGATGATGAAAAGGAAAAAGCGTCTGCGCAGTATAAAACCCCTCCAACATTAAAAACAAACAGAAAGAGTTTTCTAACCTGGGGCTTATAAAACCACCAAGCTCCAGTTTGATGAAGCACTGAAGATGCTGCCCAGAGTGCCGGCAGATGTTCCACCCCTGGAGACATTCAGGATCAGGTTGCTCTGAGCAGCCTCATCTGTTGGAAGGTGCTCTGCTCCTACCAGGGGGTTGGACTGGATGAGCTTTAAAGGTCCCTTTTCAACCCAAACCATTCTATGAGCATTTTTACATTGATGAGAAAAAAAACCAAAAAATAAGGAACTCTAAAAAATTCTGCCCCCTTTCCCCCCATATCATAGTTTTAATTAGAGGGAAATTTATGGCAATGCCTTCTTTTGCTGTTTTTGTAGTAAGTCTAAAACACAGCTCACAAGGAACCAAGAGCACTTGGTATTTATGGGCTGTACTGACACTAAGAACACATAAGATGTTTTCCAATAAGAGAATAATTTACATTAGGATACTACAGGATTTTGAGGCAGCCTAGGGCATCTAACTAATAATACCTAAAAATTAATACTGGACTGGATTAGCATTATGGTATCTGTGACATTTTGCTGCTGAAGGTAAAATGTGAAAGTTAACTATTGACAGTTAACTATCCCCAGATAAAGAACCTCATCCTACTTAGGTCTGTACAGTTATCTTGGCACTAGTTGAAACCAACTAGTGGTTTGAGAGGAAGTAAGTTTTCTGAGATGCTGTGGTCACACTAATAGGTGGAATTAAGTAGATTAAGTGAAGGAAATATCAGTTGTGAACTTGATGATTTCTGTTCCTTCAGACTTTTATACCATATACTAGCTAAAAATCCCAAGATTTAGCATCTAAGATATTTGATATCAGATAAATCTGATGTCACATTTAAGAAAATACTGTGACAATTCATACTGTGCTCTGCAAGAAAACTCTTCAAGGAAGGAGACAGAGATCATAATGTGAGATTAGTCTGTTAAATCACTGACTTCCCAGAGGTTCCACTACTCCAGCTGCATCATAACAATGCAACACAGACTGTTTATTGTCTTATGGAACTGTGCTGCTCCTTAAAGGAATTCACTTATAAATTATGTTGTTCTCTAACTCCTGTGTATACTGCCAGAGGTCCTTTATAAAGTACTTCAAGGCTTCAAGTCACAATTTTCCACTACTGATCATAAGAACTGAAGCAAGAAGAGACCTTCAGAGACTGGTAGCTCATGAAACCTATTACCTCAAACTCAGATGACAACACATGAATCTTAGCCATTTATTGCAGCTTAGGGGCAAATGGAGTGGAACAAAGAATATTTCCTTACATTTCCCCCTCTGGCCTTATGAAGAAATGAGTTATGGCTACATACTTTTTGGTTTTTGTACTTTATTTTACTTACAAAAAGTAAATAATAACTAATAATGGAACTTTCTTAAAAATAATGTCAACTGAGTTGTTAGCTGATAAAATAGAGTCACTCCTAAAATCTCCTCCATACACATTTTCATCAATGACATCTAGTATGATGTCACAGCTTGTTCTCATGAGCTCTCTTACACTTCTGTAAAACAGCCATCTACCTGCTTGAAAGAAAGAATCCTATAGTTACAATCCTTCTAAACTTCACAAGTCTGTCTTTGGACTTATATAAAAAGATTTTAATAACTGAGGTTTAATTTAACTCCAAAACAAAAATTCCTTCCCCAGCAATTTATGCACACTCTGATAAAGATGCCTTTGTCAAGTCAAAAAATGTTACAGTCCCAAACAAAGCAAAAGCTGTAAGCTTGAAGGCTGGCTTCAAACACACTGAGGGAGAAAATTCCCTTTAGTTTGTTCTCCTGAGGCTACACACAATCTGGGATTGCCAGGCACAGGTGTGTCAAGGTGTACAGAAGTAGGAAAAACAGCACAAACAAAGCACAGGGTTAGCAAAATTATCTTAATGCCATGATAGATTTTATTTAATAGAGAATTTCTTTTGTTATGTACTAACCACCAAATGCAGGAATTGCCAAGCTAAAAGGGAAATAATGCTATGCTAAAAGGGAAATAATTGACTACGTCAAGAGGAATCAATGTTTTCCACTAAAAATTAGAAAAGCAATGTGAAAGTGAACAGATTGGTTATAATGCTGTTCAGACTTCTCTATTTGGAGAATTTCTACTTTTTTTAATGAGACAATTGAGAAATAAGAAGTGCTTGTAAATTATTCTTAGTATTATGACAAAACTTTTCCATATGAATAACACCCTTAAACAAATGTGTAGATAAACACTGATTTATAAGGAATTTATAGTCCAGTTCAAACATCCAGTATTGACAGCTGTCAATATTTCATATAAAACATGTGTTATATTGTAAAACTGAATAAATAAGACCTTGCCAGCTCTGTGTAGGGAACTGTCTAGTAATTTGTCTTCAGGTAGGGTTCTGGCAGGGAAAAGAATTGTCAGATAACAGAGGTAGTTTGTGCTTAAAAGACTGGAATGGAAGATGAGGAGAAAGAGAGGAGTCAGTTAAGGAGACTTTCCACAGTAAATAAATGGAATGGAATTATTCTGGGTATCCCTGAAAATGAGTGGAATTTGAAGCTGAAAGCAACAACTGCCAACGAAAAGGCTGCAAAGGATGCCAGTTGAGAAATAAGGAAAAAAATAATTGTGTGAAGGCAGACCAACATGGCAGAAGTTGAGGTGGAAGAAGCAAAAGATACTGATAAATATCACAGTGATGAGGTTTGGGATCTTCTGTGAGAGCTGCAAACAGAACCCCCAGCACTGATCACTGCTGCAGGTTGAGCACAGGAGCAGTGAGTGGGATCACAGCACTGGGAACAGCAACACAAAAGGAAGGCCATGGCAAACTTCAGGAAAAATGCAGTAATTTTTTTTTTCAAAGTTGAACTTGAATGTTTCTTGCTAGACAATTGGTAATCTGAAATCACACTGCAACTGACTACCTCCAGAAGAGTGGCTGAAACAGAAGGAGTGGGTAAAGTTGCTCAGCAGAACACAAAGAAGAAAAATTAGATAATTAGAAACAAAAGTGTAGAAACTGCCACTAAAAAAAAGCAGTGACTGATAATTTGAGTAACACAAGAAAAGTAAAGAAAGCAATGACTTTTTTATTACAGCTTAACCGAATGGGTATTTTCTTGGAAAATATGTCTCTAGTTAATAAGATACTTGGATATTTCTAGGGTATCAGCAATATCTGGAAGGAAATGGAAGCTGTTGATATGTTTACATTTGATTTGCTTTTTATTTAAAAAAATGTACAAAACTCAAATTGACACAGAATGTTAAGTGATTAAATTAGGAAATCTGAGATTTTGAAGATGCATGGTACTGAAGAAAGTTATTAATTCAGAAGAAAAAAATATTAAAACTAACAAAATGTTTTGTTGTGGTCTCCTACTCTGGCAATGAAAGCATCAGAAAATTGATTGGGTCTTCATCTGTGCAGGCTGATTAAAGCATAACCCTATTGTCTGGAACAATATGGAAGGCAGCTAGAGGAAATAAAATCCACAGAAAACAAAACACGGTCAAAAAATATACATACGTATCAAGATATTGATGTCTTATGCAATAATTACAATGAAATTTTAAAACACAGAAAAGAATCACATGTGAAAACCAGTAAGATTTTGCTATTAACCACCACAGCATTCTGACAGGAACTGCCTATCCAACAGGGCAGCACTGAGGATGCTGCAGTAAGTCCTTACTCAAGTGCTTCAATGACTGCATTTTTATTTTCTTTGCTTTACCAAGCATGGCAGAATTAAGCCAAAGCTTGTATTAAAGTGGAAAATTCTTTGGGTATTATTAGATTTATTTTTATCAAACCAGCATGAGCTCCTGTTGAGTAACATTTACAGGGATTTAATGTTTGAATGCACATTACATTCCACTACCAATTTAGCTTGGCTGTGTGCATTTACCATGCTAACTTAGTCTGTAGTGAAATATTATTTTTGAGCTCTTGTTTTGCAGGCCAGGCTGTGTCAGAAGAACAGAACTCTGCAGTACAACATGCACAATACTAAATAACTTAGAAGGAAAATGTCTTACCTCCAGCAACTAGCCCAGACTCTCCTAACTGAATTGCTACCCCAAAGCCACCAAGCTTTACTGGGGCTGAATTCTCTTTTGAGGCAAGCAGTACACAGTGTGGCTGAAAAGACAAAAATCCAGACAAATTATTACACTGTTTGAGAAAAACAATCTGTAATTTAGCACTTATTTTCATAAAGCTGAGAGCAGAGGTTAGATTTTGTTTTTTAAAAATAATGTCTCAATTTCCATAATCTTCTTTTCTGCATGGACTCCTCTTTCTACATTGGCTTCCCTTCTATTGCCCCAGGCATAGCAAAATCCTTTCAGAACTTATCAGAACTAGCAAGGAACACAAAGTGAAATCATGATTAAATGGAGATAAAAAACTCATGTGTATAATTTCTTACCTGGTATTACTTTTCATTTTTGTCTTCCATCCTATTAACCCTTACACTGTTTCAATTCCCCAGCTGAAATATCCTGCCTATGATATGTTTTGTGGGGTCTTATCTTTTCCACAGAGAACATAAAACTTTGTTTTGAGCCTTAATCACAGGATTCACTCAGCACTTCTCAAGTGCAGGAAAGAAAAGGAACACCCCTGGAACATTCCAGTGAGGGATATTCTTCAGGTGTCTAAAGTGGATTCCAGCCATAGCCATCTATATCTTTGATTTTCCACAAATAACAGTGAGGTGTAACAAATAAAAATGAAATAACTGAATGAATTATAATTATATAATAAATATATAAATGAAATAAGATTATACAACAATTCAGATGGGTACTGACTGCTGCAGGAGGAAGGAACGTACAGACAAAATCTATTAGAACACAATTTGGTATTAAATACACATACCCAAACAACTGCATTTAATGTAGAACTTCCTGCATTTACTCAAAGCCTCTCTTTTCAATACCATATTACTTAAAATGAAGAACCTCAAATTTGTATACTACTTCCTGAGAATACATTACTGCTTAAATTGCAAAACTAAGAACTCAAAAAAGTGCACAGGACCTACCAGAAGTTCCTTCTGACTACCTCTGAAGTCATCATCTCTAACTACCCACGTGTTTTTGTAGAAGTTTAAATTATATGAGAACAAAGACCTTCAAAACAATGTTCTTGAGATTTTAATTTAATTTAGGCCTAGTCATATTAGGTCTTCTAGAATCCACTCCTAAATTTCCAATTTATAAATGTAATTTTCAATTCCTATGCACCACTTGGAAGAGTATTAGCAGGTGGTATTATTGCTGCATACTGTATTTCACTTCTGCCTTAGTGAAATGGTTCAGATGCACACTTTGGGCACTTTCACATCCTCTTGTCATTGTCATTTGGAGTGAGAAAGAATTCTAAAATTCTAATCCCATGCAAGGAGAAAGGTAGATAGGAGAACTATATAAACATTTACAAAATGTACTATTACCCTGTGGTGCTGACTTATCTTTACCCTCTACTGGAAAAAAGTGACACTACTTCCACGAAGTATTAAAGAGATGACAGATAGTACCAACATCATCATCACCCAAAAAACCACTGGCACGGCTCACCAGAAACAAAACCTCTGAGAAAAAAACTTCCAATCTCCAAATCAGAGCAAAATTGAGAAAAATTGATTACAGAACCTCTCTCAGCAGAACACAAATAAACTGGGTAGAGCCAGATAAAAATGTCTTTAAAAAAACAAAGCAAACCAGTTGCAACACCAGTTAAAACTTCCCCCTGTTGCCAATTGTGCGAGTCAGCTGGAGCTCGCCACTTTCAGAGAGAAGCTGCTGCTGCAGCTTTCTAATAAAAGGACCTGCACGTTTCTCCTCCCCGTCTTCACCAGTGCTTTTGAGAACCAGCAGAACCTCTTAGCACATAAATGGTAAGTGAATTCTTTTATACTTAAGCTATAGTTCTCTTCATTGCAATTCTCTTAATATCTAGGTTTAAGCACGTCTGCTTGCTTAGAGGTGACACAACTTACGAGAGTGAAAAGTTTGTTCCCAATCCATTCGCAGCGTAACCCAAGTTTCTCCCTAATTGATCTAAACTTCCTTATACAAGTCCCCATATCAAACATTTTCACAGAAAAGCAATTTAAACATGAAGTCATTGCAGTAGATGGGTTTCAAGATATATTTGAAAACATTGCAGTTTGAAATCAATCTCTTGAAATTACTTGCCCTGACAATATCAAGTGGCAAGTATGAGAACAGCTGGTTTGGAAACTGCTAATGTACCCTACCAGTTTAATGTAATTGTAGAGTCAGACAACACAGGATGTTAAAATATTTTAGACTCTCCTCTCATGAATTCAGATTCTGTAAGTACATTAGGTCTTCTTAGAATTTTGCCCAAATGTTGCCATTTTCACTGCTGTGGCTGCACCACAGAATTAAATGTAAATTTGCATTTTTCAAGACCTATCATGCAAATTGCATCGCCTAGACACAGAGCTAGCATAAAATTTATTTTAAAATTACATATACAGCAGTATGTATATGGTTTTTTGGTTTTTTTTTTCTGTAACAGTTGCCAGAAAACTAAGTGCAGAGTGCTAAAACCACTTCTGAAAATTTTGTGAGATTATAGGAAAAAACCTCTTTCCTCTGTAAAACTAAAATATTCTAAATAAACTTTTGTATGGCATTTCTTGTTGCTATGACAAACAAGTCGATGGCTAAAGTTTTATCATTATTTATCAGTAAACATCTCTCTAAACGCCTTCACGTGATGGCTCTGCAAACCACACACTTCTGGTTTTCCTTTGTTGGTCAAGGCTGATTTTTATCTTTCACATTGTACCTTCCTGGTCAGCAATAAGCTTAGTGAAATAAAAACTATCCAATGAAAGCAAAGAAAAACATGAAAACAAGAAAGGTTTGTAAACAACCTGTTACTGCATTCTTGTGATCTCCAGCTAATAGTAGTTTATTTGTGTAATACTGATTTGTGAATAGTAGAGAAAAGGAAAAAACCACTTACATTTATGTGAAGGTACAGATTATTAAAGACAAGCCACTGCAACAAACTGTCTCACAGGGTTACTTACAACACAGCACATAGCCAAATAAATATTATTAATTGATGAATGCTTTTTTAATTGAGAACCAGTGAGTCGCATGTGAGAGATGTGAATTATTTAAAATTAACACAGACGAGTTTAGACTTCCTTTAATATATTTTGTGTCAACACTGAGAATACTTAGCTATGTTTACCTGTCCCTGCACCTTAGATAAAATTTTTTCTGTGCTAGAAATCCTGGTCCCAAGAAGTAAATTAAAAAAACTTATTTACTCTTATAAAGAAAATTCTTAAGTTTGCAGGAAAATAGTTGTAGGAAAATTTTTGTAATAGTTGACTTTTAAAACAACACAAAACAGTAATAACACTGTAATTACAGAAATATTTATCTGTGAGTACTCTACATATCTGTTCTTTCTTGCCTGCAGATTACCTAGACATATTATTTTATGAAGAAACGTCTTCTATTCAGCTACACCAATACTTGGTGCATTTATTCCTTTTAGCTACTGCCTTTTATTTTTATATCACATTAGACTGTAGGCTATAAAGCAAACATACTTGAATGGAGATTTAATTCTTAAAATATCTCTTTGTCTTTTGGCAGAACAGCTAAAACCCCTTTTCAAATGATGGATGCAACTTCAGCTGCTTTACCAACCATTGGTCCACACAAGGAAGAATTCTGGAGTAACCAAACCAACCTGACCATAAATGTCTCCGAAAGTCACAATCATGCCAGCTGTTCCTTGGATGACAGCAACTCACTGTCACTTGCTTTGATAGTTTTTTACTCCATTATTTTTGTTGTTGGATTGGTTGGAAATATTGTAGCCCTTTTTGCTTTCCTGGGCATTCGTCAGAAGAGGAATTCTATCCAAGTTTACTTGCTAAACGTGGCTGTTGCAGATCTCCTGCTCATCTTCTGCCTTCCCTTCCGGATCTTCTATCATGTCACCAACAGCTGGATGTTCGGGAGGGCTTTTTGCAAGGTTGTGGGAACTCTGTTCTACATGAACATGTACATTAGCATAGTACTGCTGGGACTAATTAGTCTGGATCGTTATATAAAAATAACGAAGTCTGTGAGGCGTCCAAGGATGCTCACCACCACCCGGAGCGTGCAGATCTGCTGCACCGTGTGGGCCATTGCACTGGCAGGATTTATAGTGGTGGTTGTTCCATCTTCCTTTAAGACTGAGGACAGCAACTCTACCAAGTGCTTTCATTACCGAAGCAAACAGAATGCAGAGAAGATAGAAGCAATTTTAAATTATATCACTGTGTTCATTTTTTGGATTGTTTTTATCCTTTTGATACTTTCGTATGTTAAAATTGCCAAGAACCTTCTGAAAATTTCGAGGAGAAGGGCAAATTTTCCCAATGCGGGAAAATACACCAAGACAGCAAGAAATTCCTTCATTGTTCTCATAATTTTCACCATCTGTTTTGTGCCTTATCACATGTTCAGGGTTGTCTACATCACATCACAGTTACAACCCCCATCCTGTTACTGGAGGCAGATCATTCACACGTGCAATGAGGTGATGCTCATATTTTCATCATTTAACAGCTGCCTAGACCCAGTTATGTATTTCCTAATGTCCAGAAGTGTCCGCAAGACTGTATTCCAACTGATTTGCAGAAAATTTCATGGAGAGAAAAGCCTAAACCTGGAGAGCACTTCAGACATAAAACTTGGCCAATACGCTCAAGAGCGATTGTCTAGCACCACTCCTCACTCCAGCTACTCAAGGAAGAAGTCTGTGATTTGAATGTTTAAATGGATCTCTGTCACTCCAGGTCACGGATTTCAGATCACAAAATCCTCTACTGTAGAGTTACTAATTCTGCCTCTTTCCTCCTGTTAAGAAAAATGAGAAGTCGTACTTCTGGCTTGTGAAAATGAGAAGTTACTTTTCAGAAGAATTTTTTTGCTCTTGTTTATCCAAGAAAACAAATTAGGAAGTTCTCAGACTTTTTTGTGTTGGACTAAAGTAGAACACTAACTCTTTAGGGACATTTCCACAAAGGGGTTTGAACCTGTAAAAGTAAACTTGTATATATACATTAATATTAGTAACTTGTGCGTGTAAATAATAGATGAATTTTGCAAAAAGTAAATTCTGTCCTATTTGAAAGATTTAGATACCATTAAAGATTTTATGTATATTTTTTCTGTTTTAATAGGTTTCCAAGAGATCAGTATTTTTATTACGTTTATAAATGCATTTTAAAAGAAAATATTTGAGAGTTTAGTAACATGTATCTTAAAAATGAGGTGAAGAATACAACATCAATTCAGTTTTAAGTACAGAAGACACTCTTAGTTTTATTAAGCAGCAAAATTAAAATATTCAATCCTACTAAGACACTTGCATTTCCAACATTTTAATGAGTGTCAAGGTCAAACACCTGAGGAAAAGCAAGCAACGCCTTTGGAAAATTCTAAATAAATGAAGGAGAGGTGATGTGGGTATTTCCTAAGATTTCCTTCAATGTGACAAATTTGATGACTGCACAAAGTAGTTCAGCAAGGAACATCAACTCACAGAGTAGAGTAAAAATATCAGCCAGGCTCAGGCACTGGTCTACTCCTAGATTTCCAAAGCCACACATTCCAGCTGCATGCTTCTTCCCTGGCAGGAGACTTTTCTTTCCATGTGATTAAAATAATTTTGATAATTGCTGATGCCATGTAAACAGCAATGTAATGACAACCTTTCATAGCTACAGCTACGTTCTCAGATACTAAACAGCTTTATGTATTTAGGCACAAACAAATTTCAAACTGTAACATTTCTCAAAAACCAGAGAGCTGAAGGTGGGGAATGTCTGGCACCAAGATGACTAAAGCAGCACAACCATGAATAAATTAAATGTCTGGCATAACAGACCAGAAAGGTGAAAGTTATAGAGGCCAGACATCAAGCTCTGTGAAATAAGGATTTATTGTCTTTACACACACAAACAATACTGCTCAAATAAGTAGGTGTAAACAAGTTGGTTTTAATATGACTGCCAGTAACTTTTTTAATGCATCATGTGACTGTTAATGCCAAATCTGTGCCAAAATGTGTGGGTTTTTACTAATTTCATACAATATTCTGATTTTACAGAAGATACTCATAACACTCTGATTGAACAAAGTAAACATAAGGCTTCACCTCAGCTAGATATAAACTTGGTTTAATTTTGATGAAAATTCATATCATTCAGATTTGATGGAACTGGATATATACATGTCAAAGAAATTACAATGACTAGCCAGTAATTGTTTTGTTCTGCCCCTTTTTTTTTTAATAAAAAATTAGAGGGTTTCCTTATCTTCAAAAGAAAGATTCCTAAAAATGTGTAATTTCATAAAAATATGATGGTAACTGACTTTTTCTTAAATATTGCAGCATACAACAGAGGTGTTTGTACAATAATTTCTGACTGATTCTCACAGAAATTGCATTTCAGGATCATTTATCTATTGTTTTGCCATCCTATTCTATTAAAGCTTCTCTTGTTTTGTATTTGTCCAATGCAATTTTATTATGCAATACTGTCGTTCTACATAATGACATCAATTCTGGTACATCTAGTGGAGTTTATAAACCATAATTTCACAAGATTTATATGTTATCTCACCCTTCTTTCTTTTCTATGCTCATTCTGTGAGCAGTTGGTTGATGATTCTGAACAGCAGGTTGGGGTGAGGGTGTGGGCTAGGGAATTCAGGAGAGGACAGACATGAACAACAGCAGCTTGAACAAAATGTGATTTCTAAAATTCTTTTGAATGAAGTGTTAGACCAGAATTTTCATTCACAAGGTTTGTAATTCACGGACACAGCAGTATTGCCAAAATAAACTCAGATCTCTTCAGAAGATCAAGTAGTAGTACAGGGTTTTGATACTGATAATCCAAACTCCATTACATTAATCAACTCTCCAGCTCAGAAGTGAAAATCTGAGAAGGAACAGGTCTATAAGAAAATCTAAGGGCAGACATGGCACAGAAGAGGGGAACAGGAATGACCACTTGATCTTGGCAAGTGCAGCACTAAGGGAGCAGCAGTCACAACAAAGAGACAACTACAAAAAACAATCAGAAAATACTTTTGGATTTCTACAACTCTATAAATCAGTGCTTGAAGATGTAAGAGGCCAGATGTATCAACTGGCTCAGAATGGGATCTGAAACTAGACAGCACTGTCATGTAGGAAGCAGTCACGACTGACCAAGAAACAAAAGTAGGTATATTTACTCTTTAAAGAAAAAAATTAATCCTTACATATTTTTTTCTGCAAACATTTTTCCCAAATTTAAAGGGTAACACACCAGGCCTTACAAGAAAATATTACTGAATAACAAACAGTCCTGAAACATCTTGGGAAACCTGCTGAAAGCCACACTGTGACGTGTCAAATGACCACAGAATCAGTCACTCAAACAGTGTGTCTTACTTCTCCCTCTTCCCAGTGCTTCCTGATTACCTGAGTCTCCAGAAGAATTTTAACATGAAGGTAATTCTATTTATTTTGCTTTCTGTATTTAAGGGCTAACTCAACACACAACCCTATATAACTGCATGAACCTCATTTTCCTCAGATCTATAAACACATGAATTTCAGCTGATGTACCAACATGTACCAGTGTTGTGCTGGTTTTGGCTGTGGTTTGAGCTTGTGAACAGAAGTGTTGACAGCCAGGGATGCTTCAGCCATTGCTAAGCAGCCCTTGCACAACAAGCAGGACTTGACTGTCCCTAAGAACAGCCCAGCAGAGACAGGCTGGGGGTGCACAAGGACATGGAGGGGACACAGCAGGGACAGCTGGCCCCAGGGATATCCCAGAGCACATGGTGCCATGCTCAGCAATAGAAGCCAAGAAGGAAGCCTGGCTGTGTTGCTGTTTTTAGGAACTCACTGGGCACTGGTCAGGTGGGGTTGCTTTCTATCACTTGGTTTTTTTTTTGTTTTTTTTTTTTTTTTTTTTTCTTTAAGCTTAATAAACTCTTTCTCACAAACCATGAATTTCCACTTTTGCCCTACTGGTTCTGCCTTCCAGCCCACTGGAGAGGAAGTAAGTGAATGTGTGGGATTTAGGAGCTTTCTGGGATAAACGATAAACCACAACCATCTAACTACCATCTAACTTTGGTAGACACTGGCAGATTTGATCAGTGTTTCGGATGAAGTAGGAGGAAGACCAGAAGGGGGGGGTCCTGCTCTGCAGCACAGCAGCCACAAGAACAAGAGGGGGAAGAGGCAAAAATAACAAGCTAGGGTTTCTCACTTTTACCCTTTTGATTCTTCCCGTCCCACTGAGGGGGACTGGGTGGGCAGCTCTGAGGGCTCACCCACCTACCAGCGTTAAACCACAAAAACTTCCATTTTTGCACTGAAATTAAATGCAATCATGGCTTTTACTAGCAAACTGTTTCTGAGAAGAGACAAACAGATATTATAAAAGAGGAGTGCAACTTATACCACTGAAAAACAAGTGAGAATCCTATTATTCCCAAAACTGGGAGGTTCACACATGGAAGATTTAGTCTGATGCTCTGACAGCACACAAGGCTGTGAGAGACAGTGTCAAAGCCTTGCTCAAGTTGAGGAATTCCACCACTGGGAATTTCCTGGCTTTTGTATTTTTAGGGCCAGAAAACAAGCTGTCTGCATATGATGAAATGCAACATCTGCTGCCTATTGGCAATATAAAATCTAGAACATGTATACACTAAGAGTAATCATGGTTCAAGAATAGAGAAAATTTAAATCATTGAGGTAATACACCTAAAAATAATTATGAAGAACTTAAGAGTGAATGGCATAAAAATGCATGTGTTTCATTTGAGTATCTTCAAACACATTTAGATAAAGCACACCATTTGTAAGTTAGGTGAAAGGAAATAGTCCACTAAAAGAATAAGGAAGGTGCTTGCTACAGCTTAGAACCAACTGCAACTGTATTCCTGGCATTTTAAAAAAACTTATATAATACTTCATTACTTTGCTATTGCTCTCAATAATCCATTCCAAAATAAAGTCTGATAGACTCTAGTTCACTACAATAATCTATTATGATACAATAATTCAGAAAAAAATGCAGCAGTTATGTCTTCTTACAGCATGAATTATTAAATTATAAATACTACAGGCAACAGTCAATAACCAACCAAATAATACTAGCAATTAAAAAAAAACCTGCTAACTGGAATTGTTCACACCACTCTCAGCAACTTTTCAAAATATGCATTCTTGTATCTAAACCTCAGTGGAATGCCACAGCAACAAGTTCTTCTAATACCATTTAAGAAAGTATTAAACATGTAATAAATAGAAGACTCTCTCTGTTAGAATGATTTTTAATATAATATACATTCAGAAGTGGAAAATGAGGTATAATTAACAAGAACAAGAATTAAAGCACATGCAAACTAATTACAGCTTCACAGCCTAATTACTAATACTCCACAGCAAATAAATGTAATTGTAAATGAGTTCAGCTATGAATTCAGAATAAGAAGCCAGCTTATATGTCCATTATATTAGAAAAAAAAAATAGTAATAATGAGACTGAACAATGATAACAGATCATGAGGCGAATTTATGCTTAAACATAAAGCCAAACTGGCAAAACAAGAACCCTACCAAACTTCTGTTCTCATAAAGGAACTTATTTAGAGGTTATCTTACACCACAGATGTATCAGAAAGCTTAAAAGTCTCAACTTCTGTAGAGGTGACCAGAGTTTGTCCTATGCTGTGGAGGAAGAAACTGTCCTGTATACACCTCTGGATGCTTTGTGTTTCTTGGACAGTCCATTGAGTCCATTTTCCCTGCCAGCACCCTTGGATGTATCAGGTGTAAATTGTTTCCCCACAATCCACCACCTGACCAGACAGAAGAGATGTGTCCATACGGTCACTCATGAGAGGACAGACATGGACACAGCACACTGCACACGGCCTTTGGGAACAGACAACTGGTGGAGCTGAAAACCTGTTAAATATGACTGAAAGGACAAGTTTTCATGCATAAAAGAGCAGAGTGAAGGAAAAAAAAGGGCAGTCCTAAAGAGAACTCCTCCACCCCCAGAAGGGGAAAGCGCTACACAAAGGATTGTGAGGTGTTTTTTCTGTGCTGCACCTAAAGGACTGTCACAGCTGCTCTTCCAGGCTATCTCCAACTTTTTTTTTCCCTAATGGAGCTGATCCTGATTTAATTTCAAAGCCTTTTTAGTACAGACATCATATTTTCTGAACTTTACCTGCCTCCTGACATTGTAAAAGGAAAGTGTACACTCTGAAAACCTAGTTATGTCAGAGAGAAATTTTTAACTGCGCTCTCCAGGTTCCAGTGCCATCACTTTCACTGCAGCAGTGGAGAATAAACAGATACCAGACAGAAATATTTCCTGTCAGCAAGAGAAGGTGCCTGCAACTTGTACAGGTAAGCTTAAAATTACTGCTTTGTTTTACCTTAATGAAATTCAGTCAATTACAAAAAATTTCATTAGACTTCTAAAATAAGTAAATTCATTCATTCATTCATTCATTCATTCATTCATTCATTCATTCATTCAAAATTTACTTATTTACTTCTAAATAAGCAAATTAACAATTACTCTGTGAATTCAACTCATTATAATAAAATAATTTAATACATTTTGGTTCAACAATACATATAGAACTTGGTGTACATTAAAATGCAAGAGCTATAAAAGTTAGTTTAATTTGCAAGTTTGTCAAACACTGCCAAAAGCATAGTTTTTCCACTTGGTGTCTGGGCTTTTTGCAATTGCTACACCAAACCCTCTTTAGCATCTGAGTTCATTTGTTTACAGCTGTTTTAAAAAAATTATTATTAGTCTCTAAGTTCAAAATCTGTTTTTTTTTAATATGATTTGATATGGGGAAAAAAACTAACTAGGATACACTCCACTAAAATATGTATGTATATCTAAGCATACAACAGCAAAAACTCTCCACTACAGGGTTGTAAGCTGAAATGTCATTTTTTACACACAGTCATTGCACAGAACTTTCATTTCTTATTTTCAGTTTGGAAATTGAGAAAAGACTGAAAAATGAACTTGGAAGAAATTAATGTACTGCATTTTTCAATAATCATTGTATATACGAAAAAATATAGACTGAGTTGCTAAATGTACATCTGACATTAGAGCTGTGATAAAGTAACACCACATATAGAAATGAGCACAGAATAAATATATATAGTGAGATTCTTGCAGTATACAGATTAATTTATAGTTAAATGGAGGTACAGATACTCTTCTGCATTTCTGGAATTAAAGTAATTCTTTGCACTTAATTTGCTCATTTAATTTTAAATGGTCTGTAAGTGGTTTCCAAATTAGGTTACAGACGTTCCAGAAGACTGAGAAATAAACCAAGATCATAGAAGTTATTGCCAGCCCCTAGCTTGAACCTTCAGCTTCCTAAGTTATTTTATTAGATTCTATGCACATAAAAGCTTTGGGGTTTAATTTTTCTTCATGAAAACTTCAGTGGAAGAGAATGGCCAAACTGTAACCTCATGCAAACTTAAGGTAACAGCATGAAAAGTGAGGGAGACAGAAACAGCTCAGATAAGAGCAAAGAAGAGATGTTAGATGCACATTATAGAAATATTATTAAATTGTGTTTCAGCTCTGACCACTCAAGGAATCCTGCCATAAATGAACAACTCATCATGTCTTCAGCCATCGCCAGCTACCACCGTAGCTCTCCCCATCCTCTACTCCTGCCTGTTTCCCGCTGGAATCTTGGGGAACATTCTGAGTGCCTGGATATTTTTACGTAAAGTGCCCACCAGAAGGACTCAGCACATTTACCTGGCCAACCTGGTGGCTGCAAATCTGCTGGTTTGCAGCACCATGCCCTTCCTGGCCGCCTACTTTGCCGAGGGGCACCGCTGGCCCTACGAGTCGGTGGCGTGCAGGATCGCCCATCACCTGGGGACGCTGGTGATGCAAGTCAGCATGTACGTGACCATCACCATCCTGTGCTCCACTGCCCTCAGCCAGTATGCCACCCTGAAGAAGAACTGTGGCCCACAACACTCCTCAGCTCTGCCAGGAACCCTCCACGGGCGCCTCCTGCACGAGTTCCGGCGGCCAAAGTTCGCTAAATGTTTGTGTGCTGTTATCTGGCTGATTGTGCTGTGCATTACAGTCACAGCCATCACCTACAACATCCAGGAGAGGGTTTCAGGAGAGTTCCCCACATGCTACAACATCAAGGTAGAAGCTGGTGAACGTGCTGCAATGATTGCAGCTTATCTTGCCACTGTGTGTTTCTTTCTGGCTTTTATGACCGTTTTGTGGTCGTACTATTCTCTTACCAGACATCTGAGCAGAATACAAAAAAACACCTGCATTGGAGAAAAACATCTCATTTACAGAACAGTGAAAAGAAACATTCTTGTCATCCAGGTGATATTAACTGCCTGTTTTCTTCCATATCATATTTTCAGGCCAATTTTCTATGGATTTCTTACAGATAATGACTGTCCAAGATTAAATTATCTAGTAGAAATTAAAAATGTCCTTACTTGTCTTGCTGCTACTAAAAGCACTTTAGATCCACTTATAACCCTTCTGTTAGATAAAACATTTAAGAAAAGTTTTTATGCCCTATTTACAAAACCCACACCAGAAGATCAAGAACGTAATGATGATATTTTCACTGAAATGGGAAGGAATATGGAAAGATTTTAAAAGACTATAAATAATAATTAACTAATTTAAACCTTTAGGCAAGCTTTGATATAAAATGGCAAATATTTAAATAAAATGGTGACATATTGCATTTCCTTTTCAAATCATCTTGCTTGCTGCATCAACATTGGCCATAATAAATCCTATGTGTACATCCAAATGAATCCAAGTTTGTAGAATGAACAGTGCAATACCCATTAATCCATGTAATACAAAAGATGTTTTACATTTGGCCTATGGACACTTCCTTTTACCTAAAAAGTCAAGGAAGAAGGCAAAAACTAGGCTGGAGTTGAGGACCCCACTCTCTCTTGTTATCAGCAAAAGTTTTGGACACAGGTTTCCTTTCCAAGATGGTTGAACAGAGCACAGACACTTTCCTTGGGATGGGTGAATCACAACTGTGCTACACATCCAACAGCCAAGTAACCACAGCAAGGCAGAACTGAGCAGTCAAAGCTTTCCAGATGACAAAGTGCTGCTGGCAGGACTGGTTTTAGATCATCAGCTGCATTCTGGGTGAGCAGAGCTGTTCACTACCAAAGTGCTCTTCTGATCTGCACAAACCTAAACCCAAACCCCACCAATTCTGTCCTTCCTGAAGTACAATTTATAGGGAATGTACCTGAATTATCTCAGCAAAATGCCTGCCTGGTCTTGTTTCTCTTAAAACAGTTTTTGAGGGCAGCATAGGCTGAAGACATTCCCCCTAAACCTTTCTAGTCACAACCACTTGTTCCCCAGTGCTTATCAAAAAGGCAAGAAAATGAATGAAATTTTAGGAACTACTAATCAAATACAACTTTGTGACAGACTCTAAGCAAGATCTCATTCCAACACTTCTACATAGCACAAAAAATTATATATATGCCTGATTATTTTCCTATGTAATCTGCCCGAGATGATGTCCTTTGAAGTTCTTAACTGCATCAAAGTTTTTCTTGTTTCAAATAGTGGAAAACCTTTTCTGCAGTACAGGCAATTTGAGAAACTACAAATTGAGTCCTGCACTGGTCTAGCATTTGACAGAAGAGTTCATGGAGGAAAATCCCCCAAAACTTAAAGGCATGAAGGATGAGGAGGGTTAGAAAACATTACAGCAAAACAGAGCTCATGTTGAAAATTTCTTTCATTGCTTGGACATGCTGGTGCCAAAACCAGAAGTTAGCAGGTGACATGTGAATTGTTTAATAAAAACAATAAAACAACTCATTTCTATTGCAGTGAACACAAAATCATAAGGCAAACAGGCACAGCACCTGGTTTGCAAAGCAGTTTAGAGACCACAAGAGCCTGTCAAATTCTTGGTTAAGTAATTCAAATGTGCTGCATGGGAAGCCAGCTCATCAATCAGAAGACACGAGTTTTCTGACTGTGTGAGCAAATGACTGAAACATATAAACTTATTGACCATAAAGTTTTTAAATGTTCAACTCCAGGTAGGCCAAGCAGAATAAATACACTTTTCTCAGCCAAACTGCTTCTGAACATACTAACAGATCAACAGGAAAAGGGCTGGACAAAACAAGCACAGAGACCTTGAGATAGGAAGCAGGGGCACAGGAGTGAAAATAAACAGGGGAAAAGAGCATTGCCTGAAGAAACACTGAGAAATGATACTGAAAGTTTTGTTTTTGGAGTCTCTTGTACATTGAATGAGGAAGTGTATCTCAGAAAAAAATGTGGCCAGGTAGGACACTCAATTGCACCTCTGAAAAAGGGGATTTTGCAGCCTTAATCACTTTTTAACAACTTAATATGTAACAAAATCCTCACCAAGAAGTCGCTACTGGATCTCAAGGATCTAGTAAGCTCTAGAAAATACAGAAAAAACAGCAATTATTACTGTATGCCCCCAGAAAGCATAAAAGAAGTTTCAAAGTGAAAAGACTGGAAGGAAAGTAACACGCAACAGATTTCTTGTTCTGGGTATTCAAACATGGAAAAAGATAAAGAACAGATTCTATCCTGGTAATTTATAAAATAGCCAAATATACAGTTATATAAACACACACAAACATATATATACTACTTTTACTCATTTTTTAGAAATGCCTAAAAGAAGAAGTGTAGGAGTTGAACTCTACCAGCAAAATCTGAAATGCTAAGCTAGAAGCAGTTCAGGCAATGAAAGACAGAAGTGGTAACTGAGTGTGCTCTCAGAATTCATATCATGGGTTAAGTTCTGTGAAATGCAAAAATCAGCATGCAAATCTATCCACAGGTCAAGTCTCAGGTCACCTGCACCAACTCATATGTGTATGTGACACACAGTGCAGAGCATAATACTTGGTCCTATTCCCTGGAAAAACTCCCTGGTTTTGACTCGAGTCACAGAAATATTGAACTGAATCTTAATGACAGAGAAGGTAGAATATGTGCATTTTTGCATTAGCAGATTTTGCTATTTAGATGATCACATGGAGGAACAAGCATTAATACCTATCCAGATAAAGCCTTAATTAAAATTTTGGACGTCTGCATTTTGCTGACAGGCTTACCCTGACCCCTGTTGCACACTAATTTGCTAATCAGTAACATATACAGGTATGTGGAAATCATGGAACAAAGCTGGAGCACTTGGAATGAGGTAAGGATGAAACTTCAGCAATTAAAGCTCTTGATGTGATTAAATTACTCTTACATCTTATATACTCTCACTCTTATATCCCTCAGTTATACTAAAAGGTATTTTTATAGCAACAATTTTGCAACTATGGAAAAATTCTGCATAACAATAAAGGCTCAGAAAGGATTGCAAAACCTCTTGATGTTTTACTGATAAAAACCATTCTGTTAAAGTTATTGCAAAAATAAGCCAGTAACAAATGGTACTCAAATTGCAGCAGGAGTTTTACAGGAAAACACAAGAATCTCACTTCAGAGCCATATCCCCCCCCTTTCCTTTTTGCTGCTCTCTTACATAAAAGATTTCTCTGTACACAAACTGCTCTGTAATAACATTTGGTAATGGAAAAGACTTCCTTTCAATGCTGCTATTTTCAACAGTCACCTTCTGGGTATTCCTGACACAGCAAGGTTATGACAGAAGAAAAGGAATTGCTGAGTCCTCTATCAGTAGGGTTAAAGAACAGGAACAAATGCTGTAGTAAGGGAAAAAATTCTTGCCATTCACATTTCTGATGCACAACTGTCTTGAGTTTTCTACCTTCCTGCACCTTCTGTTTTCCTTACCATGAGATCCAGCTTCCAAGCACTGCAGGACCACGTTCGCTGAGGGTGAAGTAGATTTGTAATTGTCACTGATTATAAAGCCTTTAAGCAATGCTGAAGGGGCCCAAATGATATACACAGGCTCAAGAAATATCTGGTCTCACAGAGCAATTAGGACAACTGCAGGCCATCCTGTGAAAGCTTTCACATTTTCATTCTGACATCAGAGGTGAATGTTGGGCACAGCGAGTTCGTCCCAGGCTGGGGTCACTTGGAAAAGTCAGGTGAGTTGTCTGGCAGCAGACAACAGTAAACTTTAATTTTGTATGCTATAAACTGTCTAACTTCCTAATCAGCCAGGAGCTAAGGGAGCACAAAAACAGCTGAAAGACACCTGAACCTTACGTGGACTTGAAGGTGCTGATCTTCCTGTGCAGCAAAAAATGACCAAGCATTTTACGTTTCAAAATAACATTCACAGAACATCTAAAAGGGAGAAAAATGTAGCCTGACTATATCAGCCTTACAGATTTTATCAAAGCACTTTCACCCATTCAGGTAATTGCTAAAGTGGTCATTCAGGTAATTTCTAAAGTGGTCATTTAGTCTATTTCCTTTCAAAACAACATCTACAGTGACATCTAGAGCCTGGATACTGCACTTAATTGTGTTCAACTCCCAAGTCCCACAGCTCTGCACTGTTTTTGCCAAAACAAAACACTGCTGGTTTAAACAGCTTTACACCGATACCTCAGACATTTTTTTCCTAACCCATGTAATTTGAACAGGTTCATTTCTAAGTATGGTGTTTTAAAAAAACAATCCTGTGAGTCTGAGGTTCTAAGAGACAGGATAGGCACTAAAATAAATCCCCACTTTACCCTCAGCAAAAAGGCCTCCCTCAAAGGCCCTTGAAGCTAACACTTGTTTTTTTTTTTTTCAAGAAAAGCAAGTGGAGCTTTCACAAACACACAGCAACATAAAGATTAAGTTAATTCTGAAATTCATGAGGTACTAAAACCAAGCAATTAAAAGTACCTAGAACCCTCAACACACAACAGGATGAGACATTCTACCAGCAATTAAGAGCTGGCATTCAAAAACTCTGATTTTTAGACTCTGTCTTAAGAAATGACTATTAAAACAAAAAAACTTCAAAAGAAAGCCTCTTAATAATCATCTTGATTTTAAAAGGAAAGGAGTAAGAGGTTGTGAATGGTCTGCAATGTCTGGGTACAGAAGACCAAATGACTTCTCATGAAAATCACCAGTTCAGTGTCTCTACTCCCTCCCCTCACAGGTCACCTGCAGGAGTTTGAAGCACAGTTTACCCTCCCTCCATCTTCTCTGTTCATTAAAATCCAAGAGTCACTTCTCAAACTTCACCATCAGAGCTTGCCAGTATTTTTCTTACTTCCTACAGTGTGCTTGACTCACTTTGGATGAAACCAAACTCTTGGAGAAGTGGGAATAACTACTTTAGGCAATGACATTAACAACTAATATGAATATTCAAATTGAAGAGAGTCAAGCCCACTTGGGTTAAAACTCCCAGCTACTTACAATGAAGTACTTTAGGATAAACTACTTCCATAAATATCCATAGAAACAGCACAAAATTTACCAGATTAAAACCAGTATGCACACACATTGGTCTTAAACACTGCATTTATCCTCCCAAACTTATTTATATTAAAGAAGTTTTCATAATAATAAATGTTTATTGGACTGTCTCCAAGAAGCAGATAATATTACTAATATTGTAGCATTGAAGCCTGTGCATCTCTATGAAATCTCAGTGTGAATGAGGGCTGTCATTATGCTGTCAAATTGATGCCAATAAACTACCAATTCCAGTTGAATTTATGCAATTAATTTATATACACATTTTCCTAACAAGAAGAAAATGCAAGCAGATTCCCTATGCATATTCAAAAACTAGAAATTAAACTGACTTTCAAAGCATGTTGTAATCAAATGCATGTACAATTTGTGAATACAGACCTCCTAAATGTTCTATATTGATGGAATTAGGGTGGGCTTCAATCTTACATGACACAGTAAGAGTCAAAACACACTCAGGAAATGGAGATTCCTTTTCTACAGCTCCTCCCCCTCTCTAAATTATTGAAATTGAAATTCAGCACTTTGCATTATTGTGGTGAAGGGAAAAAAAAGTAATTAAGCCCCCTTACCTTCACATCTCTGTGAATTATATTATTATCATGACAGTAACGTAGAGCTTCCAGTATCTGTCTCATGTAATGACTGAAAAAACAAACACATTATGCATGACAAACCTGCAGGAAAAATTACTATACACATTTAACCATCTAAGTATTAAGAGTCTAACTGTATAAAACTAATCAACCAATTTAATCTCAAATACACAGAGATGAATGGAGAATGCAGTTTAGAACGGAGTTTAGGTTTATAGTAGTGAATAATACAATCAAAAGCTTGAGAATTATTCTGATCGAAGATGAGGGAAATTAGAAAAGAAAAATCTGTGTTTTCCAGGTTTTTTTAAAGGTTCCAAATGTTCAATAATTCTGCTTGATATGCCAAGGAAGTCAGGGACCCTCCTTTTTTTTTTTTTTTTTGTAACAAAACACAAAGGAAAAAAGAAAGCAAAAAGTGAGTATCAGTGCCTAATTTATCTGGAAAAGGATTGCACCAAGGTCTTGGCTTGCTTGGTGCAGACTGGAGAGGATCCCTGTTCTCCACTGTGTCCAAAGGACGCCCAAAGAGACCACAGCAGGGCCAACATGTGCAGCAGCACCCTGGGATGCTTCAGGGCATCACTGTGGCTCAGGGAGCCAATCCTTGTTCTCTGAGGGCTCCAGCTGGTTAAGGGCAATGTTTTTGCCCACAGGAACATCACAATGCACTGGATCAAGCTGCTCAGGGAGGCTGTGGAATCTCCCTCCTTGGAGGGATTCTAGACCCCACTGGACAAAGCCTGAGCAGCACAACACAAATGCTGTGCTGAGCCTGAGCAGGAGCCTCAAACACAGACATTGATGTCTCCTCCAACCTGGCTCCTAGCATGCTAAAAAATCCACAGTGTTGAGAAAAGCAAACAAAGAATGCTGTGGGCTTTGAGCTCAACTATCAGGCCATCAGGACAGTGGATTTCATTACCCTTTTGAAATTTTATAGAGTCTCTCATCTTAGTTAATCTCATAAGTGAAAAGGTGAGGTGACTATAAATACAGTGATACATTAGAAAGAAAAAACCCAAATCAACTCCATCTAGAAAGAAAAAACCAAACCAACTCCACCAGTAAAATTCTCACCCTGTTAGGCAAGTCACTTAATACCATCACATGAGAGATCCATAAAGGCAAACACAGCCAATTATGTATCAGATGTGAAATAGAGTTTTACTCAGTTATCTCATCCAAATCTGTAACTAGTAAATGGCAAAATGCTCCAAAATTCTACTTTGATTGTGCTAATTATTGCAATAAACATCTAGAGTGTGGAAACAGGATTATTTATAGTACAACTTTCAAGTTTTAGCTAACAGATTGTACAACACAATATTCCATTCTTTTCTATTTATCCTGAGGGATTCATTAAAATTATAATAAATACCTGGCTACAGCTTCACTGTAGACAAATCCAGCATCTGCTCTCTTCACAATTTCAAAACACAGGTCTGCTCCATCCATACTGCAGGTAAAAAGAGGCAAAAATGCTTAAAACTGGTAACTACAATCAATTACATAAAAATGCTTTAAAAATGTATTTATTTCCCTTACATAAATCTTATACTCTAGATACAAGTACAGTGCATTACTCATTAAAACAGTATTTAATGGGTAATCTAATAGAAAATGGCTTGCCACAGGTTAACCATTTTATGTCCCTCAAGTCATGTAACAGTTCTCTAAAAGCATTACCAATACCAAACATTTACTTAATTGTTTAAACTGCTCATTGAACAAGGTGTGCAAGAAAAGTCAATGCTCTGCAAAAAGGACACTGCAATTTAACAATTAGCTCCTGATATTAGGTTAAGTGTGTTCTTATAAGCATTCCAAGTGCAACTCTATACTAACAACTGTAGAAATAAAAAAATATTACTCAATTTGAATTTTAAATTAAGACTTTAAAAAATACTCTAGAAATACAGTAGAGTCTTGCCAGTTGGCATTCTCCTCTGGATAATTAAGCAGTCAAGATGAGATTTTACAGCTCACAAACACCTGAGAACACTGACAGCCCACATACTGTATCACCAGCTCTGAAAGTTGATACCTTTTTCCTCTTCTTCCTCATTTTTCTGATCACCAAACTTCCCACAATGAGCAGCACTACACTTTGGATGGAGACAAATTCACAGACCTTAGTCTGAAATTAGGCTGCCATTTCTCTAAAATGAAAGCAGCCTGGTGCTGCCCTTCTTTTCCCTCTCCTGAAAGGGACCTAAGATTTTTATCTAGAAATGTTCTCAGCCTGATGGGGCAAGAAGAGAGCCACGAGTTAACAGAACAATAAAAATCACATAACTCATGTTTAATAAGGCACTTGCAAAAATATTGAATGTAACATGACATCTTCAGCTTCACACCTTTTCTTTTTACTCTCCACAAATAATAAAGGGGGAAAAAAACCCAAAAGGTAGAATTTCCAGGGCATCTGGACAGCCAGCACTCCCAGGGCTGTTTCAGTAAGTTATTGAGAATATCAGCATCCCTTCTGCTTGGTTACATACCTGCAACACCAAACCTCTGCTTAGGGAGCCACAAGTCATGTGCAGAAGCTTTAACTCCCAAATAAATCCCTAAGGTGTCCCTCATGCAAAATACACTATCATGTGGATAGAGCACTGACAACTGCAAGAGGGATTGGTGACCAAAAGAAAAACACATAGAAGAGTGCAAAGAGCCCCATATTGCCAAACCATGACTGTTCTTCACTGCATCAATATTCCTCTCTGTAGGTTTTATTCCCAGCAGTTTTTCTGTCTTGCACAGCTCCTGACACCAGGTCTGCATACAGGGCTAAATATCACCCAGAGGATATCACAGAGTCCATACAACCCAGAGGATGCAAATATTTAAAAATAAAAATAAATACATAAATATATAAATATCACCCAGAGGGTATCACAGAGTCCATACATCCCAGAGAATATAAATAATAAATATATATATATATATATAAAAATACATAAATATCACCCAGAGGATATCACAGAGTCCATATAGGAGCCATGAGGCAGGGACCTGGAATTTACTGGCTCATTTGAAAAAATCCCTCATGTCAACCTCTCAACCCTCTCTCAAATGTAGAATATATAAAATGTATGATCAGTTACCAAAAATAAGGAGATGTCATTCTCATGAAGCAGCAGAACCCTTTAGAAGACGAATTATCTGTACTTTATAACAAGTCAGTGAAATTAAAGATCCAGAGGCACTCAAGCTTTTTAGAGCATCAATAGTTTCTGAGACAGGGAGGGAGGAGTGTGATGTTTTTACATTAATTTTTCTATTACACAAGGTGTTTATTATCAGCATGGTCTTTAACATGTATTTCACCTCCCACTTACAGATTCCAGCATTTTTAATTGAAATTTTGTACCAGTAAGTGCCAGTTTGAATTTCTTCTTGGCAAATATGTTTGAAAGTTATACTCCATTAAGATGAACTCTGTTGGCCTCCCAAGCACAAACAGGAGTCAGGTGTACTTTAATCTCTCACTTCAATTGACTATTTTTTCAAGACAAAATCTTTTTTTTAGAGAGAAGATTGTGATTCATGTGTAAAGAGGGCTTTTATCACTCCATTTGATACAATATATTCAAAACACGACATTGAATTTTACTAAAAATCATGAGAATTTTGTCTAGCTGAGGCTGGAAAAAAGCCAGAGTCAAGCTCAGTTATAAGAAATCCCAGCAAATTCAGTGACTAAAAACTCAGCAACAGCTCAATCACAAGGTGAGTTTGCAGAAACTGAAAGCCTTGTATGATAAAAAAACCAATAAAGTTTTGGAATATTGATGGAAGAGAAGTTCAGGAAGTCTCAAGGCTTTGTAACTATCAGCATAAGCATGTGAAAACCACAAAAAAAGAAAAAAAGATAAGTTAAGATCCACTGAAGTAAACATACAAATATATTCATATTGAAGACATAAGTGGATGATGAAAAAAAAATTTGGGAAACATCAGAACAGTTATAACCTGAGAGAATTCCCTGCCACCAGCAGAGGGAGCTCATGGAAGGGACATGAACTGACTAGGACTGATGTATTTTACATAAATAAAAAAATACACAGAATAAGTAAATATATATATATATATATATATATATATAAAATCTGCTCTGACACCAGCAGTGACTGAAGAGCAGACAGCATACTGCATAAGAAATCTGTGCTTTCATATTGGGGTATGATAGCTTTGAATCTGCAGACCTAAAGGGATGTGGCTTACAATTTGATTTATAGATGAAGAATGAGAAAGCTTTAGAAGCACTGCTTCATTTAGGGAACTGAATTATTACTTAATGAAAATAAGAGAAAAAAATTCAGAGTTGACATACAGCTCTTACTGAGTTTACTGAGTTTTGTACCATGTATGTTCAAGGCTTGTGCATAATGGCATTTTCCCCCTCACCTGGCCAGTTTTTATATATTTGCCATCTTCACTTACCTCAAATAGGCCAACTACAACCCTGTTAAATATTGCTTTTATGAATTTGAGATTTTAAACCTGAAGCATTTTTACATGCTAGCTACATTAAATGGCAATGCTATGTGTACACAACTATATTTATATATGCATCCTAACTGCTCAATCTTAACACATCAGTTCTTCTAATGCCCCAAGATATAAATCTCTCTTAGAATACACCAAGAAAAACAAATCCACCTATGTATAGTGGTGAGACAATATTGTGCAAATTACCAAATATCAAGGTATTTTGGAAAGCACTCACTGCTCCTGTATCTGAGCTCTTCAGCATGGAAGTACTCTCAGTCCACATATACTGAGGATAAACTGCAAATAATGTACCCATAAATCTAAAATCTAGTTTTCAGACCCTTCAAAATGAATATTTGCTTTCTTTTAGAAATATTGCAAGTAGCTCTGACCCTTCTCAAAGTATTCTCACTGATAAAAATCAATGATCATTAGGAAAAAATGTAATAAGCAATAGAATATTAAGTGACACTTGTATACCACAGAGAAAACACTATTCTAAATTAAACCAGGAGACTGATGGGGACCTCATCAGTCTCTACAAATGCCTGAAAGAGGTTATAGCCAGGTCAGGGTTGGTTTGTTCTCCCAGGTAACAAAAGCAATCACAAAAGGCAAAATGGCCTTGATTTGTGCCAGGGGAGGTTTACATTGGATAGCAGTAAAAATTTCTTTACTGAGAGGGTTGTCAAGCATGAGAACAGGATGCCCAGGTTAATGGTGTAGTCACCATCCCCAGGGTTCTTTAAACGATGTGTACATGGGGAGTTTAGGGACCTGGTTTAGTGGTGGACTTGGCATTGCTGGGTTAATGGTTGGACTTGATCATCTTATGAGGTCTTTTCCAACCTAAATGACCTCATGATTCTATACAGCTGCCAGCAAATAACACCAAAAATGGGAAAGAAAATTGCAACTTTATAACAGAGAGTAGAATTGGCCTTTTCCAGATGTAAGGTGTCTCCAGAGCCTCCAAGGGATCATTTCTTTCAGAGTAAAGAGCCCCTCTGTGGGGGCAGCTGGGATGTGTGTGAGGGAAATCATTTTGCACAGGTAGATCCTCTCTCATTTGCAATGCAGTAACACCTAAATACTTTTAAAATAATATTTTCAGCTTAGCAATAAGGCCTTGTGGGATAGGGTCTGCTTCTTACTCTAAACAGGCACTTCATCTATTATGGCCATGTGCTTCACTGCAATTTATTACAGCAGCACCATGCAGCCTGCTGGTACTCTGAGATATAGGCCAGTCTAAAGAGTGCTTGGGGCTGTGCATGAATAAGGGGCTCAAAACAGAGCTCATTTTTTGGTGTTAAACCTCATTGCTACTGTGCATCTTCATCAGTGCCTCTATGAATTGCAGTTTGATTTTTAATATGTTTCTTTTCACAAAAGCTTTGAAAATTGGGCACAAATTGTACATTTTCCTGAGTGGTTCAATCAGCTGTTCCCAGGTACATGCTACATTTGCTTATTTCACTTGTATTTTTCCTGTATCATAGGTTTGGCAAGGTATTCAGGGTTCTCCTAGCAGCTGCCCCATGCAGCTCACAGCCCATGAACAGCAGTGAACCAATGTATCATTTATGTGCAAGTGATGGCACCAAGTTTTAGCTTTGGTTATTCCACACATTTTATGTGCTGGGCCTGCCTTAGTTTCCATGCAAAGCACCTGCCAGCCCACAAATCACTCATCACAGATGGGTTTATGTCTCCTCTGCAGATCTGTGTTCTCTTCCCCTTTTCAGTCCCTTCAGAGTAACTAGACCCTAATGAAATCTATTTTATTACTGTAGACAGAAATTTCCTGCAAATCAGTTGAGCTGGTTACAGTAACAGCATAATGAACAGAAAGCAGAATGGAGGAAAATGAATTACCTACATGTACAGAGATGCTTTTGTGCTAACTCCAAGTTTGTTTTTCTGGTCACAGCTACAGAGTGTGCCCCTAACTGCTCAGACTCAGACCATGCAGTCTCACTCCACACAAACACCAGCCTGCTGTGGATCCCTGTACCAAAGCATCCCCTCAGCACAACACCACATCCTGCCACAGCCCTTCCATTCCCTCCCACATCTCAAGCACAGGTGCTCCTACTTTCTCATTTTCTATCACTGCTACAAAAGACTGATGTTTTTTGTGTACAAAGGAAACAAGGACATACATATGATAAACAATCATCATCCCTCAAATAATTTAGCTTTGTAATTCCTTCTTTCATGTGGCCTGAAGTCAGGTGCAGTATTTGTGTAGTAATTCTAATTGTTCAGACTTGCTTTTTGTGTGTACAAACATAAATGAAAATTGGATTGTCATTAAAAAATAATTACTGCTTTTGTCTCATATTTCTGAGCTATCAGCATGTTAAAAATAGAAGCAACCCCTTTTTTTTCATTTCAGAATCTTGTTAATTATCTGAGTATGACTACCCAAGGTGTACATAATTATTTCATAATAGGGTAATTAAAGTGTCTCGGTCAATGCTTTGGGATTTTCAAAATAAAATGCAAGTCAGTATTGAATCAAAATGTACAGAGAGGAAAGCATATAACAATTATTTCACAAAACTGTAGGTTTATAAACTCATTTAAAAAACGCAGAAGACTTGCAAACAACAATTTTCTGCTTTACCTAAGGTTTTTATTGTGGATTTTCTACTACCTCAGTGGTAAAACATGTGAGAATTATTTTTTATGTGGACATCTCAAATCAAATTCTTGGCTCTAGTGGGTAAGCCAGTTTTACCTAACAAACCTGGGTGATGTGGTTACTCCAACATCAGCAGATCAAATCCACCAGAAAACACAATGGAGGAAGATCAGAGAAATTTAGGAGGTACAATTACACATGCCCAGACTGACTAGGAATGAATATATGGGGAGCATAAAAAGAAGAGCTGGTAGGCAGAGAGAAAGAAGATCAAATACAAAACATGCACAAAAGACGATTTCACATCTATGGTTGTATCCTTCCCATTTAGATAAAACCTAACTCAAGAAGAACTAATAATTTTCTCTCAAAGAAAGAATGTGGTAATTTCAGGGCTCCCCTCTTCTTGGTTTCTTGATGTTGAATAAAAATACCTATCCATTGCTGAAAAGTCATATTTTGTTGCTTCTTATAACTAAACTCTTACATTCAAGCTTTCAAAACAAATCTTGTAGACAAAAGCCTCTTTTCATATATTGTGAACAGGTATATTGATTTACAAGAACACTTAAAAACACCAATAACTTTACTTTCTTATCTAATAATAGGAAAGCAGTGCTAAAGAAGCAACAGTGTGGAAAAAAATAAATAAAATTTCACAACTGGAACAAAATACCCTCTGTTACCCAAAGATGATGTCTACCAGCAGATTTTCAACTTGTCCTTTTACCCTGTAGCCATCAAAAAAGATCATGCCTGTCTTTGGAAAGCCCTGGTATTCACCACTTAGACAGTGGAATGCCTTTTTTTTTTTTTTGGGGGGGACAACCTGAACTTGCCAGAAATAAATATTTTCAAAGTACTCAAGCCATCTGAGCTATAAAACCTACAGGTATGAGCAGCCATACTTTTAGGATTTTATTTAGCAAATGACAACATGGAATGTAGAATCAAGGAGAGAAACTTACAACTCAAAGACCATATAAAGCATTCCATCTGAGCTGTATGTCTCCAACAGTTCAACAATGTGAGGATGCTTCAGCATGTGACAAATACTGGCTTCCCTCTTCAGATCTGTGGAAGATAAGAAGGTAGTTGCAGGTTAGCTATATATTCAAGCTGTTTAGAACACAATGTTTGGAAAGATGTACACATTTGAAATTTCTAAAAAATTCATTAATCTTTATAAAGAAATCTGACAAGTGGATATTTAATAATGCTTAATTCAAATACTCACATATAGCTCAAAATTTAACAGATTCTTGAATTCACATATTAAGAGAAGATCTCCTTGGTCATAGACTGAGGAACTCTACAGAAGTTCCTTCAATGTACAGTGCAGACTACACTGAGATTTTCATCCCAAACATTTAACAACACTGCAGAATTCCCTCCAAATGCACAAGACAGACTTTCACCACACTACAGAATTATTAATAAGTGGAGGTCTCTAAATCCTCTGCTCAAAGCAAGGTGAACTGGAGCAGATTGTGCAGGGTCACACCCAGCTGAGCTCTGAACATGTCCAGGTATGGAAACTCAAAAACCTACCCAGAATACCTACACCAGTACCTGATCATCCTCAGAAAATAAAGAAGTGTTTTTCTTATGGTTAAATTTCTTGCAGTTTACTTCTTCAACAGTATTTATTTAAAATCACATTATATGAAATGACACTGGTATAAATTTTCATCAGCATACATTAGTTTGCATTTCTGCTCTAGAGAAGAGTGAATAAAGCAGGAAAAGTTGCAGCTAAAAGAAGAGCAGAAATCACTCTGAAATCTCTCAAAGCTTAAAAGATTTTGTTTTAAACAAGTCCTACTTTTTCTGATCAAAAATCAATCCTTCTGCACAAAAAGAAATGCACAACACCAAACCACACTGCATTAATTTTCTTTCTTCTTTGTTGAAACAATTTGGTATTTTTGTTATTTAATCATCCTTAAACTTTTTTTCTTTTCACTTATTGACTCGTATTCTAGAAAAAATAGCAAAATCTTTAATGAATAGCTTTGATGATAATTTGATAAGTGAGGAAAACATCAGTCTGAATCCTGAAGCAGACATTTTACTTTTCTATTCCCTTTCCATACAATTGGTCATTGTTCAAGAATGACCTACACATGCATTTATGGAGAAATAAAAATATCATTTCTTGGCTTGAGAATATTCTCCATATAATTGGGCTACACTAGAAAGAAATTTACAATGCACTATTTTCACATGTGCCCTCCTACATTCTTAACAGGAATCAATTATATTGAAAAATGCAAGCAGCAAGATGAAGATTTCTTTGTAAATGTGAAACATTTAACAGGTAACTCAGATTTATGCTAGACTCTGGATCTTTCAGCCATCTATAAATTCAGATGAAAAGCTGAGAGTTTGGAAATGACTGAATTTCAATCCAAAAAAAATGTTCAGATCCACAAAGTGCAAATTTTGTTACCAGAACTTTCATATGACACCTGCAATTTGTGTCCCCTCCCTCACAACCTTGCAAATACAATCTAAAAGCAAAATGACAGAGCAATGCTTTAGAAACCACCATGTAATGGCACCTTAGGAGCTGCAAGCTGAACAGCAAACAGAAATATCAGTCAGTGATACAGGAGAAATTTTGATCAAGAAATTAATTTGTCCATCTATTTATTTACATGTAATTCTACAACCTAAGGAAACACCTGTGTGTCCTTCACGAAAATATTCACAATATCAGTTCTTACACCACCTCGATGCAGAATAACTACTAAAGCCACACTGTAACCTTCCCTTCCATCACAAAAGGCAATGATTTGACACTAAATGGTTCCCATCCCTTTCCTAGCACAGAGGTTCACTCAAGCACACATCCAGTCCTTTCCAAACAGGATCAGAGATGAGCACTCTGAGGAGCAGGGTAAGGGAATGAAAATCTGGGATTCTGTGAATGACTGTGATCTTCAGAAAATTGGCTGCTTGTATTTTGTCTCTCACTTTGTAACAACTTTAATGCCACCACACTTCACCGTGGATCTGATACCTATTTCAGATGGAAAGCCAAGTGGAAATAACCAACATGAAACTGCAGGAAAGTTCTGCTTTATTTACAGGCAAGAAGTGTGTTCAAAATAGTTTATTTGGGCTGCTCCCTTTATTGATATTTTGTGGGCTTTATTTGAAAGGAATTAGAACTGAAAGGAAGAAAGTATATGCTGCCATTTCCCTCATTCCTCTGTGTAATATTGGACGAGTGCAGCAATTGCTCAGACTGAGCACCAGCATATGAGGAAGGAGAAACAAAGTGGAAAATAAAATCTCTAAACAGGAAAACAAATGAACAGAAGTTACAGAACAAGGCTTTTTATGACTAAGGGGTCTTGGGGCTAAGAGCAGAACAAAGTCCTATTTTAAACACAGCAGGGACTTGTTCAACAGTAGGCCTATTAAGAAAAAGAAAATGAGGTATAAGGAGACAGACAAGCACATACCACACTGATTCAACAAAGCCACAGGGCAGGAAAGAGATGATGGATTCTGAAGTACATTTGGACCATGACCCAAAGGTCAAAGTAAGCCATGTTTCAGACCAGTAAAAAGGAAAGGGGAGGAGGAGAAAAGGCAGAGATGACAAATATGTTTCATTGTTTGCACTTAAAAAAATGACATCAGCATCTACTCAATCCTTTAGCAAATGCTTTTTCTAGACTGAATTAAATTTTACCTCTGCAAGTCAAAGAGGTAAATAAAGTCCCAAGTACCCACAGACACATTCTGAATGCAACACAAACCCAAGCAGATGATATCCCAAGAAAAATCCCATTATTGTCTTGGGAGCCACAATATTATCTGTGGCATCATTCTGAATACCACATTGCATGAACTATTTGCTACCTCCTGCTAAGCTTTCTAAACTTCTGCTGAGTATTTGAGCCACGTTGTGTAGTAATAAAGGTCCCAAACACATATCCCATATTCAAATTAACCTTTCAGACTCCAGACACCTACAAAAGATTCAAGACAACTCCAGAATCTGCCAATGGAGAAAGCTGGCTTTAAGCAGCAAGAGGTGATGTGTCATTTAGTAGTGGCCATGTGTTCCATATTTACAGCAGTCTCCTCCACTAGTAAACAACATTTAGCTGAAAGAAGACACCCTGCAGGTCTTGGAATCTAAACCAAACTGTCATCTTTTACTGGCTGGACTATTTAACTTCATTTGAATCCTTTCTGAGCCCTTCATCTATTCATTTTTCTCTTGTTCTTGATATGGCTGAAGAAATTACTTTCTGGTTCATTCTTTAAACCTTCCCTGCCAGCACTTTTTTCAAAATTAAACATAATTGACAACAGGGATAATAAATAGAACTGCAAGTTTTAAAAGCACAAGTTTTAGAAGTTTCTTTGCCAGCTGCATGAAAGGTATTGTCATACAATCAGGAAGAGGGACAAAAACCTGGTGTTCCATTTATCTTGTTTAACACACAGGCTCACACTTTACATCACAATTTAAAAAGCATTTACAAGCTATCCTTTTACGCAACTGTTACCAATAAATGTTCCAGAATTTCAGTCTGTTTACAAAACTTTGAGGGTTTTTTTAGCAACTGGAGACACGTTAAAGTTTCCATTTTAGACCTGGCTACTTATTTAGAGAGTCGAGAGTCGCTCAAGTTATTTAAAGGGCAGGAAAGTTCAGACTTTAGTAACAAAGAAGAAAAGTTCAAAGATGGAAAAGAGAATTCCCAACCATAATCAGCACACGGAGAAAATGCAGCCTCATGTGTGGAGAGTGACACTGAAAGTGAATTGCTGGAAGCACTAAAAAAGATAACTGCTCTATATAATTGTACAGAAAGATATATCAGTCTTTGATAAAAAACATAAAACATGAGTATCACTTAAAATTCCCACAGGAATTAACAACCCAATATCCTATACATCCCTGACAATTCTGGCAAACACCTAATTTCCTTTCAAAATCTGCTACCCAAGGTTTTAAAACACCTCAAATATACTGAACACATTTTCAAAGTACGTTAATGGAAGAATTAGATGATCTCTAGCAGCCTACATAATAGTACCATTTCATAATTTTAAAAGTAACATGCACAGACTGTAGCAGCCCCATCTTTTTTTGGGACAGACAGTTCCAAGTTTCTTAGCATGATGGAAGACACATGTCCTTTTTCTGTGTACACAATTCATTTTTATACATACACTATTCTGATTTTCCAGGTTCAGTCCTTTAAAGGATTAGTTTTCCAGCCACAGCTTGGGTATGACAGTATTTTGAAAGAGAGTATCTTCAACAGTAAGCTTCTTCCTTAAAATGCTTCTATATGTTTTTAAATATTATTATAGTTATACTATATAGTTAAATAGTTATACTTAAATAGTACTACTTATATACTTATATATAACTTAAATAGTACTACTTTGGTAGTACTAAGTTTTAAAGGGAAATCAATATGCTTTGTTCACTTGGTTATGTCATTCTCACCAGCCATCCTTAGGTGAGCATCATGGAGAAGCTCCTTACCACCCAAATGGAATTTTTCCAGAAACAGCTAAACTGAACTGTGTGTCTTGAAATGTGCCTGAAGCATGGACAAGGGAGACACTGAAATCTCAGCCCCAGCTGTTTCACCCTACAGACAATTGTCCTGTGGTTTATTAACCTTTGCTCAATGTTAAACTCCCATTCAGCTGGGCAGGGGTAGAAAACAGAAGTAGCAAGAATAAAAAAACCTCATGGGCTGAGATAAATACAGGGAGATTGTTTATCAGCTATTTTCAGCCAAACAGTCTTGATGAAATTAACTTATTTTTTGCCAATTAAAAGAAGATAAACATGAAACCAAGAAACTTCCTCTTCCCTTTCATGGGCTTACCTCCACTGCTTCACTTCAGCCCCTCCAGCCCCAGCTGTGAGGGGTGCAGGGGTGAGGGCCATGCTCTGCTACCCCAGCAAGGCTCCTCCATCTGCTCTGCCATGGCCAATCTCCTCCTTCCCTGCCCTTGCTGTGCCCTCTTTTTGTTCCACACTCCCTACACTTTGTCCCAGTGTTTCCCACCCCTCCTGCAATGTATCTGCACAAAGCACCACACACGAGGCCTATGGGCTCAGCTTGGGCCCACTGGGGCTGTCCTGGGAACCCACAGGCCCGAGCCTCTTCCCACAAAGGCTGTCCCTGCACCCTCCTGTCATCAAAAACTTATATCTAATCCAGACCTAATTCCCTTTCTGCTGTAGACACCACACACCTGTGCCTCAGATCATCCTGCAACAGCCCCATGGAACATCCTGCACAACACCAAATTCCAGCTGAACCATCACACCCTACCTGAGGTCACGCTTCCAGGGAAATACTGACTCAAAAAATTTCCCTGTCTCCTCTCTTTGCCCATTCTTGCTGCTCTGTGAAAATTACTTCTAGGCTCTATTCTTCTAATAATACATCAGGGAAGTCATAAAAGCTCTGAGTGCAGCCAACACACCGCAACAGGAACGAGGAGCTGGAGGTGGGAACATCCTGTATTGCCACTGGCAGTGAACTCCTGTGCTGCAGAACCACAGCAATGTTTCAGCCCCAAAGTTTTGTTCTTTTTAAGTATTTTTTTTCCTTCCATGAGAGTATTCCCCTTTCCCTTAATTGAAACAGCACTTCCTGCCTTCCTGGGACACATGAGTGATTCCTCATCACACAGATACATCCGACCAGTTAATGACTCCTTGCCCCAACAAGCACTAAAAGCTTTTCCAGCCTCTCCTCCCACACACCTTGGGGTGGCTGAGGCTCTGGGGTAGCCAAGCTGATTTAACTGCTGGCTGTTCCCCCTTCATCCCACACACATTCCCGCCCTCTGTTCCAGCAGCCTGCAGCTTGTCACACCACACACCAAAACCAGTTCAGTATTAACTCAGTTAAGGAAAATATAAATTTATTTTTGTCTCCACTGGCTCGCTGTTTTGCAGTTTTAGCACAGGAAATGGCTCATGAGCAAACCTCAATTATGGAACTTGACTTAAAAGAAAGAGAAGGAATATGGAACAAGTAACACCTTTCCCTGAAAGTTTCTCCACTGTTACCAAATCCTTATTGCATAATCCATCTGTACCTTAGCAAACATGCTCGAAATATGCACTAAAAAGAAACAAATGCATGGAGAAAAGAAAAAAGAAATAAAGGGCTGGTGTGGCCCTTGATAAAAACACCACGGGAATCAACAAGCACAGTGGCAATGTGAGAGAATCCATCTCCCATCAGTATCTTTTGTTTTAATGCAACTGTAGTTTGCAAACAAAATGCTGGCATGAAGCAAGAACAACAAAATGCAGTCATAGCCAATATTTCCCTTTCTGTGATCTCCATGAAGAAATCCATGGAAATCTTCATTTTGTGGAATTAGACTTTGTAGATGTTTGCTAAATTCTGAGTAACTTTCACTTGCTGCTCTACTCTTTCTCAGTGTTTGGACACAAATATAAACACCTTATTGGCTTTTTAGCTGGAGCTGGGTGTCTTAGGAGACTTAAAGGCAATTTTCCTTCCTCAATTTATACTCTGTCAGCTATGATGAACACGAAATTGGGTGTGAAAAAATCCCACTTCTCTCTCAACTTCTGATACAGCCACCAGACTTGTCCAGAATCAAGTATCTGACAGACAGTACAAGTTGTTTCCATGATTGTGTCCATGAAAACAACCCTTTCCTTTTATTCACTTCCTCATTTTCACTGACATACAAATAAGCAATACTTCATAAATAAAATGGCATATTTTAGGAAATGAATCCAGTTGAACTAACAAAAATGTTTAAGAATGCCCAAAAGAGTATTTAACAGGGGCCTACTGCAGATAATCTAAGTCCATTTAATTTAATTAAATGGTAATTCTTAGCAACTTTTTACAAAGCACCCACCATATTGAAAAAAAATCTAACATTTTTCAAGGAAGAACAAAGATTAGATATCTCTTATCTAAGACTTCCCACATTCTATGCCCTCTTGCTTAATACTCAACAGCAGGTTCAGAGGTAGGGGGAAAAGGGAAAGAGGAAACTTAAGAATGTGAAAGCAACGCTTTCTGGATTATTATTGTTTTTTAATTAATTATATGCACAATCTGTCTTTTCTCTACAGCAAAGCAGCAGTTTCTGAAGTGCTTAACAAACTGAAGAAAGAATTCAAGCAGAAGCGGAGTTACAAACTCTATAAATTGATTTTAAAAGGTGTAAGAAGGGTTCTCTCTGTTGTGAGCTTGGCCTTCCAAATAGAAATGGAATTGTTGCTAAAGACATTTTACAACCTGTGCTGTAAAATCTGAAACACTTCTAATGCTGCACTGTTTTCAATAATTAATGAAAGGAAATTGAAAATAGCCATTGACTCTCAAGCTGTGATCAATCAAGTTATGAAAGCAGGTTCACTACTGATATCCACATTTATTAAATCCCACGTTCCCACCTGTTTCCCAGCACTGTGTTACAGCCTGAAACCCAACACCTTCCCAACAGACCACAGGTTTTTACACTGCAGACCACAATTTTAAACACTTTGTGATACAATGAGTTCCTTAAAAGCATGAAGTGCAGCAGCAGATCTGTCAAGAGTATGCTGTGAACTTTCTTTTAAAAACAAACAAAAAAACCCAGAGAAATAATTTGCCATAAGCTGTGTATTTGATAAAATAATTCTACATGCTGGCTGAAGCACTGAACTGGCAAAATTCTCACCTCTATGGTCACAGTGGACTTAACTGAAATAATTGCAAGGCTGTAATGTCATAAAGTTACACTGATTGTGCTTTCTTGTACTGAAAACTAACACTTTAAAGCAACAGCCCCATTAAATGCAGCAATTGCTCCCTCTTTTGCCAGCTCCTTCTCCCCTCCTGCAGCATCTTTCCCTTCACGCTGGTGCAAAGCTTGTGCAACTGCAGCATTAACACAATCAAGGAATAATCCACCTCAACTGCAAACAATCCTTCTCCCACCTCAACTGCAAACAATCCTATTCTCTCTGCCCTTGGTGGAGCCCTGCTTGAGCTGTTTTTCCACCAGACTGGTTCTGGCTAGTCCTGGGAACGTGCACAAACACCTCTGAGCACAACAACGTTTATAGCCGGGCAATAGAAACAAATGGCCAGATTACAGTAGCAAATCATATCTGACAAATCTCAACAGTTTGTACATTGCTGTCCTTCTAACAAGTAAAGAAGCCACAAAACCAGATTTTACAACATTATCAGGAAATGCTAACTTGCCTTAGTTTAAAATAAACTGAGACATGAACTTTAGGTCAGGTGATATTTCTTTTCCCCCTCTGTAGTGTCCAGTTTGTGCAGTTCCACGTGGAACCGTGTCCCTGCAGATTTCTCACTAGGTGGCAACGCAGTTCCAGCTTTGATCCAAGCGCAGTCAGCAGCTGAACACACACAGAGCCTGCATGGATTCAGCTGCAAAGAGCTTTGTTTGGCCAGCTCTGCACCCTCCATCTCACTAATGACAAGTACAGCTCAGGCCTGAGAGCAGAGAAAAGATGCCACTCAAAAATATTTAAGGTACATCCAGTGCTAAGTGCCTTTTTATTCAGATTCTGTGCAAGACCAGTCTCTGCTCTGCTTTCAACCAGAGATGGCCACACACCAGTATCCTGCTACACTGCACACATCGAGAGGTGTATAATACAACTAGAATACATTTAGTTTGCTCTCATAAAACCAGGAGTTCCTCAGTTAATCCACAAAATATAACACAGAGTGTGTTTACTGCTATTACGTCTACCAAAAAGCTTTAGAAACTCAAAACCTGCAAGAAGTTCATTTTAAATCACTGGAATTTCTCCTTTTTTAAAGGTTAGTCACCCAGAGTGGAGTTCTTAGTTTCATTTTTTGTACATTTGTTTGTTTTTGCTGCAGGTGTGGGTATATGTGTGTGTGTGTGTTCAGGGTTCCTCTCCAACCTTTGGCCATGGCAGCACAGGCAATGCATTATCTCAGAACGTGCTAAAAGCATTATTACCAATGTTATGCTTAGATTGGCACAACGTTTTTGTGCCAAACGCTGATATCTTCTGGCCAGAATTCACTTAGGCTGATCAGGTTAACTAAAGGTTATAGACATTGCAGTCCTTTAAGTGAGTTTTTAGTACTCATGTACTAAAATGTAATGACATTAAATCAAGTAAGTGCCCTCAGAGGCAATGGAACATTATCAAGAAAAGGATGTTAGCTGATCCTGAAAAATTAAGTGATTTCTCTTGCTGATCATGCTAACATTTGAAGGTTTTTGGCTTTTCTTTGTTTGAAATGTCTTTTCTTCTGTGACTTAGCCTTTACTTAAATGTAATGACAGGCAAATTTACTTTTTGATATTAAGAGAGAATTTCAGTTTTACAAGAAAACCTCTGGTATTTTAAAGATACAAAGCAAATCTCTTTATAACACATTCAGCTAGTCTAGACAAACTGTCTGTAACTCCTACTCGAGGAAGGGTTAAATAATCCATCACACTGCTTCTGCTGCTGAACATCCACAGTCAGGAACAGCCCAAAGGCACCCACAAAGGGAAATGACTGCCTAAGATGCTTCTCATGCAGACAAATGTACTTGTTTGCTTTGATCAAAGTTCCTTTGGTCTTGAACTGCTGGGCTCTGCACAGCCAATACAAAACAAAGCCAGTTGCACACTAATGTTAAAAAGGAAATAATCTACTTTACCCAAGTCTAGACAAACCAAGCAGCAGCAGCATCTAAAATTTACTCCAACTCCACAGTGCCACAGAGCTCAGTGACTGACAGTGTTTTAATGGGCAAACAGCTCAGGTTAATTTAGTTTTTCTCAGGTAAAATAGTACGAGCTGCAGTAAATGCTGCTGTGAGGGACAGCTGAATTCTCAAAGTCCCTGCACAGCACAGGGAAGTAAGCACAAACAGCACCTACAGTGCACTCTGAGTAATAGACAACTGCCTAGCAAATGTAAGAATGATGCCAATTCTGTTCTACTTGGAAATCGTGTAGTGGAATGATGTCTGAATGCTGGAGAACAACTACCTTAGCAAAACTTGTTTTCTGGTTCAGTGATAGAACAATGTCAGGAACCAGAAAATTCTTCTCAGGCAGTAATAATCCAGGATATAAGAAAATTTAATTTTGGTTTGTTCCACTTCTGCACATGCTTCTCTTGGCAAATATTACCAAAAGCCACAAGACTCTTTTTTTGTTTTCCTTGTTAACTGACATGTTATAAAGCAAGTTTTGTAAAACTGGTCTTAGTTCAGTCATTAAAAAAATTCACTACAGAATGAACTTTTTAGCAGCAGTTTCAGGATTCCATACCAACAAACCAACAACGTTTTAATTAGACTTGCTGCTACTTACCAAATATCCATAAAGTAATTCTGCATACCAAGTTTGTAACGCTTTTAAGAAGCACATTGTCCCTTTTGTGCTTGTGCAGTTGCAATACTCCTCCAAGCCTCTGAAACCAATGCTCTTAAAACACACTCTCCTCCTTTCACTCCACAGAAATCAGATGTTAATGATGAAGGCAGTGCAACTGAGCTCAAGCCTGTTTCTAGCAACATTGAGGTCACAGCTCAAGGAATAAGGTTTTAACTTGCCTGATTTGTCTCTGATTTTACAAGAGGCTGAAAATACCACAAATCTTTACAGACTGTCACTTATGCTTTCCTTTCTAAAACAGATTAACCTGACAGAGGTAACATACCCCCATAAAGAACCAATCCAGTGACAATTCTGCCTATTAACTGAGTCCCAGCCCAATTACAGGTCATCAAAGAAATATTTTCTTTCACAACATCCAGACACTTCTCATGTCATTTAAAGGACAATTTCTCTTCACCAATACAGACAGGAAGAGTTTTTCTTTTTTAATCTCAACCAACCATTAAGCAAATAGTATTTCATTTCCCTCCTTTATTATCTGATAAGCAAAAATACACCTCAAATTCATACTTGGTAAAAGCTGAGTTAGAACTCAACTAGTTAGCTTGATCAGCTACAAAATCTGTGAATTTGGAAACTTCATCAAAGAGATGGGACTTGCAAACAGTGCACCTGCATGGCTTTTTACCTAACTTTTGAGAGAGTTTCCCACTGCCTCTGTACTTTCTTGTGATGCCATCAGCAAAAATCACATTGTAATACACAATTTCCTTCACTGACACAGGGTATTTTTGAGGGACTGACATGGATATATAAAGCTTTGTAGTAGCCAGCTGGGAATAATGGACTGCTCCTCCTGCTAGACAGAGCAAAGATTGTTTAAGTACTTGCATATAAACCCTTTCAAACTGAGCCTTTCTCAGGTGCTAAAAGGTTTGACTCAAATTTGTTGAAATTTCTTTCACAAGTGTCCAAATCTGAAATGATGATCCATTAGACTAAGAACAAACCTTTAAAAATTCTGCCAGTTTTTCTTGCTCTAAAGTGCAAGAGCAACAATAAGCTTGCATATATAAAAAATTATCAAAACATATATCCACAACTATATTTTAGAAGTCCACAGAAGTAAAATAACTGATGATAATTTGTATCCTCTCTGCAAAATAGCTTTACAAGAGCACTGTAAGAAACTGTTAGCAGGGTTCTTTTGTTAAAATAAACCCACATTTCTGTTCCTCACAAGTTTAATGCCTGTCAAGGATAAAGAAAATCACTGACATGATAGGGTACATGGAAATGTAAAACGTGACACATCAATCATCTGAGTTAAGGAGGGCCCTGACCCATTCCACAGACTTTTCAGAGCACCTTTCCTGTCTGCACAACAAAAATTAAAACTCTCTTAACATGACAAGGCATGAGTCTCAGGTTGAATGCAGCCTTGTCCGGATTGTGAGAATAATCTGAAGCCCAGGGAGTTGCACAAGGTGCTCTCCCCACCCCTTCTTGAAGGAAGAAGCAAACAGTATTTCAGAGCCCAACCTCCCTTTCCTCACAAACCTCTTTTGGTGAAGCAACCTGTCCAGTGTGTCTGAGGCTGCACAACCTGTTCTCATTCTCCAGAACAAGAAACCGAGGCAGGGAGGGGCAGAACACTTCACTCAGAAGGGAGATGAATTATGCACCTGCTACTTTGACATAAAAACTCAAATTTGCAAACCCATGAGCTGTTTATGCTGGTTGTATATGCATCTGCAACAGAATTAAAAGTCAGCTCAGGTCCTAGCAGAATTTATGAGCTTAAATGCAGTATATGCACAGCAGTTCTGCTGCTTCAGGGCACGATGATACAGAAGAGTCTCTGCCAGTCAAAACCTGGATTAATAAACCATGATGGACCTGAGTTAGCACCACACAGGGTCACCTCAAAGTCACAGGAACCCTGATTCTTGAGGATGTATTAGCCCAGCTAAACACAAGCTGTGGAAATGCCAATGAACACCCCCTGAAATGGAGTGCCAGGAAAATGGGGGTGCCACTCCCCAAAGGGTCAGTCCTGGACTGGTGCTATGGTACAGCTCACAAACCTTAGGAGATAATAAAAACACACTGTACATGTTTTGCACATCCAAATGCTTTCTAACAATAGCAGTATTATTGCATCTGGTTTTTTCTTATGAGCTACAGTACACCTCAGTCTCCATTTACATGGAGAATTAAGACTTGACTGCTTAAATCATCCTGCTCCATAAATCTTCAGTCATGAACAACTAATTAAGGAAATAAAATGGCCTCAGAGCACAGAGAAATTAATACTATATATATGTGTGTACATATATATATATTTATAAACTACATATTACAGTCAGTTTGGCTAGCCTATTCATAATTCCTAGGTAAGTAGGATTTAAAAACAGCCTAACTGCATCATAACATTCTTAAGCTGAAAGAAGAGTAATTAAAACTCAACACATTTTTTACAGCTTTGAACCATCAGCACTGAACCTGAGCCTAAAGCTCTGAACTTTTCTGCAATCTTGAAAATTTATTAAAGTGGCTTTCCTCTCCTTTTTGTTTCCCAAATGCCACAGAAAATCATGAAACTGGAATCCATTTAAGCCTTTTGTTACCACAAGCAATATAATTCAAGTGATACTTGTGCCAACTTAAAGAACAATCATAGACACAGAAGTGCTGTGTGCTGTCAGCAATGAATACTGGAATCAAAGCAAACAACACATCTGTCATAATCTATTTTTAAGAGTTTTTGCAAAAACACACGTAGCAAATAAAACTTTGAGGACAGCTACAATGGATGTTAATGAAAGTAAAAATGGAAGTAAAAATGTAACTACTGCACAAATGTAGCAACCATTTCTTCTATAGAGTATTTTCTTTGTTTTGTTGTTTTATTACTGCAAATTTAACTTTAAAATACTGCCAAGGTTCACATGATAAAAATTAGACAAATCCATTAGCTTGCTGGTAGTCATGAAATCTGATTCACCATCTCCAGTTTGGAAAAGGATTTTGAGATACAAATCTATTATTTACACATAGTATAATTAACAAGCACAAAGAACTCCCAGCCTTGTAAGAAAATTTACAAAAGCTTCAATTTTTTAAATTTAAAAATGAAATAATTTTCTTCTTTTCCTGGTATACAGATATTCCTCACTGCTCTAACACTTGTTCACTGTACTCACCTCATACTACAAGTTACAAAACCTTCAGCAATAACTGATCATTGAGTTGAAGTTTGATCACTCTTTGAATGGGTAAAATCTGATGGAGAATGGACTTGGACATTGAAATAACTCATCAGGATAGCATCAGATGAAAGGGTAAAAACCACTGACTTTCTATCATCTTTTCAGATCTAAGGAGCCATGGAATTGCAACAGGACCCACCAGAGCCCTGCCCAGACAGGAGGCTCAGGCAAGGCCCAGAACAGAGCTGGCTTGTTTGAACAAGCTCTCCTGAGTCCTTCTTGGAAACAGGTCAGGTGGAGAGAATCCCACCAAAGCCAGCTAGCAGATCTCAGAACACTTTTCCTGTGTCTGACTTTGTGCAAAAGCCTCCAGACCAGATGAAAACGACACTTTACACCTCAGTAATTTAGGAAGACAAACAAAACTGCTCCTCTGTCCCTCCCAGAGTGCTTCAGAGAACCAACAGCTGCCAGGATCTCCATTTACACAAACAAGTAACAACACATGCCACATACAAAGAAAATTAGAGTTACATCACTGTAGTCCTTAAAGTCTCTAAATCTTGTCAGGAACTGGGCCCTTCTTCATTCAGTTCAACTTTTCCTGTATGCAAATGTCAAAGTGGCATCAATTAACTTACTACTAACACAGCAAGACTGCTGCCAGACAGGCTCCATCCAACTATGGAAGGAACAAGAATCACTGAGCTCACAGTCTCAGACTGTGGAAAGTTCAGCTGCAGTGGAAAGTTCAATCTGTAGGGATACAAAGCCAGAATCTGTTCACTTGGTGAGGTAAGGAACTCTTACCTTCTCCTCATTAATTACAAGAAGGGCAAAACAAAACCATGTACAAGTGCACAACTATGCACCCAGTACCTACAAAACATAAATGGAGCAAGAGTGGTGTGATGCAAAATTTAGAAGCTTTGTACCAACTGACACAGGAGGGCAGAATCTTCAAAGACATATGAAACAAATCCTGAAATTTGCCTTATCTCAGCAAAGCCAGTGTCCCCACATTTATCAGTTCCTACTCATTAAAAGCAACCTCAGAACCAGACCAATTGTAATTGATTCCTGTTTTGGGCCAGCAGACAAACCAGGACAATCACAAATACAGATTCAAACTGTGGCAACAAAGCATGTACAGGTTCTGAAAGTCCAAAGCTTGTTATTCAGTAGAGTTATTGCAAATCCAGCAAAACAAAGGACTGCAGAATCCTCTTCACCTGGTACAACACTCTTCAGAGGAGCTTCTTCCCTTGTGCAAATCCAGCCATCAGTTTGCAAGAGGCAAACACGAAAGTGAAATGTAGTGCTGAGAGCAAAGGGGAATCAAGTTACTGCAGTGCCACACGAGAATACAGATTTGATTCAGGATATGAACCTGCCTTCCTATCAGCAAACAAACTGTCACCACAGCATGACCAGCTCTAAAGCTCTGTTCTACAACATAACATGTCTAAATGCTGACACAGAAGAGACACAATTTTATGAAGAGACCTTCTCTCCCCATCTGGGTTTATAACAACAATCTTGCAGTAGTTATTACTACATGGAAGACAGAAAAAGACTTCAAAATGTAAATTATTTTTATAAAAATAATTATATTATTATATTATAATGCCCTCAGTCCTCAAACCAGCATTTGCAACGCAGATTAACCTGCCCTGAAGCTGTGAATAGCTTTGACTGTTACTGTACAGCCCATAATTCCTCAGTAGTTACTAAATAATACAACATGACCAAGGCAGAAGATTTGATTGTGTTCTAAAACACAGAAGGATAAGCAATGAACAAAGCAATGGCCTGCATCAGCAAATGCCCAAGTTTTCACATAGGAGTGAAAAAGCCAATGTGTGGCTGCTGGGATGGAGACCAGGGAGGGGGAGGGATGTTTTGCCTAAGCTTGAATGTGTTTGTTTAAATACCAGAATCAGTAATTAAAAATCTGTTAACTGACAATTAATTAATTGATTGGAATTCCCTCCAAATTAGTGAACTCTTCATTTGGGTATGTGATAGGGGAAAGTGAGGATGATGACACAAAAGGTGCTGAATTACCTTCAGTAATCCAGAGTAAGAGGAGGTAATCACACAGACAGACCACACCAACTGAACAGGATATGACAAAACAAGGAAACTGGTGGCAAAAAGGCTGGTAGCCCACACCATTTCTAGAATAAAGTGCATATTTTCAAATCATTAATTGGTATTTATTTGCTGACCAGTCCTACCAAGTAGACAAGAACACAGATAAGCTACTATTTATCGCAGTTCTGATAAGATTTGAGGCTTTCTCCTCTCCCTCCATTGTGTTACCTTGTGCATGCACTTTGTCCAGCTAGGGTGCTTGTAGTTTAAGGCAAAAAAAACCCCCCAAGAACAGCCAGAACAATGCCTATGAGCTATTTAGGAAAGAAGTGAGGTATCAGCCATGCCTATTGACAATACATGTTCCTATAGTTCCTACTCCAAAAACCCAGCCTGCATTTCTGTCCTGAACAGAGTCACTGGTAGCCCTTGGAAGAAGAGAAAAATCTGTTTTCTGACCATCTCACACCAGTTTATCTCAGATTCCAGAATAACGCAGAGCACGCAGAATTATCTTCCCCTAAAGGAAATATCCAAAGTCTCAACTGAACAAACTCAAACTATGTTTGCTTGTGCTTTCCCCCTTAAGAGGATAATTCCTCTTCAAACCTAACAGGTTTCTAAATAAGGTGCATTTAAAAAAGGAAGCAAGCCAATCCACAAGACAGTAAAGACCAGGAGACTTAGGGTGCAAGTCCTCTATTCACTTTCTCCCCCAACTTGAATTAAAATAAATTAACCCAAAGGTAAAAAAAAGTACCAAGCAAATCCAAATGAAGCCAGAGGAGTGCAGAGTAAGGAAGGTGGAATGAAGAAACAGAGCTTTGCCTTCTCCTTCAGCAGCCAGGATCTGTTCAGTCCTCCTGAGGGGGAAGGGGAGGATGCAAAGCACTGAAAACTCACCCACACACTGCACAGACAGTGACATCTAACAAATGTTACCATCCCACATTTCCAGGGCAGCCCAGCTCCTCACTGGTTTCCCCTCTATCAGATAAGCCATTCAGAGGTGGAGATGGTGGGTGCCCTATGAGCCTGCAGCACAAGATTGGCTCCTGTAGAACTACAACACCAGAGATGAAAAGCTGCTCTGCAAACCTGCCAGCCCCACTTGTCCAGCCCGTGCTGGAAACACAGGCTCCAGCTTGGAACAGCTTTTCAAAGAGAATGGAGGACACAGGAGGAAACAGCCATGATAACCTGGACAGACCTGAAAAGAGATGTGTAACATATACCTATTGTAACAAACATTTCTGTGGCAGCAACTTGGATTCAAATCCTAATTTGATTTGGCAAAGGAAAAAAAAATCTACTTTGCTCAGGCAAAGTAGTATTTCATAAGTCATTTTCACTACTCCTAATGCTATAAACTAAGGCAATATTTTCAGTAAGACCTGCAAATGTAAATTGTCACTATATCACAGGCAATTTAAAAGTGACAAGACATTAAGAAATCTGCAGTAACTGGTTCTGTCACAGTAGATAAAACTGTATTTTTAAAATTTAATTTTATTTAGTCTTCTAAAGGAAATCAAGAAGCTTGGGGTTTAGACTGCTGACTGTGCTAGAAGCTTTCAGTGGAACTTAGAATATATCTGTTAAGCAATTTTTTAGTTATTTAAAGTATTAAAATTAAGTTCTCATTTAACTGCCTTAACAACTCTGAAACAACAAAGCATTGCTTTTTAGCACTAGCCTCTTTTGCATTGGGCTTTTCCTTCTACAGCAACTTCAAAAAACAGAAAAAACCCCTGACCACTGAATATCGTAGACAAAGAAATACACAGAACAAACCCCCTCCCCCAACCAAGAAACACACCATAAATCTTACTCATATGAAGTCATCTTAAAAAAAAAAAATCCCATGAAAATCTGTGTCATAGATTTTAAGTAAACCAACCATAGATCACAGTGATTTTACTTACATTGCCAATTTACTCACTGTCACTGTGTGTATTTGTTGGTTGGATTCATATTAGGAAATCAAATGCATACAATATATTCAGTGTGAGTACCCTGCCCCTGGTAAATGTCATCATTAAAATAAATGGCTTGTAGCTGGAAAATGCCATGCCAGAAAGGGCTCAGCAACACACAGAGCTGTAACACACAGAGCTGGTTAACACAGATCTCTCTCCCCAGCTTATGCTAATATATGTTTTAAAACACAGAAGCAGAAAAAAAAATCAATGCAGTATTAAAGATAAAATTTAGTTAATATAAAACATTTTCATTCTATGTTTTATTAAGTGAATTTTTACCTAAAATGTAACTGTACAGACAATAATTTATTGCTGGTACCTAACTTCTTGCACTCACTATACTGGAAGAAAAGTGATGGTAGGGATGTTAGAACTCCAACATCAGATAAAATGTACAAAGTCTTCAAGAAACAAGTTCATAGATGTCCTCAGGACTTTCAGGTCTTAGACTTATTTAAATTTTCATGCTTCTCTTGACCGAGCAGCTAAAAAGCTTCAGTATTCTACTGTGTATGACAGCCAACAGATACTTTTACAAGATAGTTTGCAAACACAAATATTTCCATCTGCCTACATATGAAGAAGACCTAATTGTTTCTCTTAATATTTGTCTTTTTTCAAATATTTTCTTTACTTAAAAAGATTACAAATCTATTCTTTTTTCCCCCTTTTGAAGCAACTCTTACCCTGGGAAAGAGCCATTGCTTGGCACTGTGTACAACCGGACTAAACACTCTCCTACATAATGACATAGTACGGAGAGCTCTCAGCTTCTACATATTTCATGTATTGCTCATAAGTATTTGCTGATGCAGATGTTAGAACGAAAATTTCCATGGAGATCAGTGTGCAGTTTCTACAACTGCAGTACAATTGTGGCACTCTGTCACTGGTCTTCATTTTTTCCTTGCTTCATTTTTCAGCTGGAAGAGCAGTTGGATCATGTGAGGATTATGCTATGTGTGTTCAATTTATTTTGAATATACAGACATATATACAGTACAGATCAAAAATATGCCCCACATTTTAAACTCTATAATTCTCACTCCCAACTAATTTTTTAGGGGGTTTATTAAGGTTTGCTAACACATCCTTACTTTTGCAAATTTCCATTGCCTATAGCTCAAAAACATGTTCCTCTCAAATCTCATTAAAACATCAGTAAGTGCAGAAAAGCTCCAAGAGGAATGTTCATAGCTGACTGATGGGAAAATTGCCCAAGATTGTGACATACCTAGCAAACTTAGCAGAAAACCCTGGACACTGCAAAACAACAGGAATCTGTGCATCAGAAACCATGAATTCTGTTTTTATAAAATAAATAAATAAATATTTTAGGCAAGGTTTGCAAAGGATTGAAACTGTCCCAGCCAAAACTCACACAACCAAAAGACAGGGGAGGGGTTTTACCCACATCCTACTGCTATGGCAGCACACAGGTTTGTCATTCTAACAGTGCTACTGCACAAGGATCATTATTTATCATACCACAGTGACATATATTTTTAGATTCACAAAACAACAAATCCCAGCATTTAAGAGTCAAAAAAGGTTCTCTGTGGATCAATGACTTAACAGAAACTGCAGCTCAGCTGCAATGAATTTTGAATTTTGTTGATTGCACAAACCAGAACAGAATACACGCTAGCACATCCAAACAGAAAATATTTGAAAATACAGCTGATGCTTATTATCCTCCTCCACTGTGTTTGTAACCAGCCTGAATTCCAGCAAGCACAGCTAGAGCCTATTTCTGGACTATTGGCAAGAACCAGGATTCGTTAGATGAGTACAGAGCGTGTAAAGAGACAGAAATGTTTTGAAAAACATTTTAATTTTTCAGAACAGGAGTTGGACATACCTCATGAATTCATGCAGAAATTAAAGACAACAATGTTTAAGAATGAAGTCTTGAGAATGTTTATAGAATAAATATTTTTTAAAATGTACTTACAGATTTTTAAAAATAAATTTATATAAGACTTTGATTTGCAAAGAGGGTGAAGAAACACACCTTTGTCATTTGGCTAATTGTTTTGGTAAAAGCTCCAAGCACTGTTTACTGCTCTAGGATAGCTGGAGCAGGAATATCCTTCCTTATCCCTCCAACATAAATTTCTTTTTCAAATACATTTGCTTTACTCAAATTCTGTCCCAAACACTGGAGGATGCTGTAATTTGGGTTTTAGAAAAGAAAAACAGGGTTTTAGAAAAGAAAAACATTATGTTATATGATAAAACCTCATCTGCACACCCACAAAGGAGCAGAGAGGAACAATGGCATGCAGGGCAGGGGAGAGCCCCAACACGGCCCTGCTCAGCTGCTGCCAGGGGCTCACAGCAGAGCCACCAACCCACCAAAGCTATGAAGTGGGATCCCAGAATGGCTGAAGGGACCTGTGGAGGTGATCTGGTCCAGCTCAAGCAGGGCCACCAAGACCCCATGGCCCAGGACTGTGTCCAGGCAGCTTTTGAATATCTCCAACAACCCACAATCCCCCCGGACAACCAGTGCTTGGTCACTCTCACTGTTTGCAAAGTGTTTCCTGGTGCTGAGGCTGACCCTCCTGTGCTTGTTTGTGCCACTGCCTCTGCTCCTGTCCCTGGGCACCCCTGAGCTCTGTCCTCTTTGTACCCATCGACAAATCCCTCCTGAACCTTTCCTTCTCCTGGCTTAAAAGAGCTGACAATACTCTGCCCAAGGCAGCCCAGGATGCCACTGGCTCCTCTTTACCACAGGGGTAAAGCTCATGGCTGGCTCCTGCTCACCTTGGGCCAGCACAGGAGAGACATCTGTTCTCCTCCACTCCTTGGGCACCTCTCCCTGTCTTCATTCACTCCAAGATTATCCTGAATGTCCTCTCTGTGGTATCTCTAAGCTCTGTCAGCACTTCTGGGCGTCACAGACAAGGTTTATGAAAAATCCTTTCCTTAGGATTTTTTCTCCTGAGAAGCTGGGAGGCCTCAGGAACAAAATGTAAACAATGATTATCTGCTGCTGTGGAATGCAACAGGTGCATCTGTGATTGGTCTCATGTGGTTGTTTTTAATTAAAGGCCAATCATAGCCCAACTGTCCAGACTGTCTTGGTCAGTCACAAGCCTTTGTTATCATTCTTTTTCTAATCTTAGCCAGCCTTCTGATGAAATCCTTTCTTCTATTCTTTTAGTATAGTTTTAATATTACATATAAAATAATAAATCAGCCTTCTGAAACATGGAGTCAGATCCTCATCTCTTCCCTCATCCTGAGACCTCTGTGAAAACCATCACATCTGGGTGCACATCTGTCTAAGTACATTTAACAATTCATTATTCTCACGTACTTCAGGCCTGTTTCAGACTGGCACAACACTGAGTTCTCAGACATCTCTTTTGTTGCATACTTCACATATTTAAATACCAAATGCAAATACATAAGTCATCATACTCTTAAACTGTCCTGTGCATCCAACTAACACTCAGTAAAGGGACAGACAAGGCTGAAATACTATGAGATTTTAAAGCATTTTTTGAATAGCAGTGAAGTGTGCCTGTGATATTTTATTTTTGGGCAGAGCAAGGATTAGGCTCTTTAGAATCTTGCTCAGCTACAATCTTTCACACTGTGGTTTGGGAGATATGATTTGCAGAGCAGAGTCACATTCAGAGTGCCTGACTGAGGGCGCACCTGTGGCTGACTGGGATGAGCATTTCAATGACAGCTTACCACTGGCAAAGCCCCCACAGAACAAGCCTGGGACAGCCATCTCCACGACTTTTGTAAGCTATTCAGTACACCCACAGGCATCATCCTCTTTGGAATAACTGGTATTAACTGCAGCATACCTTTTCACTTCTGTGATTCATGCTGGATCACAAGCCCTATCTGAAAATGTTTCTGCCAAACCCACTAAGAATTTAAAGCATGTTAAAGCTTAATTTTCAGTGAAACCTGCATTCTAAATGGTTGTCAGCTCCTGGAACAGATGGGATTCAAACAACAGGTTTCAAGGACCAGCCAGTTTTTGTCCAGGTGAGGTGATGTACAAACATAAATCTTCACTGAAGTTCTCCTGAATTAGCAAATACCCTGTAACACTTGAAATTACCAAAATGAGCATAAATTATGTTTATTTCCTTGAAAAATGGTTCAATATTATACACTGCTCAAATAGATTCACTAGTTATTTCAGTAAAGATTTTAATCAAATGGTCCCTAAGCCCTATATTATATGTATAAAGAGGAATTCACTTTTAATTGAAAAACCTTATTTCACTGAGTTAAATGACATGAAGTTTAAAGGAAATTTTCATAATAATATTTCTTGACATTGGTCTTCTTTTCTTGTTTACAAATGTGAATATATTTTCTTATTTCACATACATGGAAGTGTGATACAAAATCACAGGACAGTATGGGTTGGAAAGGACCTTAAAGACCATGTAGCTCCAAACCCCCTCCCACTAGACCAGGTTGCCCAAAGCCCCATCAAACCTGGCATTGAACACTGCTAGGGATGAGGCATCCAAAATTTCCCTGGGTAACCTGTTCTAGTGCATCTCATATAAAGTGAGAAAAAAGATTACAGAGATGTTACTGTAGGAGCACTTTTTAATCAATTATGATTACTTAAAAATCCCCAAACTAGGCCAACTGAATACTCAGTTATGTAACAAAAATAACAGTTAAATTATCTATTATCTGCTGCATAAATTCTGTTTAGTGTTAATTACATAATCATTTCCATTATTATATGTGTTCTAAGAATTCCAAGATACAGCAATTTTTTAATTAGCACCCTAATAAGTTATTCTTAGAATGAATATTTATTAAAATGCCAGTTAAATACACTTGATGTAATTGCATTTTGAAACCTGTAAAGTGTACCATTTTTATTTATAAAGCTGGTAAATGTTGCCTGCACTTGCTGCTCAGCTGCACAACACCTTTCTCAAAAGCAGCTTCACGAAAATGTCAGGCAAACATCTGGCAGCAAATCCACAGTGGTTTCAGCCACTGGGCACAGCAGTCATTTCTCACACTGCTGGCACCACAGTGAAACCAAGAGCAGAAGAACAAAGCTGTCAGAGCCAGCACGCAGCCAAGCAGCAAAGATTAAAAGAGAGGGAGGAAGAGGAGCACCCCTACAGAGCCATTGTGTGTTCAGTGCTGTACTAAACCCAGAAAATCAGACACATGTTAAAGGCAAGGGACTGAAGTCACACAGCAAACAAAGTTGTCCTTTTTCTGGAGATTAGAAGGAATAAAGAACCAATTGCTTGAGACACATAAAAACTTAATTATTTTCCTTTTACTTAAGCAACAGTGCTTAAAAAAATTAGGTAAATGTGCTTTTATGCTTTAAAGTGGGTGTAATAAATTCCCAAGCTTTCACTGCTGAAGATGGAAAAGAAAAATGTTTCATGAACACTGCTGTTAATATGCTTGAATCAGTAGTTCCAGAAATTTTATGTTCTTGAAGTAAAGTAATTCCATGTAGTTGATCTCTATAAGTCTTTGCTATGATCTGGATAACAGGCTATATTTCCCTACAGAACATCGTATTTGCTTCCTGGGATGAATCAAATTTGCATGTGTGACTCCAAACAAGGTCAGAACAATGATCATTTGGTCAGTGACACTTAGTATCCCTCTCCTGGAAGCCTATATCTGGGCACATGTCAGGAAATCCTAAAAAAAAGAGAAGATCCCTAATACAAAATGCTGTATTTCACACTTCAAAAAAAAAAAAAAAAAAAAAAAAAAAAAAAAAAAAAAAAAAAAGAAATGTGGCCCCAAGACTGAATTCTGTATTTACAACCAGAAAAACACGGAGACCATTTCTGCAGTGAACTGACTTCCAGTAACAAGGATAAAATAAGCCCTTAGAAAGAAACCCTTGTTGAGTGTCCACGCATTCCTGTGATCCTTTACATGGATCTGTTCTATGGTTAACATGCTGCCACACTTACAGAAGTGTCTGCTGCAGGAAAGGCCTGCTTCCATCTCTTGTGTTACATTTCTGCACTGAAGAATTTAATTCTAATGACACTTTGTCTATGGAAGTCACAGCAGAGCTATTAAAGTTAGATATTTATGAAATTTGTACTCCTCATAGAAAGAACTGTATTTATAACCAAACCAGCTGACAGCTTCTCCAGAAAAACAAAGAAGAAACCCCAAATCCTTCATTAAGTTAAAAGAAGCAAACCCCTTAGAAAGGCTCAGGTAACATTTCCAGTACCAAAACAGGACCAGTTCCTGGTCCTATCCCTTTGTGGCAGAAGGAGAGCTGAGACAGGAACAATGCATTCCCCAGAAAGGCAGAGTCTTGAGATTACAAACATCAAAAGTGACTTCAAGTATTGATCTTCAGGTCTTCCTGAGAGGCATAAATTACTACAGGTCCCTTCCATCATAACCCAGATAGTCTTAAAAAAAATCCTAAAAAGCTTTAGTTTTTATATTTTTATTTTATACTACCACAGGTACATGACTAAGTTAAATTCTCCCTACCTCTTTACCCTAACTTGCTTTATTGTTTGTACAGCCCACACAGAAACTACAGTGGTATTTTAAGTACCAGCAACATAAACTCCATGACAGTCAGCTACTAACATTTTAGAGTTTCTTTTCAAAATTCCACATTAGTGCATTTTCTTATGAACAGAGGTGTCACTAATACCATGTGATTTTCGTGGTCTATAAAAAGATGCCTCAAGCTCTTCACCACTGAGACACACACACACTCTAGATGAATCTTTAAGAAAACTCGTGTGCAACAGTTATACCTGCAACACTACAGTCACTAAATACTTGGATTATGGCTTCTCGTGGGGTTAAAATGGTAATTCAAAGCAAAGTCAAGCTGGTACGGAGCTATTAATTCTCTGAAATATCCTCATATTTTCTGCCTTCAATGAAAAAAATGAAACCTATAATGGTGCCTTCCTCGTGCTTTCATTAGATCACAGAAAAGCTGGTAGGAGATGATCTCTGATGGACTCTGGGTCCAACCCCCACTCAACATAAGATTACAGCACACACTGGGTCGGGATTGCTGTGATTTCATTGAGCAAACTCTTGAAAACCATGTCCAACCTGACCCTGAGCCTTCCAAGCAACAATTCCTGGCCATTTCCCTGCGTTCCAGCAGCTTCCACTCAAGCTCAGCTCTGACATTTTTGTAGTTGAAGACCACATTAAACACCCTCTCAGCCTCCTCTTCACCAGACCAACCAAACCCAGCTCTCTTTGCCATCGTGTCCTGCAGGCTCCTGATTATCCTGTCCTTCGCAGGGACCTTTCCAGCTCAAATGATGAAGCCCCAAACTGGGCACAATAGTTCAGGTGTGGGCCCAATAATGTCACACAGCAGGAAGGCACCTCCCCTTATCTGTGAAATATGGTACAACACAGAACTGACAATGACCAGAAATTCCAGATTAGTTGGTATTTCCAAATCAAAGGCAATGAGTCACTCGTTCTTTCTTCAAATTCAGTCTATATATGGTACACTATCATGAAATATGATGACATACAGACTTGTAGTATTTTTTACTCAAAAGAGATGAGCTCGATGCTGACAGTACAGTTTTTTCTGAAAGCCTTGAAAACATGCAGAGAGGGAAGTGCAGAATCTTACAGATACTTTTGTGAAAAATAACTTATGATTCACTACAGCTTCCAAAAGCTAAAGATACTGTCATGCAATTCCACTATGAACTAAATAAAGCCTTTTGCAAACACTGCCCCCACAAAATTATTCTAAAAAATGGAAATCGAAATAGATTAAATAAATAAAAACAAGAAAACTGAAAAGGGTAAGATGTTTAATAAAATAAGTGGAACAAGAGTAAGGTCTCAACTTTAAGAAAATCCCTCACAAGCTGAAAGTTAGTCAGGGGTAAGATCTGTGGGCCCCTTTGTGGGGAAAAAAAAACCCAGAAGACAACAACTGAAACATCATAAAACCCTCCCAATTTTTATTCCAATGCCCCATCAAATAATTTTGGAATTTTTCTCCTAAAGTGGATGATGCACAGCAAGACCACTTTTGATTCAATTATCATGCCCCTCTCTGTGCTAGAAGTAGTCCAAGAACTGTATTTAAAACATTGCTTTCTTGGTTACAATTTTGCCCTTTGTCACAGACAAAGGTATTTTGCAGACTGTTTTCACAGCCTGCTTCCAGAAGAACCAGTTTGGGTTCTGAAGGAAACTTCAATCTGCCCTTATCAGCTGATTCATTCAGCTCCCCATGGCCTGACTGCATACAAACCCGCGTATCAACCACACACACCACCCTAATAAATAAGGTGTAGAGTATTAGAAGGCTGGAGAAGAACTGGTAACCAGTTTCTGTGTGAGGACATTTCTATAGAAATGAATTACAGGTAAGAGAACCTTGTATATGTTGAATGAAATTCTGAAAAACAACTTCAATGCAGTATAAGCACAAAACACTGCCCTTTAAATTGCTTTAAAAACACTCAGCATGTTACAAGAAAGCAATCTGGATTTAAGAAAAGGCAGATAAGTAATGTGCATTGGCTTCTAAGTAGTAAGGACTGATCACCATTCTGTTCCTGAGAAATGGTGGCTGCACTTAGAGATATTTGGTGTTAGAGAAGGTAACTAAAATCAGACATGCAAGCTGAGAAAAAAGACAAGAGAAAATGCATGGGATGTGAAGAGAGCTGCAGAGGAAATGGACAATCAAACCAAGATGTGAGCTGTAACAAACTCAGAAATAAGGAATATGCTTCTCACAGTTTTCTATACCAGAAGTTCTGAGTATAGCAACTAAGAGCTGTACTTGAAAATAAGTTTATTTACACTGATATATTTTTTTAGACCTCAATGAGTCTGCTACTACTGGCTTCTGAGAGCATCAAGTGCTCTTCCACATGGATTCTCTCAACTGAACAGTAAAAAAGAGACTCTTATGTCTAAAAATATTCAACCTTCACATTTTCTTATTTTTGATTCTTTTGTATCTCTATGATATGAGTGAACTGTAGTAGAATCTGTCAACATGTAAAATATCCAACATTAATCCAGCAGACCACGTGGCCACTTGAGCAGTGACAAGGTGTCAATATACTTCATTAATATGGCTGAATTACAACACTACAGAGATTGATGATACACAATATGCAAGACCATGAATACTAATACATAAATCCAATAGAATTTAGCCTAGATTAGATTTGCTAGCTGTCTGGCATCGTTACATGGCATTAATTTTCCCTGCCATTATCAAACCACTCCAGAGATGCAGCGAGACACAAAAATCACTTGAGATGTCTGTGTCTACACATGCTGTGAGTACTGAGCAGCCTTATGGAAAGAACACCATACCTGATAAAAGTTTGTCTTATGAGCTAGAGGCTTCTCCATCATATGCCACAAATGCTCACAATAACACCAACTGGTAACACATCAGCCTACAGAAGCATTTCAGCTTGGTTTTGTTACCCTGGTAAGGAGATACCATTATTGTAAGACACCAGTATGTATTTTTCTAAATGAATTGTTTAGAAAACAGTCCCTTTAAAATCTATTCAGTGCTCAGTTGCCTCACAGGTTAAAGAAATCAAAACTAGTTTTAAAAAATTGTATCAAAACTAGTTTTAAATGATCTCCTTTTTAGCACAGTAATGCTATGCTTAAATTTTCTCCCTGTGTAGAATTGGAACTATATTGGCCCACAGATTACACATTGCTACAAAAACCACAGGATCATCTAAATTGGAAGGACCCTCTGGAGGTGACCTAGTCCAAACTCTTGCTCCAAGCAGGTCAAAATAGACCTGGCAGCTTGGAGCCTGGTGCAATCCACTTCTGAGCACCTCTGAGGATGTTCTCCATGAGCTCTCTGTGGAATCAGGTGCAGATTTTTCTTTTCTTTGTCTCCAACTGGCATTTCTTCACGTTGCAATTTGTCCAAATGGACATTTGTCCATGTCCTTTTGTCATTTCACTGCGTGCCCAAATCAAGAGTTTGGCTCCATCTGCTCCATATCCTTTTATGAAGTAATTGAAGACAGCACCAAATCTCAACTCAGCCTCTCTTATTAAGGCTTGACCAACTCAGTCCATCTCTGCTGGACTCCTGCCAGCAGATCACTGCTTTTCCAGGGCTGGAGAGACCAGGACTGCACACAGTGCTCCAGGTGAACAGAGGGAACAATCTCCTGCTTTGCCTCGCTGGCTGCACCTCTGCAATGCTCTGCTCTGCCTTTGCCACAAGAGAACTCTGCTGACAAACACAAATGAACTTCTTACCCATAAACACACCATCCTACAGGGGTATTTATGTAAAAGCACTCAAGAACAAAGACTTTTTAGATTTAATCTCAAAGTGTAGAGGCATATTGGGACCTTTAGCTCTAAGCACTCTAGATCTATGTGAATTAATGGAAGGAATTGTCATCAGCTCCCTCACATGCAGAATGTCCTGTTCTCCCACTCCTGTGCCTCAAAGAAAGACTGGAGGTGGAGAGTTGTGCAAAAATAACCTTCAAGAGCAAATTGAACTTGCAGAGGTCAAAATTTCAAGGTAAAGAGTATCTCCAAGGGTTAATCTTATCACTTCATTACAGCTCACACTTAACACAGTTTACAAACACAGCTTCCTCACAGGTATATTTACTTTATACCAATACCACCATGGTGGCTGCCCACCAGTGTGCTTAAGGAGTGCCACATCAGAAATAAACAAACAAACTAGAAAAAAATATCTTTAAAACCCCCCTAGAACCTAGATAGAGTAGAGGTGCAAAAAACACCCAACTAAAAAACAAGCCAATGAAAAACAGGAAAAACAAAAAATACAGAAGATGGAAAGAGTCTGTGAAAAATTCACATTCTTATGTAGAGGTAAGAACTTGTTCCATGCTCAGATATTTATGTGTCTTTGTATCTTAATATGACAAATTTAAGGCATAACAATTCAAAACCTTTTAAAGAACCAACCCCAAAGCAACAAAAACAAAGAACCCCAAACAACAATCCAAAACCACAAAAAAAAACCAAAGCACCACTAAACCCAGAAAACGTTTGTGATCGTACCTCAATGATCTGCTACCTTGAATTAAAATTACAACAATACAACAAAAGTGGAATTGGAAAAACCCCAGACTTCTTAATAAAGTCCCAAGCCTATTCTTTAGACCCAGGCACAAATTGCAAACCATCCACATTTATCCTTTTTTCAGCTAGTCTATTTTTACTGTTGGCTTTTCTCTTCCTTCTGATGAGTCCCTTCTCTTTTGCCTATGACTTTTCCCTTCCAGAAATTCTTCAAGGCCTCAAAAGGTTGGATTTTACTGTCATGGAGCCAGGAGGGTAATATTCCACCAAAGGCAGAAATGTGTAATATCATCAGCAGTTCAAATGAGGCTTAGAAGAAAAAGAATTTGGGCACAATTTATTTAAAAGGTATCAAATCATTTTAATAAACATTCAGTAGCTCAGAATGCCATGGGTTTGGTATAACTTGCCAAAACCATGATGGAGCTAATCAGAAGTTGAATATTGTGGAAAATGTGGCTTATATTTTGTTATAGGGCTAGAAAAAAGAAACAACAATGGTATGATTAAATGAAAATATCTGGTAAAATTTGAAGCAAGACCTGTGATTTATCTTATAAATCAAGCTAATCATTAAGGCTCAAGATACTGTTTGTTATAAACACCAACAAAATCAATTGATCCTTTTTTGCTGAAGTAGGATTTACAAGGATTTTGATGGCATCAGTGGAACCCCCCAAAAACAGTACTGTACAAAAGAATATTATCTCCAGAAAAAAATATACAGAACATGCAGAATTCAGCAAGTGTCACTCAGCTGGCAATGCTCTTCTCCTTGTAGGGTAAAAGAAGAACTTTATGCACACACAAGTTGAGTATTCAACATAGATTGTTTTACTCTAAAGCAGGAAATGTTAGAGAGTTACAGCCTTGGGTTTACACTGTGGCAGTTCTGCATCATTGCCTGTAATCCTGACTACATAAAAATACATTTTTATATAATTTGCACTTTAATAGCAAGTCCTCACCCATTTATAGCAAATTACTTGCTAAAGCTAGTATAACCAAAACTCATGTTCTTGCTTTACTTCCTGTGTATGCTTTTTTGACTCGGAACTACCTTTTTTCTTTACAAAATTTGCATTAAGACAAAAAAATCCAAACAAAAATAGAAATGGCTTAGACCTAACTATCTTTCTAGTATTTATAATCACCACTGAATACATGTAGAAACACTTATAATTAGAAATGCAAACACTAGGCTAATTTTGAGATATACAACCTTGCTTTAAAACTTCTAGAAAACATAAACCAGAAAGCATCATAAAGAGAGCAAACATAGAAAAGGCTGACAAATCAAAAAAAAAATCTGTCTGCTGGGAGTTTGCTTAATTATTAATTCTTACCTTCTGTGCTTAATCCAGGACTTGAAGTGAATTTTGCTACATCGACGATCTTGACAGCGAACTGCTGCCCCGTCTCCCTGTTGATGCATCGCCGCACGACGCTGAAGGGACCCCTGCAACACAGAGACCAGCCATGAAAAACCACCCTCCTCCTCCTCACTGGGCCACAATTCCCCTGCTTCCCCACAGGGTTTTGATTTGTGCATTCAGGTGTAGTATCTACACAGAATATACCTCTCATCCTTGCTGCCTGTTAAATGTAAAATTAATGGCTCCGACCATTGACTGGTGTGAAGAACATCATGAGTTCTGTATTTTCCTGTATTAAAGACATTTCTCTTGCCCTGCCCCTTCAGAAAGGCTATACTCTTAGAAACCTTATGTAATATGCAACTGACATCATCATTATTAAATTTTAAGTGGACCTTATTTAGAGGCAAAATCCAAATGGGGAGGTAAACAGAGGTGAGAAACCAATTTCTTCTTTCAGTCCTAATCCAAAAGGATAATGGACAACAACAAGAGTAACAGAATTGTGAGCTGTTTCAGTTTGTCTGTTTTACACAAACTAGGTTTATTTCAAGTTTGGCATCACTAGATACAAACTTGTGATGCATCTCATACATCACAATGTACTCCATGACAATATTTTGAAATTCCAAAAAAACTCATCTATGACACTTAGAGAACCCCAGAAGTTAGAAATTAAAAGATTAAAATTATTTCAGGGAAATGTCACTATTGCACTCAAATAAAAAAGAGTGGTTATTTTTTGATATTGAAGTTACATTTGCCAAAACATCAGTTAGAACAATGACAACCTTTTAAAAACCATCAGCACAAATGTGTATTTTTGGAAGCACCTTTTAGTAGGTGATTTAAGTTTTTGTTGCCTTAACTTCTAGTATGGAATCTTCTGTCCAATGTTAATAACAACCAATACAATCAGATAAACAGGGTATGTCAAGCTTTCAAATGTGAAATATAAATGTGTTATGAAAACATAATAGGATTGTTTCAGGAGTGCACTAGCTGTGGCAAATGAATCCTCTTTTACTGCTACTTATGTAATGACAGACATGTGAGTTCTAAAGAAATCCATTCTGAAGTCTTCTCAAAAAGATGTGAGGGAAAAATTGAGGATGGAAAGAGCCTTTGTTCAGAGTTTGAGTGAACATTCACCTGCTGAGTGAAATAAATGCTTTAATACAGCTTGAAAGAAAAATTCTTCCATTCAAACAACCAACTGAAAGTTAGCTGACATGTTTCTGAGCAATGGGATTGCAAAGCAACACCACTCTCAAAATAAAGGGTACCCTGAGGAGGCAGAAATGTTCCTCTGAGGGCACTTACAAGCCTTAATAACTGGCTTTTGGTATTCCTTTACACACCAGATGATCTGAAGTGTGTGATCCATCACACTACCAAACCTGTACTCACAGAGCTAAACTCCAGGTTTTGTACTCTTTCAATGTTCAACATACTTGCAATGATTTCTTGAAAAAGGATTATTTCTGACAGAGAACATGAATACCAAAAGTAGTCAATGAATGCCAGTCCAAATATTCACAGTAAGGAAGATATTTATTAGCACAACTATGGACACGTGATGTACTCAAAGTTACTCAAGAAAATGCATGTTTGTTTTACACACGATGAAATCCCCCATACTGATGACTATTTTCTCTTCTGAATCCACACCTCACTATTATTCAGTACTTGGTCTTTTACCAAAAATGACCACAGATATTTTTAAAACTATGATCAATTAAGCTTCTAATGCATAGAAATCCACTTTCATCATTACATGGAAAAGATTCAACTGCCTTCATTTGGCATTGGAAGGATACAGCTATTGACTAAGAATCCCCCCTCCATGTTTCAAAAAAGTGATTTTCTATTAAAAAGTTCCACTTTATACAGATCAGTGTCACCTTCTTATTCCAAGTTCCTGCTTCCTCTTTTAGCATTCAAAGTAAAATTGCTTTAAAACAGTATCAATACATTTAGATTATGCTAACCTAAAATATTTAAAAACCTAAACCACAGCTTTGGAATAATGCTGGCAACACCTCCTTTCACTCCTAATTGTCATAAATAACTAGAAACTAAACATATTTCATTAAAATGATGCTTTTTCTTTTCATTGCCATTGTTTCTTCCACCCCACAAAGCCTTTCTGGATACATGAAATAATGCTTTTAACGTTACTCTGATATAGAAAAGTAGATCACTGGAGTGCAAACACCTCACAAGACCATATCCTTATGCAGGCATATACCCAAATTCTGTAAATTCACCCAAACTCTACAAATACTAGAAATTCTCAGTTGCCTGAGCTACTTTTTTATCTCCTGGTTTTGCCAAGCCTGGGCAGGAGAGCTTGCCCAGCCACCACAGTGTGTGTAAGCGCTTTGAGCAGGCAAAGAGCTGGAGGAATCATAAATCAAAAAGGAGACAATAAACTGCAGCTCTGAGAGATCTGTGTGCAACCCACCTTTATCTCGTACCACCATGCCCTGATTTCTCCTTCCATTATCTATTAACATTTTAAAATCCTGACTTGAGCAATGTCCTTCCTGCATTTTAAATCTGGGACAAAAATTTAGAGCATTTTATTCAGTTCTGTAACAGAAAAGGTACAGAGACACCCCTACAGTCTCAAAATTTATGGTCACATTGAAACTACACTATGATTATGACAGAAGCTTCTCTACTTTGATTGAGGAATGTCAAAGACTCTTAATGAAATGTGCTGTAATAGAATAGAATACAGAATACAAAAACTGGGGTTGGAACCAAATGATCTTTAAAGTCCCTTCCAAACCAATCCATTTTATGATTGTGTGAATTCAGTGACACCCACAATTAATTCATTCTATTGAAACAATACAGCAATTTCATAGAAATAAAAATACTTTAAAACACAACCTGAAGAAAGACTTAGCTATTTACAAACCTCACACTTGGCAACTTTTTCAAAACTCTCTCTCTTACACTCAAGCTATACAGAGCCTCAAAATAGTGCTAAGACACTACATTAAATGAATGCATTCCATGACAACAGCATCACAACAAAAGCTTGTACAATCCAATTTTAGGTAATTTTAAATCACTCACGAGACATGCCCTGATCAATTAAGCAGACACCATCACTTCCATGTGCCAAGTAACACAAAGGAACTTTTAAATAAATTATGGTTGCAGTTATTCCTCTCCAGCTGCAATGGCACACAGCAAGTTTACAAATGACGTTCTAACAGCCCACGGTGATGCTGTATAACCTGAGTCAGGAAACCAGAATCCCTGTTTCCCAACACAAAAATCTTTCAGGCCACCCTGAGTCTCAGCACTGCAACCACCCAGTGAGGAAAGGAAGCACAACAATTCATCTCTCAGCTGAGATGAGGAGCTGCTCCTGCTCAACAGTTGTGCCTGCAGATGGGGAATGTGTATCACATCCTTGCTAAATGACAATTTCCAAAGCTCATTTTGCCAACCCTGCAGCTCAAATCTTACAGATCTGAAGTACAGAGGTGACACAGACTGGGGAAGGAACAACTGTAACCCCAGACACAGATCACCAAAGCTGTCAGAGATAGATAAGACTGCTTATTTATTAGGAGTAACTGAGTTGAGTTGTGGAAGACTTCATTTTCTAAGTCACACAAACTGTAATCCTGTCATGTGCTTTATATTTCATTTCTCTCTGTGCTACCTTTAACAGACATAACGTGAGCTTACAAAATCTTTCCCTGCAGACAGCTGGCACACCAGGGACTACAGCAGCTCCAATATGAGGATCCTTAAAACATGCAAGCAAGCACTAAGGACAGATGATTCCTTCACTGATACTTTATCAAGGTTGGCAGCAGCACACTCCAACACCTGGAACACTTGGAGTGCCACCTACAGTGCAAGCCAAAATCCAAAATGTATGAGCTTAAACTGAAGCTGGGATGCATGATGGGTTTTTCTGTCTTATGCAGATGGAAAATCAAGAGTTACATTACTGAGGAGGTTAGTGAGTACATACAAGCCAGAAATGTGGATTGCAATGCTAAAGAGGCTGCTCAGGTCTTTTCATTAGTCAAAAATTTCAAATTAGCAAAGCAGACCTGATGTAACCTTAACCCTACTGAAACTATCTTCTGATGGTAACTTTACAGAGCAGTTCATTTTCTATCAGGTAGACACAAACTTGAAGAAAATCAATTATTAATTACTCTTTCCTTCAGGAATACATCACCTGAATAAGAATAAAACCTTAAAACTTTGATAACATCAAAGCCTTTTTTATCATCTCCTTCACTTTAAGTATTTTTACTCTGTGTGTCATTGGGACTTCAAGGACAATGATCATAAACCAATATATTGCACACTATCTTTTTATACTAAAATCTTGTCAGTTTATCTGTCTGTTCTGCCTCCTGCCTCCTTTCCTTCAATCCCTGGTGCTCTGCAAGAAGGAGAACTGGTTGTGGTTGGAATATTCCACAGCCTGTTGCCTTCCCATGTCCCTCAATGAGATGAGCCCACCTGTGGGATTGGAATTCCTCTAAAGACATTTCCTGAACCCTTTTGCTTCAGAGCCTCAAAATTTGAGATTTTAGATCATTTCAGACCATCATGAACTTGCTCAACATCTCTTCCAAGTGATTTTTGAGGAACTTAATTTAAATAAGGTGTTTTGGCTCTCTAATTTTTTTTCATTAAGTTAAAAAAAAGGTAAGAAATACAAATTGAACATTTTGACAGAAAAAAACCCCTCAAATAATGAGCAATATCTCCTCCCTTAAAAATGATCTTCCATTTAGAAGATCCCAAGTGAAAGGCCCAGGACTCCTTTTCCTTATTTAAAAAGATTTAATAGTTAAGAACTTGAAACATGCAACACAGGTCTTAAAGTCACCTTAATTCAATACTTCAGATCAAGTGTTTAGATCAAGATCAGTGTTTTCTAAAAAAGGTTTTGTCAGTTTGTTGGAATAAGATACCACTGCAGTATACACATTAAAAAAAATACATTTATACCAAGATTATTTTTTTTTTTTATTTAAAGGCTGTACATTTGCTTACCTAAGCAGCAAACACTGCTTTGTATTAATGTGGTTAATACTTTCAAAACAATTGTATTCAAATTGATGAAAATTATTGGGAAGAAAACAATTTGCTACTACATTTAAAGAGACAAATCTTTTTCTTTCTTTACTCATCTACAAAATTTATAACATAGATTTGTTCTTTAACTTTCCCTTTGCCTTCTATTGGACCTCTTTAGAAAATTTTTAGAAAATTAAGTATTTCCAGAATTAATTAAACCTCCAATTAGTCGCTGTATCAGCTCATTTACACATGGCACTGCAGCTTAAAATAGTGATTGAACCTTTCTGTGAAATAGCACTTCAGATTAGAAGGCATCCACATTTAGAAAGCCATCACTGGCAATGCTGGGTTGACACTTTTTGTTTTATTCTGAAAGGAAAATTTAAAAGAATGCATTAGGATGACTATGGCACAGAGGAACATTTGGGTTGAAGATGTGATACTTTGGAAAATTAGATATCCCAGTGCAAGTCACAAAACTGAGTTCCCAGACAGCAATATTTCTATCACATTCTATCTATTTCTACTTTTCAACTGCTCACATCTTTGAAACCAAGTCTATGTTTAAACTCAGCTTTAGGGTGAAGCCTATAAAGAACAAAGAACAAGACAGCAGTTCACTGGATCTCACCCCAATATGAATATCCATAGATACTTTAATGTTATTTCAAGAGGAAAAAAAAAAAAAAAGAGTATTTAACACCAAATCTTAACCATTGCTTTCCATCCACAAGAAACCCAAAGAAGGAGCAGCACTCCAGTGCTTGTGAAAGGGAAATACTCCCCCAGAAAACCTTAGGGTATGCTTGGAATTCATGCAGCAAACTGAAAAAATATTTACCTTCAATTTTAGAGATTTTCTGAAGTAGTTCAGAATTGTGTTTCCATGGTTTTGTCAGTATAAAAGCAAAATATAGGCCAAAAGAGATTTTTTCTGTTGTCCTGTCTTTCATATCTCCAAGCTAAAAGGGGAATAAGCTATCCTCAGATGAATGATCAGCCACCTCTACTAATAAAATGGGAAGTTTGTGGTCTGATTTTTCTTCTTATCAAGCAAAAAAATCACAACCATTTTATCAGTCACTCTATATATCTACTAAATCTCTTAGGCATCCATTAGGCATCCATTATAAACAGATGCTGGTATGTAAAAATATCTTTAATGTATCTATAGCTTGTAAACAACTCTTCTTTTACACTGACTGGGATGCTGAAGGGATGGAAAAGGAAGAACACTGAGATCAGATGCTCACTAAATTTGCTATTCTATTATCATGAAATAAATATTTCAGCACCAGGCACCTGCAAAATTCTTCATACACAAGGGATTCAAAAAGTATTTTTATGTTTACATATACTTCATTTTCTGAATTCCACCTGTTAACATTGACCTTACCCTTGTCAATTCTCCTATTTCATTCACGGAGTCACAAAAGGGTTTAAGCTGGAGGGTACTTCTGAAGTGATGTGCTTAATAAATTTTACCAGAACATGCACTTGTTGCCATCAAAAATGATACATCCATGGTTTGTTTTGTTTTTTTTTTAAGAAAACAAACAATCTCCCTCTTCAAAAACAAGCATTTCCAAATAATGATTTACTCCAACACAGAGACAAGCAAAATCTGTTTTCAATAAATATTTTAGTAAGAGGTTTCAAGGTCGGAAAAGAATTGCAGCTGTGGCAGGTACAGAGACAGGAGATGCATTTTGCCAAGGCCTTGTGGAGAAAGGTCCAAGAGGAGCTGCTGGGGGTCTGCCCAGGGCCCCAAGGCACAGCATCTCCAGGTCAGGGCTGGCACTGCCCTCTGGGGGCTGCCCCAAACAGAAACAGCAGCTCCAGACACAGGAGAGCCCTCCAAGAGCCCAACCTCGAACCCTCCCTCCCTATTCTTCAACTCATTAAAGGTCATTTCCTAGCAAAGGTCAAGACCTCAAATTCAAGTAGCTACTAAGTAGAACTTCTTAAGGAGTTCAGGCTCTTGGCTCCACAGATTCTTTTTTCAGCTCATTTCCTCCTTGAGAGTAGTTTCCAATGATTCACTGCTAATTTACTTTTTTTTTTTTTCCTGCAAGATTACACGCTGGACACTCTTTTCATTTTCCTAGAACAGCACATGGGTCCAAAACTATGATTACAGAATTAATCTTCAAGGAAGTGATTGATTCCCATTACCAGGTGGATGAAAGAAGGAACAAAAATGATTTTTGGGCATGTATGTACTATAAGCATACACAGGTAAATGATGAGACATTTCCCTGAGGTACAAATAATTATCAGGATCTCAGAAAATGGAACTTAGCAATAAGGTTTTTTTGACTAGTTTTTTAACTCTTGGTATGAAAGAAGAATCAAAATTGGTTCATTATGCTGAAATGAAACATTCTGTCCCCTCAGCAATAAAGAACTCGAGAAACTGATGACAAATATAACTTTCTCTCTGGTTCACCTTGAGGTAGATGAGAATCTGCAGCTCACACAAGAAGTGATTTTGGGCCAGTGAAGAGTGATAACCAAAGCACAGATTCTAGTACTTAAACAGGAGAGGGGAGAAGTAAGGAGAGCTTTGTCCACTGATGTATTTCCACTGTGAGTATTGAAATAAATGCATAGACTCAAAATCCTCAAAATTTTATTTTTACACTCAAACATCCTGTAACACTTCACAAGATGCCAGCAGCTGAATCAAAAGCATCAGCTCAAGAGTGTTCAGAAAAGCTGATGCTGTTCTAACAGACTCCTTTAATACATAACCAAGTGTTTTTGCCTGTTTCTCTTCCTTGTGAAGAAAAAGAAGAACAGGAGGAAGTGAATGAAAACAGAGAGAAAAAAAAGTAGAACTACTTTTGGTATTAAATCATTCAACAGTGAGGAGAAAAGAATGAGCAAATGTGTCAGAAAAAGCACTTCAATTACAGGAACAAAAGGGAATATATTAAAAATAACAGCTTTGCCTTCAAAAGAAGAGATGTTGTAGAGCACCTTTAGACTCAGTTCATCAGCTGGAGATGATGATCACTGTTTTTCTGTTTTTCCATTCAGAGAATTTTTTTACCCCATTCCTGTGTAGCACAGCCTTGTTCCATCCATCCCAGGCTGTGGCCTCACCAGGATTTCCTCAGCAGAGCACTGGCCAAACCAGCAGCCCCACCATTCCAGAACAGCCTGGGCACGGCTACACTCAGCCAAATCAAAGGAGACACTAAAATTACTCAAAATACCCCAAACAAACCAATTCTTCCTTTTTTCACTGTGTTGTTTTTCAGTCAGGGCAGATGCTTGGTTTGGCTTGAAGCACAGCTGTGCAAAGAGCCGTGTCCAGATAGTCGGACCCAGGAAGGAACAGGAGGTCAAACAAAGGTCTAACAAAGCAGCACTGCTGCTGCTAAAGCCGGGCCTTGTCTCAGACCCCAGTGATCCTGCAAGGGTCCCACAATGATCCTGCAAGGGTCCCACAGCCCCCCGTGGTACCTGCACCCCTCCTTCACACCTGCACTCGTGCAGAGGAGCAAAGGACCTGATCTGGCAGCCTTGGGTAAATCCACACACAGCTGCCCCCAGTGAGTTTGTTAGCTGTGCTGCAGCCACAACTGGCTTTGACTGCATGCAGCACACACAGCAAGATGAGTAATAAAAACAGGAATATGTCAGCCACCACTGTTGTCAAAAACTCCTTCATGAAATTACACCCTCGGGTGAATGCAGATGCATTAATCACTCCCTATATCATCTCTCCCCTTGCATTCTGGTTATATTTTAGACTTCTCCTTCATAACTTTTAATATCCACTTTAAATCTATCAGTCCTGCTAACAAAACTGAGCTTACAAACTGTTTTCTCTACTCTCTCTCACAGATCAATGCAACCCCAACAAAACACTTTTTTTTTTAATGTCAGGGTCTCTCATTTAGAAACTCTTCCTAGTGCCTGCTGCACTTCTAATTTTTCCTAACAAAAGTAACCATAACTGTGAGTAGAACTCCAGATGAGGTCTTAGCAAGAGTTTGCACAATGCTAACAATATTTCCCTCTCTGCTGAAATATTGTGCCTGGTACACAGTCCTGTGCTCGCCTTGTTGACACACAGATCACTGAGCCAGCTACTACAGCTGTGTTCTTCTGTGAGTTGCTGACACTCAAGCAGCCTCAGCCCACCCCACGGGCTGTCACCACTTTTTCCATTCTCAAGTGGTGAGTCCTCTTTTAGAAGTTCATCATTTCCACTACTAAAGTCCTTTCTGGATGGTGTCCAGATCCTCCTCTGCATTGTCCTCAAATGTTGCCTTGCAAGAAGGATACTTAAACTGTAATAGCACAGTTCAATTTAGCACTTTTAAATTTTAAAATAACCTGACAGATATCTAATCAAAAGTGGATAATGAAAAACCTTCATTTTTACACTATTCCTTCTCTGAATGCCCTGTGTTAATTTCTTCTTTAATCCAATACAGACTACTTAGATTTATCATATTGCCATCCTTCTGTTTGTTTTAAAAAATGCCAGCAGCTCAAAGTACAAGAGGGAAGTCAGAGAGAAGCACTGAAAGATCTGACTCATAAAAGTGGTTTTTTTATTGCTTGAAATACACCAGCACTAATTCAGCTGCCCAACACTAATGCCTTACAAAATCAGAAGCTTCCTACAGGTTCATTAAAAAGGACAAAGCTACATCTAATTTGCAGAGGCCAACACAGAAGCAGAGAAGAAACTCAACATTTTTAATGGAAATAACCTAATTTAAATATTGCTATTATGCCTGTGATAACATATGACAGTTCCTCAAAACTGCAGATGTATAACCTTTATATTGTATTATATGCAAAAAAATCAGCACTTTTTTAAGGGCCTCTCTGTTCCCAGTATTTGACTAACAACAAAACTGCCATTTAACCTGCTACCACAATAAAGTCTGAAACCTGAAAAACAGTAATGGTCAAACAAAATACTTTTATAACACACACATAGAGCTAAACAGAATTCACTCTGATAGTCAGTTTAATCAAAATTGCTTTCTGTGTAGCTCAGTATCAATTCTTATTTTAAAAATAAAAAGCCAACAAAAGCAAACCAAACCCAACAACTCAGTTCAGTCTGGCTGTCACTAACAATCCCAGGCTCAGGGATATTTCCATGTGCATCCCAATTCACAAGACCCTTTAGAAGCAATAAAGAGAAATTACTGAGGCCAAGTTTCTAAGTGAGGATGTTTTCCATTGCAGCACTGATCAGTAAAGCCAAATTATCTGAAACATCTTGATCCAGACTTTCCTGTACTTCTTACAGGAGTGTGGCCTCTGAAATGCCAAAGACATTCATGTGCTAGGAAAAGGAAAAGTATCCTGAAAAGAAAGTCTGGCTTGTGTGTTTCAAAACTATTAAATTTCATAACTTGTCATCAAAATTGTGTATGAAGTGATGGAAAGCACAAATACTTGAGGTTTTCTTTAAAAAATGTTGGAAGACTCCCAGTATTTCAGAAATTGAATTTGCTACTCAAATCACGAGCCTTTAGGGTCATTGATAACATTTTAAATTATGGAAGGATTATGGGATTTATTAAGAACATTCAGCTGAATATTGGGAAAAACCTTTCCAGTTTCACAGAAGGTTGCTGAATTCTCTTTGCAGGAGAGATATGAATGAATTGTGACCTCTTAAGGTCTGAACTTTTCAACAGTGTACTGAAATGAAAAACCTGTCACAGATGAGGAAAATTTATTTTCTCTGTCTGGATCTGTTGGGTTTCTGAACAGCAGTTTCTTGTATTTTTAAATATTTAATGCATTTAAACTTCTGTTTGAAGTCAAAGTATTATTTTATAGTTGGGGTGTTTTTTTTCTAATTTTTAAGTATAGATTATAAATTTCTTTTAAGAATATATTATATTTCAACAGTCTAGGAATCTCTATGAGAAAAATATTAGTCTATACATCATCTGTATTCAGTTCAGCCTTTTCCTGCATCCAAATAAGCTAATTTAAGTGGTTTAGTTAGAGTTGGACTCTATGATCCCTAGGGGTCCCTTCAAAATCAGAATATTTTGTGATTCTGGGAAATATTATCTCTCTTGCTAACTTCAAAAATTAAGCTAAAACCATTGCATGATTCTACAATTCTTGGGAAAAGCTAATGCAGCTACTAGAAAAAACTTTGACGCTGAAAATAACTATTTACCTAACGAAACATCTGGATGGTAACAAATACCCTCCCTAAGCATTTAAACATAAAATAACAGCTTCCTGTAAAACAAGCATTCATGAATTTTAAATTCACCTCTTCTCTCCAAGTGCCAAAGTAAAGTTTAAGGTCTGTCCTTAGCAAAATCTTGCCATCATGAAGAGAATCTGTAGAGAATCTGTCATATCAACTGCAGGACAATTACTCCTGTGTGAACTATAACCACCTACATGACAATCATTAGTACACATGCAGCACAATGCATTACATGAGCATTTCACAACTCCTTTATTAAAAAACCCACAATGTTTTCTAATGGCTAAACATTTAGCAGAACTGTTAACTGAAACTAATTTAGTTTAAGTGAAGCCTTTATTTAAAAGCCACATAAAATATTCCTCTCTTTTTTTGTCCACTACAAAAAGGGAAATCTGCCTGGATGAATTTCCCAGTGAGCTCTGAGCACAGCTGCACTCAGGTTTGTGCCAGAACCACTGTGAGGAAAGCACAGGGTGCCAGGAGGGGACAAGGCCTTTACTACTGCTTTTCAGAAAAGACCAAACAACAAATTTATCCTGGAAATACAAAAAGCAGGAATCAGACCATTGACTCCATCAGTGCACGACCAAATAAAGTGCTCATGCTGAAACACCCCAGACTCCGGAAAGTGATTATTTGACCTTTGGGACACTGACAAAAATAGGAAACTGAATCCATGGTCCAGGTCAGGAACAGCACCAGCATTTCACCAGGTTCCAGCTGCCCTTTATTTATATTCAAGGACTGAACAGTGAAACGAGGCAGCCAAGAAACACCTTGGGTCCCTGAGCAGATCTCAGTTTGTTTCCTTATGTTCTCGCACCAAAAAGCAGAAAGTTGAAGTATTCTTTCAGTAATGTCACTTCAAATTCAAATCAAACCAAAAGTGATTTCACCTGAAGTGATAAATGCTGTGGTTCCTCATTTGGGCCACAGAATCAAATTCCTTCCCTAAATTAGAATTTGGTTTGGTGTCTCAAAGCACCAAACCACCTGTGCACCGATGCTCTTAAAATAAAACAAAATTTAAAATATCCAGTGACACTGGTAGAAGTCCTGAAGAAGAATTAAGAGACTGATCAGTAAGAAACTTTCTGCAGCCTATTTGAGACATTGCCAAGCATTGCTCACTTGGCTGCCACAAGCAGCTGGTGCTGCTGTCACTGGAAAGGAGTCCAGCAGCAGAAATGCAGCTTCCAGCTTTGTTCCAGGCTACACACACATGAGAAATAAGCACATCTCCACACCAACCTCCCTGGCTGCAAAAAGGCAAAACCAGAGATTTCAACTGCTCCTCTGATTTGAATGATGGTGTATTCTTGAAGCTATAAAGAAGCCCAAGTAACAAAAAAATAGGGTTACAAATGTGAATAAAACCAGGATTTAGAAGTGCCAATTGCTTATGGACTAATAGTATATACCTACACTATGGAGCCCTACCATAGCAGCCTGCTGTTTTACACTAGAAATTGCATGGAAAATTCAAGCCTAACCATATTTTTAGATGAATTGAAGGCTACACAAAACAGAACCAGAAGTTAACTGCTAAGAAAGGCAACATTTAGGAAAAGTGAACGAGGAGAAATGCGCTGGCAGTTGAAGACGGGGGAGAGGGAAATGGGACTAAGAAATCAAATTATCATACTATATTTTCTTTATTATGCTTCTCTAGTCAAAACAATTTGAAGAGGGGAAAAAAAAAAGAGAAAGACAAGTGCTATAGACTGCAGAGAATACACAGCATTACTCAACCACAGAACACAACTCCCTGTTGGCATGCTTCTCAAATAACTACACAACACTGCTTGCAAAGATGTGAAAATATAAATACCCAACACTCAGTACTTTGTGTGATGCATGTGAAAGTGAAAACCAAAACCCAACCACAACCAACCTCCAAAACTTTTCTTGAAAGCTTATGATGATTGTTAGTCCCTTCCAACACCCATCCAGCACTGCCTGAGTCAATAACTGGGCAGCTGTTTATGCAGGTGAAGTTGTCAGCAAAGCTTTATTTGGCCTTTAGGAGCACAAGATCAACTTTGACAGCTCAAGCTTGTTAGGAAGGGTCAGGTTCCACAAAACCAGGGCAAAGCAGCTGTGCCAACAGTATAACCACCCTGGAAAATGAGCACTGTACACTTTTGTGCTTTCATGGGCTGGGGACAGTTAATTTTCTTCATAGCAGCTAATATGTGTTTTGGGACTGAGAGGGAAATAAGGACCAAAGCATAATGTCTCACCACCCTCACTGCAAAGAATGTCCAAACTTATGTCCAACCTACTCTATTTCAGTTTAAAACTGCTGCACACATTTGTCACCATAAGCCAATAAAAAGTTTCTCTACATCTTACAGTCCCCTCTGAAGCACTGAAAGGCCACAATAAGTTTGCCCTGGTGCCTTTTCCAGGATGAATGTCGGTTTCTCGGCTGTTTTAATGACCTGGAAAGGCCCGGGGTGGCCTTGGACAGCCCACGCTTCAAAGGACGAGAAGAGGCTTCAGGTTTTTTCTCGGTCTTCAGTGTTTATTAGTTATTTATCTAAAAGATTTTCTCCCAGCCCGACAGAGGTCTGCACAGCAGCCAGCCATGAGCACACTGAGAGCCCCCGGGGCGGTCACCTATCTTTATACTCAAAATTATGTATACAATATTTATCAATTTTCCCCAATACCTTTTACCCTTATTGACCAGTGCACTTTTAGTAATAACCAATCCCAAAGTGCCAACATCACCACAGAAGATGGAGGCCAAGAAGAAGAAGAAGGACAGGACACACCCCAATTCCTCCATCTTACTTCTTTAGACCCCCCTGTACCGAAATCTTAAACCCTGTGTTTTACACTCTAATTAATTATCCCTTCACCATTCACCCCAGTGAAATCCTCCCAGTCCTCATACAGGTGTCATCTCCCATGCAGGATCAAAGTCCAGCCACCAGACACTTCTGGCAACATTCCAGGACTCCCGAGCCCCCCAAGGGTGGTCTCGGTCACTCTGCACCTCTGTCCTGAGGTGCTGAGATCCCACAGATGAACACCCTCAAATCTCGTGGCAGCAGAGCTGACCCAGCCCTCTGGGTATCCTGGTGTCTCCTCGTCCATCAGCCCCAAATCCTCCCCACGCTGGGGACCCAGAGCTGGAAGCAGCACTGCAGGTGAGCTTTCCCCAAATAAACTCCTCCAACAAGGGATGGCTTCACTGGAACCCCAGCAATCTCCTGAAGGGTGAAACTTTATTGGTTGATAGCACTAAAATAAGTTTCTAACCAAAATGAACACATTGCAACATATTTAAAGCAGCAGTTCCTGCACACCATGAGAAATTCCTATACTAAATTCCCTGGTAAAACTGCTCTAATATTCAAAACTCATTCAAAACAACAGCAATTTCAAGGAGATTGAAAGATTTAGCCTTTCCAAGCCAGATTTAGCCTCTCCAAGAGTTGAATGAGTACATTTTTTGTAATGTATATTGGCATAAATATATGTGATGCATACATTCACACCCCAAACCTCCCCCCATATATGCACACATAATTAAAATGCGGTGTAGCAAAGCAATTCAAATACACGTTCCTGTCAAATCTCTTGCAATCAATTTAAAATCTGCTTTTCTTCTCTGAAAATTAAGTGCATCCGGGCCATCATTAAGTAGCTCAGATCATTCTTCTATATTTTAATTTTACTGAAGTTCCTATTCTTCAAAGACCAAGCATACAAGATACCAGACCAAGTTATTGCCTTCTGAACAAAAAAAAAAAAAAAAAACACAAACAAAAAAGGCTGATACAAACATGTTTTCAGTTTCATTTACTCTTGCATAAAATGCACATCTGAGGTATCAATTTCCCCTACCTTAGATATTTTAATTATTATAGCACACCAGCACAAAAACATCTCACACAATGGGTCAACCATGAAAAAAAACCTCAGTAATTTAAGTTATATTAAATGTGATAGTGTTTGAAAGCCTTTATCAACAATGCAGTGCTGATCAGACAACAAATTGAGCCTTCCTGTAAAAATCAGAGTTGAGCAAAATTCAGCAGTGATAGACTTTAGCTGAATAAAAGACAGAGAAGTGTTCATGTCTGAAGCACATCAAGATTTAACTTCTCAGAACAGCAAAAACCCAATTCAGCAGGACTGACTTTGATATCTCTTGTCAGCTGCTAAAAGCTCTTTCATTGGCACTCTGTGTTCTCTTCACCCATTAGCTAAAATCTGCACATTAGTGCAAACAGAAAAACAAGGACAGACTTTTGTTGTTTCTTCAGGAAAGTTAAAGAAGTCAAATCCCAATGAAAGTGTAAACTCATGGCACTGCTGAAATCCACCATTCTTCCTAATAATTACTGATGTGTAATTTGCAGAAATCACTATTTAGCACATGGAAAGCTCCACTACTGCAAATTGCAAGCTAAAAAGCAACACAAGGCGCCCATGCCAGTTTTGTGAAGTTTATATTCATGATTTATAATAGTTTCTTTAGTCCAGCACAGATCTGGATTTTTGGTTAGAATGCACAGTTTTGTCCCATCTTCTCTGTCTGCCTATCAATCTTTCCCATCTATCGACAAAGGTTTAGCTTCAGATCACAATCTAACAACAGACAGCCCTACACAAATATTTTAATCAATATTTTTATGTTGTGCATCAGATCTTTATCTGGGAACAACAGGCCCTGAATCAAAAGAAAATTTCTCTACAGACAGCAGAAGTGAAACAGAAGGATCCATTTAGAATACAGACTATTTGCAACAGCTAAGTTACTTAAATCCACAGGCATAATTTAACAACAACAAATTATCTGAGTACCACAAATTCTCATTTCCAAAGTTCTTAAAAAAAAGTTGTGCCAAAGGCTTTGAAAACTGGTTATGTTTCCCCATTGATAAGCACAGATATTCACAGGAGCTCACTGCAGGTATGCAATGGTATCTGGTACTCACATCCCCTCTCCCTGGCTAAACCCCTGGTTCCAGCCACAGAAGGAAATTACAGGGGACATCTCTCCTTCACCTCTCAGCTCCTCAGGAGCTGTGAGTGAAATGCAGAGCCACAGGACCTTGCCATCCACCAAAATGACATAGGAGAGCCCTTCCCTACTTTTTAAAAATTTCTCGAAAAAACTGCAAAGATCTTAAAAGCCACTTCACAGCCTGCCTAAATTAAAGTTTCCAACTGCTCTACTGAGGGCAGATAAGGCCAGTTTGGGAGAAGAAAAAAGCAGTTTATGAAGTTTTTTATTTGGAATTCAAGTCCTGTGATACCAACCAAGAAAAAGGTACCTCTGTGCATTCGTGTACACTAGAAGAAATACAGATATCACAAATTTACCAACAGAGAAAACACAAATGGATGGGACTCCTTTTCTCAGAGCATTTTAGTCTTCTGCTGTTTGCCAAAAGTCATACTGAAAGTTATGAAAACAACCAGAGCTGCCAACACAGCAACAGATGAGAACCTGCTCTCACTTCCTTCATATTAGAACTTTGTAGTAAGCTCCTAAAATTCTTCTCTCCTCCACGGTCATGAAGCTTAATTCGACAGTTCTTCGGTTGCCTCCCTGCAGCACTCAAAACTCCTATATTTTCTTGAAATCTTCAGAGATAAGCTCCTTCAGTAGTTGACTAAGGACACCTCACTAATGAAGGCACTTCCTATATGCAAGAGCTACAGTTTCAGTACATGTTTTTTCTGTTGTATTTGTAACACAATTAAAAAGTTATCCTTAAAAGCTAAACACTAAAAAAATCTGAATTAGTCACAGGTTATCAACTGCAGTTCGTGGAAATGCATTGTTTTCCATTTTAAGCTCTCTCTGCCTCGCACAGAGCATCTTTCTTTGCACCTTAAGATCAACACAGGCCACACCAAAGTGCCTGAATGTTACAGCTGTGGCCGAATGACAAAGCCAAATGCACAAAACAAAGCTACAAAACCTTTCACACTGCTTCTGAACAGAAGTCTTTCAGGGCTGGCTGCCTTCCTAGCAGCCTTCCTTCCCAGGAACACCCAGAGAGCAGGTTGAGCATTGGACAGACTGCAGGAGCAGCTGTCCTTAATGCATTAAAATAACAAACAGAACACACATTTACTAAAAAAAGAGAGTATAAACATTTTTGTACATGCCTTAGAGTAATTTAAATGCAATTTAGGCACTGTTTTGGGTCAAAACCAAATACCACCAATAAAAAACTCTATTACTGAACATGAATTTCCAGCACAAGCAGAGAGCTTTCCACTCTTATGTACCTACTTTACACGCAAGCAGATTATTTTGGCCAGACTTCAATGACTCTTTTTCTGTGCTCTGCTGCACCTCTGGACATTTTACAAGAGCTGAAAAGTTGGGGAAATGCCAAAAGTGACTCCAGCTGCCACCTGGACTACGGCTGGGTGGGTGCTTCGGGAAGAACTATTATACAGGTTTTATATTTATATAAATTTAAATATATTTATTTATATTATACAGGTTTTATTATCCCATTTCCTCAGCAAATGAGGAAATCCTGTCCTTCCCCTTCTGCCAGGTTCCTCCTGGGCAAAGGTGTGGCCACAGGGGTGAGACGGATAAGAAAGGGACCCAGTAAAAAACAAAACCATCACAAAGAACTGGGCATTTGTGGGTTGGTTTTCAGTTCTATTCTGGTCCCTGAAAAGGATCATCTCCTTCAGAAACAGATGTTACTGCCATCAGCTTGGAATAAGGAAAGGAGAGTGTAACTTGAGTGCTTGCCAGCGTTGAAGGACAAAAGATTGTTAGCAGAATCAGACAGGTCTCAAAAATATTTGAAAAATTTTATTTACAAAACAGGTTTGGCTTCTCTTTTATATTGATGCTCTTCTATTTTACACTAATTCAAATTACACCAAGATTATTCCAGCCAGAAGCTTAATTATTAAAAAAAGCTAAGATCTCACTCATATGAAAGCAAAACTCCCATCCCATGACATTTCTATCAAAAGCTAATTCACTTATCCCTAAAATTTAGATTCAAAGAGTTAACCCATCATTCAAAACCACATCTCAATGAGGTGAGAATCACAGGATACAAAATGCCGAAACAAAACCATTTTGCTCTTCCTACAGCTATTAAAAATCCTGAAATTTTAATGATTTAGTATACAAATAGATGACCACTAAAAAGCAGCTCTCCAAAACACTTATTTCACTATCAATTAGATAACCCACACTGCACTTCTGTAATTATGCAAGTTCAGAAGTTATTTTAGGCATAACACCTGCCTGAAAAAATCTCCCAAGTCACAAGCCAAATAGAAAATAATTTTAAGTGAGCACTACTTGGCAGACTTTCCAATATGTACATATAAACAAATTCCTAAATTATGTGCACAAACCCCTTCTTTTAGAACAGAACCAACTATTTAAAGCAATCCAGTGCTATTTCCCACAGACTTTGGACCATCTGCATTTTCCACATTTGCTTCCATATTTGTTTTTTAACTGTAAAGTGCATTTCTCAGGTGGGAAAGAACCTCTGGAAGCCATTTGGTCCAAGCCTCTTCTCCAGCAGGGCCTCCTAGAGCCATGGTCCTGCCCAGGATCATGACCAGGTGACTTCTGAGTGTCTCCAACAATCCAGAATCTCCCTTGGCAGGATGTGCCAGGGCTTGGGATCCCTCACAGTTGAAAAGTGTTTCCTGGTGCTCAAGCTTGTGCCTCTGGCTTTGCCCTGTTTGAACCCCCTGTTCAGATATTTGTACATCAGTGAGATCCTTCCTGAGCCTCCCCTTCTCCAGCTCTCCAGTAATGTCACAATATTTACACAAGAGAATGCACAGAGCACTAAACCACAATGTTTTGTTCTGCTAGCAGGACACATTAAATTGTCTCTTCACATCTGTGTTGATGTCACTCCATCAGGTTTGTGTGAGTCTTGACACACACCACAACCAACATCTGCGTTGTCACAAACCAAAAAACACATTAAGGTTGGATGGTCAAGAGAATTAATTCAAAAGAGCACTTGTGAACTGAGAAAAAAAGAAGAAACAGCAATGGAGACACACTGCAGGTCTACTGATTTTAAACAATATTTCTCTGTTAAAAAGAAATCTAAATCTTATATTGGCAACAGAGAAAAATACATCACTTCAAAACAGCCTAAACTGCAAACACAAAGGGATTAACACTGTTACATCTTTTTTGCACATTTGTTCTTGGGGAAAGATAGGCTCATTTTCAAGAACTAGATGGGTAAATTTTGGAGTGTTTAAAGATGCTTTGAGAAAAGCCAGAAGTGTCACATAGTTTACACAGTTCTGTTAAAATCTCATGTTAATATCCATCCTCCTCTCAAACACCATTAAGATACTGTGATGTGACTTGGAAACATTAAGTCACACCACTCTTAGGCAGACATCTGGAAGAAACAGTAACTAAAAAGAAAAAATATCAGATAAATGCAAAACTGTAACACCTATTAAAAATCTAATTGTTTCCCTTTGAAGAATTAATATTAAGAAGTGACTGAAGAGTTCAATTTGCTCTTTTTCAAATTTACATTGCATAATTAATCTCTTGCTTTTCCTTTTTTCTTTTCTGAATTCACAACCTGAATGCTAAATTAACTTCAACATTTCAATGCTTTGGCAGCAATCTTCTAAAAACACTCTATGGGGAGACACACCATGTAACCTATGGGCAGAAACAGTTACACTCCTTTTCACATTTCCAGTATTATCTGAACTTATTTCCAGGCTTTTTTTAGGATCACAGGTATATGTCCTAAATCATAATATCCAGCTGGAGCATCTGGAGGGCAAGATTCATGCAATTTGTATGAAATTTAGCCACATTCACTGCATGAGTATAAAATACAGATATATTAAGAAAATTACTCTCACAGGCTCATATTCTCAGTACTAGGTAATAATGGCACTATGTTGGTAACTGTTGGGGGTTTGATGCCTCAGCTTTTAGCTTTGATGTTTTTCATATTCTGTGCTGTTTTAGTGTGTATTTCTGAGCCTCATATGAGGGGATGGTGAGCTCTCTGCAGAGAGTAGGGAGACAAAACAATTCCTTCTGTAGCTGGGGACCAAGGACAAATGATCCAAATCTCAGGCCCAAGAGCATAAACAACATAGACTGAAGAGAGTAAAACAAGAAGGATAGAACTTTATAATCTAAATCTGTAATTGGACTATGAACTCCAATATGCAAATGGACAAAATTTTATATAAGTGTAAGACCCCGTGACTGGTTGTCCATTTTGTGACCATCTTGGGTGCAGCCCTGGCTGGGCTCTTGTGCTGCCCAAGGTGGATCCACTGAGGCCTTTTTATAAATCCCTGCTTTATTCTTGAGCTCCATCTAGTCTCTGTTCTAAGCCAGCCTTCACAAGGCATCCGGTGAACCCAGCAAGGAGCAAACACAGGCACTCACTCACTCCCCATCCCCAGCAGGATGGGGGAGAGGAAAAAGGAAAGTTGTGGGTTGAGATAAAGACAACTGAATAGGACAGAAGCAAAAGGGGAAATTAGTATTAATAATCATTATAATAATCATTATTATAATTATTTATTATTATTACAAGCCAAGCAAGTGATGCACAATGCAATTGCTCCCCACCTGCTGGCTGACATCAGCAGCCTGAGCAGCAGCCTCCTGCCATCTTCCTCCCTTTAGTCTGTACACTGAGCACTTTATATGGCCTGGGATATCCATGGGTCAGCTGTCCTGGCTGTGTCCCCTCCCATCCCCTGTACAGCCCCAGCCTCTCCCTGCTGGGATGGGCTGAGCACCAGAAAGGCCTTGGCTCCCTGGAAGGGCTGCTCAGCAACAGCACCAAGATCCCAAACCCCAAACACTGTGCTGTCCCAGGCACAAGGAGGAAAATTATCCCAGCTGAAAGCAGGACAGTGACCAATGTAGAAAGAAGTTTTCCAAAAATGACACTCTAGAAAGTGGGATTTGTTTAGCTGTACACTACAGAAGTTTGTAGAAGTTTTGGTCCCAGGCACGGCTGCTCAAGTCACAGACTTGATGTGCTTTTTCCCCCCTCAGTTAACATCAGGATGTAAGAATCAGCTAACAAGAGATGTTTCAGCTAGAAAGCAACTTCAGTATGTGCCACAAATTCAAAAAATGAGCACACAATTCATTCTGTTCTTCAGTTTGAAGAGTCAGTCAAAGCAAAGAGCAAGCTGCTGTAACCAGGGCTTGGAACAAAAGGTATTGCACTGAATGCTTGATCAGCTTTGAGCTGCAGAGCTATGTACAGACAATACTAGAAACAGAATAACGTAGGATGTTAGAGATTTAAAACACAGACCTGTTTTGCTAGTAAAATCAGTAAGCCAAGTTTGCCAGATATAACATTTCTCAATTTATTAGTACTGCCAGGGCACAACTTTTATTTAAAACAATGCAGCTCATTGAAAGGGTTTTTTATAATGAAAATGTCAACCCTAAGTTATATTCACACAACCTTGAGATAGATTATACTTACTTCTACGTATGTAAAAGAGACAATACAGAATTCTATTTGAGCAAGATGTAACTCAATTTACCCAAAGAATGTGAACTGCAGGTGTAAAGCAAGCCATAGTCCAGAAATGGTGAAATCCCTTAAATGTCTGTATACCTGAATTACCTGATTTACCTGAAATGTCTATATACCTGAATTATCTGAATTAGTCCTACTGCTTATCTGAATGACAGACTTAGTGTTACCAATATTAAAGAAATAAAGCAAATACTTCTACCAACACTGTAATATGCCCAAGCCATAACAACTATGGAAGAACAATGCTTGTAGGAAGAAGTTATACAAGTTTTATTCATATAGGTTGAAAAATCATAAAGACAATACTTCCTTTAATGAGTTCTGACAGTAGAGTTTAATGTACCTCTAATCCCATAACAACATGCATTTTACTGATTGCACTCCAATTCTGCTTGAATATTTTATCATGAACAAGCAGTAATTCTAACAATTCCCAAAACACACACAAAGTCCAAGGCCAAAATCCTTGTTAAAACTAATAAAAATGCCAGGAAACCAATAGTTTTGTCTCAGAAACAAGATTAAGCAGCTCTCACTCACAAAATTTCACAGACAGGAATGATTACATTAAACCACACAAAGAGGGGCACTCTCTCCTCTGCTCCAGTTTGAACCATCTGTCAGTGCTAGAAAAGCCACACACAAAAGAGGAGTTTAGAGACCAGGAGTCTGCATATCTAACACAGAAAATAAGATGCTACCCTCAACAGCCACAACAAAATAAAGCCCCTTGCAGTGCTATGTATTTTAATTTAAGACACACTGAGAACTAAATACATAGAACTAAATTCTCCACATATTCCTTATGGTCACCTAATGCATTTAATGTTATTTCATTACTTGAATGACTCCACAGCCTCTGTACACACATAATGTGGCTCTTCAACAAGAAATGCAGGGAGGGTTGGATGCTGTGTGTGCTTGTGGGGTTTTATTTTGTTGTGGGGTTTTTTTTTTGTTTGATTTTGTTGTGTTTTTATTTTGTTGTGTTTGAAAATCCTTTTTCAGTTTGTGCACAGGATAAACATTTTTGCTTTTAGAAAAAAAACCTGTAGTATTACTTTGAGATGTATTTTGGCCATTGAAGATGATGTATGGAGATAAGTTTATTTTACTAAACAGCAGTAGTACAGAAATTTCTACAGCATGCAATAAAATTACCTGGAAATTGTACAGGAATTCCACAGGCACTTCAATGATCATTAGCTCTTTGGTACATACTCGCATCTAGTTTTATTCAGTATCACAAATTATTCTTCAGTTTTGAACAGACAGATTAACAGACCCATAAGGAATATAAGAAAAGCAGCTACAGGAAAAGTTATAAAGAAGAAAAACTCAGAGTTAAGGAAGTTGCTAAGAAAGTTGTCATTTTGTCTAACTTACACCATTGTGCTTGCAATCAAAACCAGTAGCACTCTTGGTTTATATTAAAGAAGCTCTGCTCACTGGTGGCTGATTTGGAAAATATTTCATTTCTGTTTGCACTTAATTGAAAATGGTCTTGCCATTTATAAGCAGCATCTGCTCAGGCCACAACCTTGGGTTTAGAGAACCTTGAACACAAGAAATAAAACCACTAAAATTACTGCCCAAGGACTAAGCTCTAAGGCATTAACATACACAGGACAAACCCACTTCAACAGTGTCTATATTAATAAGTTGCACTATTTCCAAAACAACAGAATCTGATTATTTATAACACTCATTTGCCTCTGCTAGTGATGCTCCTTGTCAAAAATCTCTCAGAGGTACCAAGAGCTCCCAAGAAGAGCCATGCCAGAATGTGATGACAAATGTTAATTTTTCTCCATAATGTTATAAGATGAACCTTCTGAAAAAATTATGTATATTTTTCTAAGAGACAGATTAGACACCCTATAAATTATGTTTATATGCATACACAGTACACATAACAAACACAGCTCTAAAATATTGTGCTTGGAGATACCAATGTGGATCTGGTGTCTTTTTTATTTCTCAATTATACTAGAAAAAAATTAAGAGTTCTAAATAAAATGCCCAAATAATACATTCTCCAATTACTAGTGAAATTATTTTCTTTATTTCCCTGTGTACTTGCCAAAGCAGGACTTGTAAGAATTGGCAGGGGGAATGTGCTCCTGAAATTGTCTTTATGTACTGATATTAAAAGTATTTGCCACAATTATGTTAAAAAACAGTTTTGTTACAGAATATCAGTATTTTCTATATCATGGCCAGCATTTAAGGCTATAACCATGTACTTAACCCCAAACAAATTACATTTGGGGGAAATGCAAGCACACATTAATACTCACTGCACAAAGGAGCACAGATTTAAAAAACCCAGATTCTCCCAAATTTTAATTTACTGCCATACTATTTTTCAGCTCATAAGCATAAAGAGATATTATTAGTTTTCCAGCTGTTAGTCTCAGTAGTTTTGTTTTAAAATTAATTTCTCTGAGACTGGGTTGCAAATCAGAAACGTGCCTTAATCTCCTACATGGTCAAGAGTTCCAAGTAAGTGACTACAATAACTAATTCCACTATTAACCAAACCAGCTTGCAGAGAGCACATAACTGACAGGCTTCAGCACTGCTAGCACCTAAACACAAATCTTGGCCCTGATAATGAAGGAACTGCTCTGCCCCCCATGGAATTCCTCCCTGTGTGTGTCACTGCACTGCACAGAAACCAAGACATGCTGCTTTGCATAAAACAATTACACCGCACAGCACATCATCACAAATATATTTTTAATGGATAAAGCATAATAGACAATAACTCTGATGCACTTCTGCCACTTTGTATACATATGTGTTTAACCACTTCCCGAAATTAATCTAAATAGTCCTTCTTTGAAGACCTAATTACTCATCAAGTGCCTACAAGGTCATTTAAATTAGAGAAATAGCATTATGCTTTCCTGAAAAGGATTTTTAAATTTTTTCTCTTGGCAAGAAAATTATTTCTACCTGACAACCCCCCTATCACCTTAACATTTCTGTAAAAATTTAAATTATATATATAAACAGTTCAGGTGATCTCTGGTCTCCCACTCTCGTGTAGCAAATTTTGAGGACATTTGTTCCAATTACCACACAAGTTCAAGTATAATTTAACTATGGAAAAGGTATTTTACATTTACTGTTCTGGAGCTGCAAGTTTGAAACAGGTGATCCTTTGTGCTCTTATACATATCAATTTATACTTACATCTTTTTTTAATCACTGAGGAAATTATAAATTATATCATTTGTGATGGGTGAAGCATGGTATACTCAGAGAAGAGCTGAACACTCCCTGGATATTTGACAATGAATTTATCCAACTAATTACTGAGGCATGTTGCTAACTCCTGAAGATTTTAAGAGCTAAAATCACTAGATGGATTCATCTCCTCCTCTTCTCATAACTAAAAAATTTTACTTCTTTTCTAATTTACTTTCACCACTGAAAAAAGGTCCATTGAAAAAGTGATTTAACTCACCAGGCGGGTCCCCCAGACACAGGTCAGGCTGTAAAGCACCACAAGCCTGTTAAGGGGCCTGCTGCCAAGGACTGGCTTTACATCTATTTATAGCATAAACATGGGGAAGGCCAGATAAGTCTCATTAGCCTATTTAACAGCTATTTGAAGATCTGTTTATTTAAGATGCAGTAGCTTAAAAATAACTGCATAAGCTTCAGTTTCTTCAAAACATTTTAAAGCTTAAGCAACACCCTGTTAAGGTTGTTAGCAACACTACCCTTGAAAGCTTTTCACACCTTTAATAACTGCAGATATTGCTGCATTAAAGGACCTCCTGAACCCCAACAATCACAGCAAACAAGCCTTTCATTACACCACCTTCAAGTAAAAGCCTATATGTGCACACTAAATCAGCAAGACAAATTCAAGAACTAATACCTTTTTGTAACTGGATTTAAATAAGCTAATTTTGGTCTTTGGCACTAGGTCTCAGTAGCAGGAAAGAATCTTAAACTCACAGACCCACATGGCTAAACCAGAGGAGAGTAAACATTACTGCTGCACAGATGCCACTGGAGGCAGAAGGATGCAACTTGGAAAAAGAAGAATGTGATGATCAGATTTTAAAAAAAAATTAAAAATAATCTGAACTGGTTTTATACAATGGAGTGAAAAATAAGATACTTGAATTGTGTGCCAGAAAGGCAAATAAAGCCCTAATAATCATTCATGGACACATTACTGTAAATCAGTCAAAAGAAACAACTTCCTCTTAGGAAACAAAAATTCCTGAGTCACAATTAAGGCTGAAAAGAAAAAAAAAGAAAGAAGAAAAGAACAAGCAGAACAAACCATGAACTGCAAGCAGCTGAGCACATTTTGTTACAGGAAATAAAACAACTAATGATGACCCTTTTTTTACACCTGACTTTCAAAGTGAGGTGTATCCCTGTATAATATCCCTCTGGTTTACATTTCAGTTTAAATTTCACTATCATTTGAAGGGGAGGAAAGGGGAAATCAACTCCATAATTATATAATGGTTTTAAGTTAAGCTCATCTTTTTCCACTCCTGTGCAGAAGACTATTTACTTCTAGTTTAGCAATGATGGTCCAGCAACCAAGTCAAATGTCTACATTAATTGAGCAGAGATTTCAGTGGAAAAGCTACCTTGTACCCAGGTGTTTTACCTGTGTTATCTCCCCTCCTGAGAGAATTCCACATGGAAAACCAAGAGACAATGCATGTTCATTCATGTTTCTGTGATAGGTGCAGTGAAACACAAGCTCTGAAAAACATTTGATTTTTTGCTTTTCTTTACAATGCAAAATTAGAGGAGGCTGAGAAGCCACTAAAACTTTTAAAATAATTAGGTTTACTATCACATAACTGCATGCAAACCTTGTCTAGTCTCAGCTTCTACAAGAAATGTTAACTGGAATATGCTGTTCAAATGGAGGAAAACAGGATCCTTGTTAGCTGCAGCTTTATTGTCTTGTACCCTTTTAAAGAATGATTTATTCCAGTTGTTACCAGCTTTACAGAGTTAAACACAATAGCACCACACTGTGGGAGAAAGCATTGCCAGATACACACAGTGAATGAGGCAGCAATTAAGAACTGACACATCATCATAAGAAATGTTTCCAAATCTTTTGGAAGTTGTGCATTGCCCTCAGGTTTAGGACAATTAAGAATTGACACATCATAAGAAAAACTTTCCAAATGTTTTCCAAGTTGTGTATGGCCCTCAGGTTTAGGATATGAGGTCTGAAGTACTGTCTAATAACTTTTAGTAATAAATGAAAGCTCCAACTTAAGATGACAAACTTGAAGGTTTATTACAGCCAGATTTTGAACGCATTTCTGATCTCAGCAAATCTGAGCATGCAGAATTGTGCATCCCATTCCCACTGGTTTTATAAACTGCAAGATACTGAATGAAGTACAGAGGCCATTCCACCTTAGAAACATCAAAACCAGCTGCCACATGCAAACCTTGGCTGCATCCAATTAAAAACTCAATGCTTCAGCCTCCTGCTGAGAAACTTGTCCCAGACCTTATAAAAACCTGGAGTGATGTTTCTCTAAATCATGTGCACACATAAGAGAATGGTTGAGGCTGGAGGGAAACTCTGGAGGTCATCTGGTCCACCCCTCAGCATCAAGCAGGGCCACACACAGCGAGCTGCCAAGATCCATCTGCTCTGAGCCATCTCCAGGGATGGAGACTCAACAACCCCTCTGAGCAATCTGGGACAGCGCTCAGTCATCCTCACAGCAAAAACCCCAACAGTCTCGTGTTCCAGCCCATTGCTCCTCTCACCTCACTGAGCCTCCCGGTGACACTCCTCCTATGGCAGCCCAGGATGCCACACATGTCCCTTTTGTATCACCAGGGATCATGGCTAGCTGGTGTTCACCTTGTTGGCCACCAGCCCAGATTGTCCTGCAGACACCCCCTGCAGCCCGTCTGGTTTCTGGGGTTGTTCCTCCCCACTTTCCACACTTATCCTGGTGGGATTGCACCAGGCTCCTGCCAGCCCATGGCCCCAGCCTGCCAGGGACTCCCTGGGTGGCACCACCACCCTCTGGGGCACCAGACCCTTGTCCCAGTTTGGTGGCACCAGCAGAGCTGCTGAGGGCAGACTGTGCCATCACCCAGACCATCCATGAGGGTGCTGAGCAGCACTGCACCCACGGCTGACCACGGGGTACAATGATGGTTTCTGGCCTCCAGCTGGACTTTGTGGCACCGATAAGCACCATGTTCAATCCTCCTCACTGTGTGCTCAACCAGCCCCTATTCCTTCATTTTCTTCAAGAATCTTAAGGGACACATTTTCAAAGGCCCTTCTGAAATCTAGAGAGGCAACATGCTTTGCTTTCTCTTTATCTACCATGATTTCTTTTTCTACAGGGAAAAAAAGATGAGCCAGCTGTGAGTAGACCAAAGATCCCTGAAAACAACTGACAAATCAACTGTTCAATTAAATTTCAAACATTTGTTCCATGAGGGCAAGTTGAGGAAAATGAACTTGTGTGGCCTAGAGAAGAGGAAGTGTAAAGGACTAGCTGGCACCAATCTTTCAGCAGCTAAGAGGTTCTCAGGAATACACAGCCAAGCTCTTTGCTTTGGTCCAACAGCACACACACAGTGATCATGCATGGTGTAACTCATTCATTTCCAAAACTTCATTCACTTATCTGAGTCCTCAAGCTTTTCTTGTTTGTTTTGCCCAAGCAACAATGCAACACAAATCTTATTTATCCACTCTACTGCCTCTGGAATGATGGGTCACTATACAGGAGAGAAAACTGCAACTGCAAAAAAAGGTTTAAAGGGATATTCTTTTTTTTTTCCCCCCCACCAATAAATCTTCAGACACTGAAAGAGGCCAGCAGCCAGAGAGTTTGCACTGCATTTTTTACTATACAATACATTAAGCATCTCCAGCCTTATTAGTCTGAGGCAGAGGTGACAATGCCCTGCTTCTTTCCAGCAGCATAAAAGACAGAAAAAATCTGTAGGGAGGAGGGACAGAGCACCATTTTCTATTGTTGACCGAATATAAATAACTGTCTGATTGACACAAAACCCCATCTTCTGACTACATCCATACACTGGAATCTTCCTTTTCAGTGACAGATAAGAGCATCACACAATTCTATAGAGACATGGAAAGCTGAATGGCATCACAGTGTCTCGCACAATTCTAAGAAGGAAATGTAAAATTACAATGCCTGATTTCTGGTAAGCCACTATACAAAAATACTATATGAGCGAGGGCTATTTTTTATTAGGTCTATACAGAAGGTTCTTTTACAGAAAAGCAGTGCTTCAAAAGCTAATTTTCAGATTAATGTTTGTAAAATAAGTATTTCTACATGGCAACATCCTTCCAAGAACATTTAATCAACTCTTTCTTTGTAAGATGCCAAAAGCAGCTGAAGGTGAATTCTGTCTGTTGCTGACCTTGCACAATCCCACCCTTACTCAGGAACACTGTGAGGATACAGGAAATCAGGATACAAGGATTCAAATCAGCCTTATGCTGATTCCTGTGCCACTCATTCAATTCCAGACACTGGATTGAAAAGCCAGTCTGGTTACAGTGTTCACACTGCACATCACAGGAAAAGAAGAAAGTGTCATACTTGCTAATTTTAAAAGTCACACTTACTAAGTAGCCCTGTATAATTTTTCAGTTTGCAATGCTAGCAGGATTTTTTTTTTTAAAACTGATGACTTACATGCGTCATATGGAAGTGTTAACGAAAACCAAAATACTAAGAATTTCAAAAAGTGGAGAAACTTACTCTTTTGGAAGAAAGACAGAAGTATTACCAGTAGGTAGATAGATGAAATTCATAGGACTCAGAATTTTGATGTTAATAGAGAATACACTGATCACTCAACTTCAGGAGACTAAAAAAAACCAAACCATCATACAAACCCCTACCCCAAAGCACCAAAAAAAACCCCAGCAAAACTCAAGCAAACTAAACAAACAAAGGAAAGGTCTGCTCTGACAGCAAGATTTTTAGAAAAGTCTGTCAAGAGGTACAAAATTCTTCTGTATTTTCTACACTGTCTAAAAATAAGTCTGGCAACTGAGCATGAGTTGACAAATTTTGTCCAGCGAATGTCTTCAAGGTCGGCTGTGCCAATAATGTTTTCATACCATGTTAGCAAGTTTGCATTAATAAAAAAAGGCCCAAATGACTTTTGCTAAATTGAGAATTTCTATGTATTCATAAGACAGCTGCAGTAGAGTGCATGCAAACAGGATCAGGTAATCCATGCTCTCAAACAGAGCTATAACCAAGGGCTGTTTCCTGTACTGGAGATGAACACAATTCCATTCCTCACCTTGGGATTCCTGCAATTGTTCCCTAACCTGCTTTAGTCTGGTAAGCTAGGCTAACATCACAGAATTTGTGAAACATTTAAATTAACCTTTTTTATTTAAAATGAAGGGAGCTGTGCCACAAGCACTGGAGACGAGGGAAGAGCAAGAATGAAGATTTAGCAGGAGTAATCTAATCAGTTAAAATATAAGGATTAAGAAACAGGGGAAATATAACTTGAGATGGCTGACAACAATCAACTATTACCACACACAATTATCCCATGATTCAGCTCAGTACAATTTTTTGAAGTCAACATTTTTGTTCTTATTTTAACATACTAAGAATCTCTACCCTCTTTGCTCCTCTGGCAAAATGGCACACAAATAAAGAAATAAATCTCTGCAATTAAATAACATTCAACTCAAAAGCCACTGAATGCTGAAGACTTGATGGCAATAACCTTGTCAAACATTCCATCCCTACTCATGAATCAGTCTTTGTGCCCTTCTGCATACTCTACTTTGCTAAAATGGTCTCTCTCATGTTTGATTATCACCTCACTAATCCTAATCCTGTCTTTCATGAATCTCATTTCCATTCCTCTTCCCCCTTCTCCAGCACCAGCTGTGTCTTTTCCACAATCTTTAGCTCATCTGGGATGTTTTCCCCCTGACCTTTACAAATATCCTGTTATTAACCAGTAAATCAATTTCTACTTGCTGCTGCTTTTCTCCCTCAACCCACTTTGTCTATCCTTGCAGGCTGGCAATCACAAGATCTCCTCTGGTTGGTTGTTCAATTTCACTTTTCAAACTGTTCCTTATTCCTTCTTATAAACCTACTTTACTCATCTTTTTTCCTCTCTCTTCCTCCCACAGTCACCCTCAGCAGGAATCTTTCTCTCAGCAGCTTCCTAATCCAACTTCTGCTCCCCTTCTTTCTCATCCTGCAGCATCAGCAGAAGCTGGACCATGCTCCAATTAAAAAACAAGCTTCCAAAAATCCACTTGGCCAGGATTTCAATGATTCCTGCTCCTTCCCCTTCAGGAATAACAGAAAAAAAAGAGAAAAGGCAAAGCACTGAGACGTGATAATTTTTTTTAAACTAGGCTTTAGTTTTAAAATAAAATATGTAGATTTTTCACAAATTGTTAAAGAAGCCCTAAACCTTGAAGTCCTTCACTTACCAAACACACATAAACAATGAATCAGTCACTTATTTAAAAGCTGCTGCAGGAACTTTTAGAATTATTATTTTTCCCATGTATTGTCTGTACCAATGACTGCTTTTTCATACCTTTCCATAAAACATTATAACACAGTAATTCTGAGTGAGAAAACAAAGGAATTTTTACTCTTGTATGCTCTAGAACATTTTTGCTTCTGCTTTCCTACAGTCTTCATTTTTTGTATTTATCCACCTTATAGAAGTTTTGTATGTTGGATCTAAAATGCAACTATAATCAATTCTAAAGAATTCTAGGTCAGTTTTCTTTAAATATTGGCATCTATTCTCCTTTTTCTACCATTTTTTCTGGATTTGTTAAAGCTCTCTTTATGACTGTCAATAACATTCTTCAGTATTAACCTCTACTACTTTTGTTACTATATACCTTATATCTTTTTATACAAGCTAAACCAGTTATTACTGCACAAAAGACAGTTCACCTGGAAAAATTAATAAACCAAACGGACTCCTCAGAGCAAATAAAAATCCCAAACCACAAAACACCAAACCAAAACCCAGCATTCATGAGATGAACTCTACACAAACAGCCAGAAGGAGCACATCACACTTTAATGGACTGAAGTGCTCCTCCTTAGAGCAGCACAGAACAAGATGAATAAACAGAATTAGAAGCTCCAACCTGTAAACTGCAGCTTCCTTCACAGGCAAGAATATAACCTAAATCCCCCACTACCTGTAGAATTGTGTATTTTTGGGTACAGAATCACCCAGCTAGAACAGCAGGATTGTAGAGCTCCACACCTGACTGCTCCAGAATGTTACTATCAATTCTTTTCAACACAATGTGAAATTAAGGTACATAGAAAGCTTTAAAAAAGTACATAAAGACACCAGAACACTTACAAAGTGAACCACAGCCTACAGCCAAGGCTCTGCCAGGCTTCTCCAAGTAGAATTTGGGCAAAACCTTTGGTCTAAACACAGCCCTGAATCAATTCCATTTAATACACAGATGTAGATTCTTTGTCAAAAGCAGTGGCTGGAACTCACTAATTACTTTAGCAGGCACATTATAGGACTAAAGCTAATTCTGAGGGGAAAAAAGAATGAAATGACAATGTAGAAATATCAAGCTGTGTTATTTTTTTTTAATGTAGAACTTCATCCCTAGAAATTGCCTATTTACTGCTACCAGGCCAAAAAGCCCAATGACTAACTCAATGCCATTAAACCACAGATAAGTATCCTTTCAGCTTGTCACAATAAAAAAGCTCAAACTTTTAATTTGCTTTTATGTGTAATAACCCATAAGAGATGTGAATATGTTCCAAAAACATCTGCACTAAGGATATTTGGAAAAACATAATTGTTTTATTCATCTTAAAGCAGCAATGGCAAAATACTAATTAAGATAAAACTTGGCAGCACAGTATGAGTGATAGGTCTAAAAAAAGCAAAAAATGACATCTTTGGCCTGGACAGAGCAGCATGAAAATATTTCAGCAGGTAGTTTTCTCTGAGTATATATTATTTTTTCTGATGTAAGGTATCTGATAGTGTTCAGCCATTGTTAAGACCTGAAGACAAGACAAAGGAGGGGGGAAGTCCCAGAAATGGAATTAAAACAAATTCTCACAAGACATAACATCCAGCTACCTCTATAACAATAATAACAATAACAACAATAATAACAGTAGAAGGCAAAATAAAAGAGGCTCGCAGATGCTAGAGCAAATGCATCTACCTGCCTCAAATTTGGGTGCAGACAAGGCTCAGTCTCAGCAATGAGAAAGTGGCAAAAGACAACTGAAATACACACTGGGACTGTGGTGAAAGACTTCTATAGACACGGCAGGAGATGTAAATCTGCCACAGCCTTCGGTGCAGATGCAGCTTCAGGACAGCAACAACAAGCAGAAAAAAGTTTCAAGGCCGTTCCACACGAACCTTCCCAGCTGGAGTAAGGCTGAATGCTGAAAGGAAGGATTTATGGCCAAGCAGTTTGTATGAAACTTAGTTTTTCTCCCCCAATATGCTGAAAATTATGCTATGCATGTGCTTTAAAAACAAGCAAAAGAACAAACTCGTTTTTGCCCCCACAGACATTATCAGCTTATTATAAAACTCTCTTGGGTAAGCTTATGCCATATTTCAGAATTGAATGTACTAATTAAAATAAGGATTTGCAGCAGCTCAGCAAGGTTTTCTTTCATCAGTTTGTTCAAGCATTTATTTCAATTCTACCCTACCTTGCAAAAAACTGAGTCTGATTTACTCCTACCTGAGGACCCAGTGACAGAACCAGGAAGGATGATGGTCACAGTTATCTGCTTTTCCTCTCCACATTCAAGTGAGAAGCAGCTGAGTAGGTCAAGAGCTGCCACCTCAACTACCCCTACTAATGGAGATCCCACTTCTGATTCCCAATGCAAACAGATACTACAGACTGAATACTCAAAGCCCCCTTCCCCAATTTTAAATTAAAGTTCAACTGAAAAGACTAAAGCAATACTGCACACAACTCTTGAGAGTCAGATCTTGCTTCTTCCCTTCCCTCTGGGTGCAGACTTGGAATGCAAAATAAATACAAACTCCTGTATACCTTGGATCTGCTCTCTCCAAATACCAAGAGGGTGATTCCCACTCCCCAGTTTATTATGGAAATCTTACTCAACACCAACTGCCATAGCCAAAACCAGAAAGAAAACAATCCATGAAAAGAGTGCTATAAGGAATCTAGAAATCATTTTAGATAGTTCACAGATGTCACAGTTCAATTGTGTGTCCAGGGTAGCAGCAACCTGGGGTTGAGCCACACTTAAAAAATTGATTATTTCCAACTGTTTGCTCATTTCATCTCTTAAGGAGAAAGGACTCCATATGGCTAGAAAATTCCATCTTTACAGTCTTGTCCTTTCTGCAGGTATCTGCCTAAACAAAGCTTTAAAACAACTGCTTTATTCTCAAGGGTTTAGTCCAAATGTGACTTCAAATACAAGCAGGAAGAATGCTATGCCAAACTAAAAGCACTTTAAAAAAATAAGTATATTCAAAACTGCTAATGACCTCCTGATCCTCCTCCACACTTTTTTTTCTTTTTCCTTTGGATCATTCAAGAAAGGTGCTGGTCTGGTTCTCAACAAATGAATTTCCACATGTGACACTCAAGGAATAGATAATTGTGTTAACTATGTGATACCCCTCTGTGACAAATTACATTCCAAGTACCACTAAGGCAGCTCCACTGAAAGGCCCCTTCTCCCACTGATGTTTTCCAGCACATGACAACCACATGTAATCAATCCACTGAGAAGCAGAAAGTATTTGTCTGGGACATTAAAAAAAAATAAATTATAATCTGTGCTCTCCTTCCAAAGACACAGACTTGTAATCTTCTTTCTGATAAACTGGTTTCCTGGTTTAACTGTTTTCATGGCTTCCATTGCTCCCTAATTTCTATCCAGGTGAAGATTAAAGTTTTAAGAGTAATTGCACTGTAGTTGGAAAACTGGCCAAAGTCCCTGAAGAGAATGACTGAGTGGGAAACTTATGAAAGGGGTGAGAGGAGAAAGACATTTTTTAATCCTGATTTTTTTTCATCAGTCTAGTTTAGCCACCCAAAAGAGCAAGAACATGAACAAAAATGAGAAAAAGGGGTGGGAGAAAACATCTCAAGGAACACTGCTCGATAAGATTTTTTTGGGGTTTTTTAAGAACTTCATTGGACACACTTTACTACATAAAAAGCCTTGAAAATGAACACTTGCACAGAAACTCCTTCCTGGACAAGACAAAGATAAACTTGAGCTGTGATATTAATATTGTGAATATCTGTACTACTTGCTGTCAACTTCCTCACAAGGAGATAATTCCCATTTTACAGAATTGCCTACAGAAAGCTGTAGGATTTTCATACACTGCATAAACGTTACCAACTCTTTACATAAACTAACATGGACTACAATTTAAATGAACTGTTTTTATAAGAACTGTCTGACTATAGTTAGAATCTCTACTACTACACACCTTTTCTCAAGAACTTAAATCAAGAAACCATTTTAACTGGTAAAAGAGTATATGCTAATCAACTTTAATTAGCAACTCACCTTCAACATAAAACTGAGCAGGCTGAACACAACCCTTTTTTCAGTCCACTCTGAATAGTACCAAACATTCATAAATACACTGAGAATTTTGGACACTGGGTCACTCCAAACCACACTATCATCATATTTACCTTGTTGATTACTAGCTCACTAATACTGAACAATAGCCCTTTCCAACCTACCTGTTCAAAAGGAATAACATAAAACATGCTCCACTGAGAAACAGGACTAGCTAGAGAGGACTGTGAAAACACCTGGAACTACTTGGGGAACAAAACAACAACCACAAAAATAGAGGATATTTTCACATCAGATCCACACTGTCCTCTTTCTCACTCCTGGCATGCAGTAATGATGCCAGGATCAACAATGTGCTCCTGATTCTGGCTGTAACAACTCAGCTCCCATCCATTAAAGCAGACAAAACTATAGGGGTTCTGCAAGTTTTGCAGGGTCTTGACTGGAAACAAGTGAAATTACTTAATTAGCACTCAGTCAAATGTGATTTTGGACTTGGCACACCTCTGTGCATTTGAGCTGCTTGAAGGAATGCTGATTAAAGACTTTTGCACATCATTAAAGAACAGAATATTTTCTGAAGCTTTATAAACAACACATTTCCAAAGAGCATTTAAGCTGACAGGATAGAAGGTAATATTTATGTTTGTTAGAAGTGAAGGAGAATGGGCAAAAAAAATGAAGCATTTTACCAGCCCATTTACATGTGTATAAATTAAAAAAAACCCAACCCAACATACAGTGTTGGTATCAGCTCTGACATACTAACAGGGCAGGATCACACAGCTCTTCCAATGAGTTTATTGCTGTAATATTTTCCACAAAACACGAGCTCCTGCACAAGATATGCTTCAGACTTTGGAGATACAACTTTCTCCTTTCTCTTGGAGACTTGTATTTCTGAAGTCCTTTAACTTGAGCAGTAGGTATGTAAGTTTTCCTGAGATTTCAAGAGTTATCCTGTAAGACATTATGTTGCCTAAAGAAAGCAACAAGGAAAAAAAAAAAAAAAGCAGCATTTTTTAATGCAAAATCACAGTGATTAGAAAAGGTAGAAAATGTGAAAAATACAAAAAGCGGTTTCTTCTAATTAGAGTATACAGGAAAGAGTGGAGCAGGTTCCACTCTTAAAACTTTATTACAGGTTTATACTTTTTAGGTATAAAACACTTGGTTTATAAGTGTTGCTGCTGAAAAACCCTTATTTTCCCAGAAACTGACTGGGTAGAGAAGAATGGTTGCTAAGACAAGCAGGCCAAGATCTTATTTCCCCCTGGTGAGAAGAGATCAGATAAACCTCCTCCTTCCACACATGCTCACAGGAACACAATTCCACTGCAGAGAACCATCTCTCCTCCTTGAATTATAGGCAGAAGCATTGAAGCCACATAATTTTAGTTTTTCCATGCTGCAGAGGCAAAGTCAACCTGTGAAAAGAAAAGCACTTTCCTCTACAGCTTTTACAGGGAAAAAAACCCCAACCAAATCAACAACAAAAAAATCACATTAAATATCACATTAAATACCTGAACTGTCATCAGGACTTGGAGACAGCAACAGAACAGGTCACCCTGTACCACCCCCTCCACAGAAAACAAACACAGGTCTCAGCATCTCAACACTACAGTCTCAGCTGGCTGGAGATTCAAAGATAAAACTGTAAAATGATGACACTTCTTCAAAGGTTCTTGTAACTCTGAGAAACCTTTTGTTAGCTCAGGTTTCAGACACTGGAACTGCAGTTTGATTTTGCAGCAAGCCAGTTTCCATGGGAGCAAAATTGTGACTGACAGCCATCCTAGAGTCTGCTGGGAGCCCAGGGAGAATGAACAAAACTGAAGGAGATCTCAGCCAGAACACACCATGTGAAACTTTGTATAGAAGTTGTTAGGAAAAGTTGTCACTGATAGGAAAAGAAATATGAGGCAAAGCAAGGGAAAAAAATCCAGAATGAAGCTTTGGCAGAGCTACCGAGGAGTGTCACATTACAAAGGAGATGCTAAAAGAATGAAAACTGGCAAAGAAATACTTAAAAACCATTCAGGTGTATTGACACTCAAACTGGAAGTCAAATGCTGGTACTGAAGAGACCAGCAAAACCCAAAACTGTTCTGTATTCAATAACCAACCAACAGAATTTACTGTCTTTATCACAGTAAATACAGTAACAGGAGTATGACTTACAAAATTTAACAGACAAAACGAGAGCAAAAATGCAGAAAGTTGGCTTATTAACTAAAGCTGTATCTGAAGGTGAAACAAAGAAGAATACAAGATATTAAGAATACAAGATATTTCTCCTTAGAAAAACTCCCTAATGTATTCTCAGGGGAAAAAACCACAGGGGACATCTATTTTCCTCACTGATACAAGCTTTACAAAACAAATTCTTCTAACAGCAGCCATGAAATCCAGCCAAAATCTGTCTTTTTAAGAATACAGATGAAAATGCAGGACTAAACAGCAGCTCAAGATAAATTTCATCAAGAAACTAGAGATGGCAGCAAAGTCTCAAGCTAGCATCTGAGTGTAAGAGGGAAAGTTAAATGAAAAGGAAAGTTCTGAGTAATTCTTACAGCTTTATCCAAATGGTAAACATTTCAAGTTGCTTTTTCTTTTATCCTTTTACAAACAGTGACAAAAAAAGGAAACCTATCAGTAAGAACAGCTACAAACCACTGCAAAGCTCTATTTTTAAATGCAAAAACATCACAGATCAATTTTTAGCACATATGAGAAAAAGAATTTTAAAGCAGCTTTCAGCAAAGCACACATGTTTAAATCCTAATATGCATCAATATTCTCACAAATCACTGATTTCTGAATGTTCCAGCCATATATGTGAAACCACATTTCAGGAAGGTATTATTCTTACACTCTTCCTTGTCTTTGCAGCTTTAACAAATACTGGGAAGCTGGATACAGATGGGTTTTGAGAAGAGAATTTCCCAAATTAGTCTTCTGGAACACTTTAAATTTTCACAAAATACATTAGCAATATGAGAAACTAAGTCCCATTGTGAAATACAACTAACATTCAGGGAAAGAATCACAGAAGTTTCATCCCTTTCTGCTTAACTGCATCCCTGAGAATAATTTCAGATTATACTTCTGAGTTTGCTGTTTAACACAACACCTAAAGGATCCTGGATATTGAAAAGCACCATCTCAAGAGACACTGGAGCTCATGGAGAAGACCCAAACCAACATCCTGCTGTGGATTTTGCCTCTGCTACCTGGGACATGTTCTCAGAACTTGCCAGCCCATGCCACTGCATCACCAGTGCTTGGAGCAATCCTCCCAAAATCAGGACACTCAAATTAAAACCCTTCCCCAAAACACAGTGCCTGTGAAAGCACTCACCAGGCTAGGAAATATGGGAATCAAAACTCACAGCTGATGTTTTATGGAATTATTTAAATATCACCAGACCCACTAAGAAGGGAAACGAAGCACCCATGATCATCACATTCACAAAGCAAAAATCCCATTCCCAGTCCCTGTTCTGAGCAAATTTTAAGTATTTCAAACACACAACACTAAACAACTCTACACTCAGCAATCTATTTGAAAACACCTCTTATCAACACAGCAAACAGACAACTTGAACTTTTGAAAACTTCAAACCAAGAATCCAAGTAAGAAGATTCATCTGCAAGAGCTGAGAAAGCATCCTCAAAGTGTATCTCAATGGCAGCTAGGAAGTTTTGAATACTTTACAATTACAAGTGCCTGCAGCTGATAAAAAAATTGACACACTTGAGATCTAAGATTAGGGAAAGAACTTCTGATATTTTAAGCACCCTGTTTACTTTATGCTTTTAAAGATAATTGAACCTTAAGGGCTGAACATCCGAGAACCTCAGCCAACAGATAACTGCTTTCTCCAGAAAGGAAAAAGTAAGAGAAATAATCTAATAGCTCTAACAGAGCAATACAGTTCTGTCTGACCTTCTGTTTTGGAAGCTCCTTTTGTTCCTGTAATGTCTGTAATGATGAAGGTCTGAAATTAAGATAGTTGTAGAAACACACTAAGAAAAAAGGTTACTCCTAGTTTAGGGGCTGTAGAAAGGTAAACCGTTTTCTGTAAATGGAAGTTGGTACTTTTCAATCTAAACTTGATCCAGATGCACTAACACAGAACTTTTACTAAAAAGAGGGGAAACAAAAACCCAAACAAAACAAATTGACAGATAGGCAGATATTTTTACTGAAACAAGTTCTTGATCAATACAATACATTTTACATTTAAGTTTAGAGCAAAACAAAATCTGAAAATAGGTGGCTCGGGAAAACTTTGGTTTTGAATTTCTTCAACATTCCTAAATATGCTATCAGAGCTTTTGCACACAATCACACCAGAAGCAGAAGTAACAGATTTGGTTTCTATAAAGATTAGAAATACCCACAAACATCAAAGCACACTTGCTGTTCAGAGCACACTCAACTGTGAACTTTTTATGTTCTGAAGGACCCAACAAGGCACATGCACATTTGAAGAACATCTAACCATGTCAGAAGCTAATATACTTCAAAGAATTAATTCAAATATTCAACAAATAAAAATGCCAGAATCAGTTACCTTCCTAATTTTAATTGGCTGTGTCACCAATTAAAATCCTAAATGAAATGAGGTTCTGATGTAAAGTTATTGCTTGGTTTTAGTTACAGGGAATAGGAATATGTGTATAGGAAAAAGAAAAAAACAAATTAAGACCATAAAAACAATTCTTTTTTTTTTTTTTTTTGTGTGTGTTAATAATTGCATGTTAATTTGGAATGTTTCCTTTCCCCTCTAAAAAAGTAATCGATTTCCCTTTTTTCTTGCCCTTTCCTTACCATTGTCTGGATTACTGCAGAAAAGGGTTTGGAAGCTAACTTCCTGATTATACAAAAAAACCCAAACATACTTTTAAGAAAAACCACACAAAGCATTTTATGATATGGTCATAGTAATTCACTGCTGCCAAAGGTGAGAAGAGGGGAGAGGTGCCTGCACACTTTATCTCTCTCCATCCCTGAGCAAGCCCTGACTGCACTGTAGGTCTGGTCAAGCCAGTGAAAACAGCAGAAAAACCACAATTTCTGTGGTGCACCAGGCTCATACAGACAGGTGAATGTAGGAGTGTACACAGGGGAAGGGTGGATCACTCAGGGCACATAAAGAGAGCAAGATCTCCGAGAGCAACACCTCCTCCTTCCAGCAGCAGCAAACTGAATTCAGCTCCTGTCACCAAGCTGCCCTCACACACTGCTCACACAGGGCACGAGGAGGAGAAAGGGTACCACTGCCCTGTTCACACAAACAACCTCCAGCACAGCTACAGCTTGTCACAGCTCTCCTTCCTGAACTATGATACACTTGCTGAGGCTGCAGGATCACAGAGGTGCAGATTTCACCTCAATTCCCACCCTGGTTCCTGCTCTGCATGCAGCCAGACCAGTGCTGAGCAGACAGGTCTCTTCTAAACACATCCAACACAACCTATCTGCTGCTGCTGCATTCAAGTTCAACCCTGGCAAACATAAAGATCTGCACAAAGCTCTTTTCTAGGAAAAATTACTAGCTTGGATCACTACTGATGTAGAAAAGATCATATCACTTAATACATAATTCCCTAAACTGTTTGTCATCCTCACGGGCCACCCTCACTCCCACCTCCTCTATCATCACCTAACCAGAAGGAGGGGGGTGGAGGAGTGGTTTGAAGAAGGGAGATAAGATTACCTCACTTGCTTCCTCACTATCCCTTCCATTTACAGGTGTATTGATCCCTCTAATTGAGTGTAAATGAGTGCTTTCCCACGGTTCAGACCGGCTCCCCTCTGTTCAGTATGGGAGCAACATCTGGAGCCAAAATACAAAGGAGAAAGTGGGCAGCTGACAACTCCATTTGGATGATCAGGATTTCCCTGGAGCAGTGTGGAAGTAAAGCAGTTACACAGCCAAAGGTTCCAGTTGTAAACCCTGTCCCCAAAATGAAAGTGGGAGAAAAAAGGAGGCAGAGGAACATGCCTAAGTTCTGAGATGGTCAGGACAAGCTGAACTTTCTTTTAGGAGAAGTTCTTTAGATTTTTCTGGGGTTTTTTTGTTTGTTTGTCTGTTTCTTTTGATGGTGTTATGTCTACTTCACAGGCCCAAATAACAAGACATCTAGAAAAAGATTTCAAGATTTCATCAAGTTCTGAATATCTTACAGACTGTACCTGAGAAGCCTCAACCTCTCTACAACTAAGACTTCCTTCCTTACTCCTAGTGATCTTTGGATCAAAAATTCAACTTGCAAAAAGCCAACTGCCTTCCAAACTCTGGTAGCTGAATTTACATGAAGTCACAAGTTACCCTAGAATAACGTGTTCCTAGGAAAGGCACACTTTGAAATTCTAAGGGTTTCTTAATCTCAGCTGCAGCAGAACTGACACTTTGATAAGATAAAACTAGTTTTGCAACTTGCCTTAAAGTGCTTCCAAACAACTGAACAGAACACATTTTGAACCACTGTAAATGCCTGTACACCCCAGCTTTTACTTCTAAAAAATTTGTTCAGAGGAAAGTTTTGTACAACTTTCTTAGTCCACATATCCTAGGAAATTTACTCACTATTAAATGCTAGGAGTAACTGCTTATGCCCACATAATCCAGAAAAGAAAATGGAGATGTTAGTTAAAAATGAAATCAGAGTAGCTGCAAGCAGTGGCCTCCCATTGGGTAGTCAAAGAAACAGGTGAAGGAGCCAAGTAAAAATCTATTCAACCAAATGCTATTTAGAATCCCTGGTGGAAGGCAAATATTCAGAACTTCTTAAACATACAATGAACTTTGTGAGTTTGTAAGAACTATGCATCAACTATTGATGTTTTCAGGTGCTGAAAACATGTTCTAACTACTGACTCCTGAAAAAGTGAAGTCAAAACAGAAATTGGCAAAATATTGATAAGACAAGAATTCTGACAAATCCTAAGCCTGGAAGGAAAGCACAGCCCCACTGCAACAAAGACAGAACATATGGACTAACTTGCTGGCTACCCCTTCTTATCCTATTCTAGAAAAAAGTGATGAAAATAAAAGAGCAAGGCACTTGTTAACCAAGGTACATTCAATTCTGTCCTGTGAGAATATATTAGGCAATAGTCCTCAGTCCTTTTAGTCCTAAATTTATCCTGTAAAAGGTTTTTAGTAATATCTCCAGAAAGACTTTGCTTCTCATACAAACTGAAGTGAAAAAAATAAAACCTTATTACAATGTAAAGGTCTTTCATGGTCAAGCTCCAAAAATTATTCTAACCTTATTTCACTGTTTCCACCTCCAAAAAAAGATACTGGTAAAAGAGATCTTAAATACCCAGCAACACAGAGGTAACTGAAAAGCCACAGTTCTGCTGTGCACTGCTGCTTGCAACAAGGGCAGCATTCCCTGCACCAACAGACACCTCCCAAGGAACCCTGCAACCCACCCTGACTGCAGCACAAGTTTATGAAGAGAAGGCACTAACCTGGCACACAAAGCACAGTTCAGTTTACAGCCATGCTGAACTCAAGGCACTCTCTCCCCATGCTTTACATGTCTCACCAAGGTTTCCTCTTACACACTTATCTGATGTAGGCAAAGAAAAATAAAAGCTCCTTGGGGTTCTTTTGGTAGGAATAGCTGACACACTATCTCAAGAAGTAAGTTTAATTTTTTAAACAGGTAGGGATGATAGTTCTGGCCATGCTGATAGTCATGCTGCATATTAAAAAAAATACTCCCTTCATTCATGAGAGTTATTTTTATCAACTCCTCAATTCGGCGCGAAATACCTACTTATAACAACCACTCGTTTCTGGAGTCATCCTTCTTTAGATGACACATTTAATATGACTACAAGTTTCTGAGAAATGATCATTGGAAACATCATACTGAGGTTAATAATGCTTGATTACCTTTCATAGTAGTGACATCTGCATAAAAGATTATAAAAAAGCACAGTGTATCACACAGAGGGCTAAGTAGGTGAGTGGCTGTTGACATAAAATGTGTCTCTCTTCTTTCCCTAATATTTCTTTATCCTAGAGCATTTTATCTTAAGTACTATGTTTGAATTGAAATTCAAAAGATTGAATCAAGAATTACTTGGGTCCTGAAGCCTGGCCCCCATTTTTCTGAAGCTTCATACTATTTCAATAAAATGATCAAACTCCTAACTTATCAAATCTTCAAGTCAAGGTCACTTTTTTCATCCCACAACTTCTCACAGACATCTGATCCAGAATCTCAGTAGTGAATTGGTCTAAAATCTTCAAACTTTCAGGTTGAAAGCTGAAATTACACAGGACTAGTCTGCTCAGATTTGCTCACTTTTAAGGATTCCTTCTCTTGGGTGTTTAAACACATAAACATATTTACAAAGCCCCTACACAACCTTTCTCAGCTTGTATTTTCCCAGATTGAGTTCCTCCAAACTCCCCTCTTAAGCAATCCTCAATTTCCCAATCACTACAGCTGTCTTGTTCACATCACAAGAATCACAGAATCATTTATGTTGGGAAAAAAACCCCCAAGATAATCAATTCCAACCTCTGACCGATCCCCACCCTGTCAACTCAACCATGGCTGGCACTGAGTGCCACATCCAGTCAGCTCATGAGCAGCTCCAGGGATGGTGACACCTCCACCCCCTGGGCACTCATTCCAAGGCTCAGCAACCCTTTCCACAAAGGAATTTCTCCTCAAGAAGGAGCTACACAGGAGTGCTGCTGGTCATCAATATCAGAAAAAGCTGCACAAATAGAGAGCAGTGGTTGAAATGTACTCTGCAACCAGGTTTGTTCATTCTATTCTGTGTTCAGCTGCTTCTCTTAAGTAGGCAGAGCCTCTTAAGTAGAAATGGGTCACTGCTACAGCTAAAATCCATGGCAGAATAACTTACCTAAGGTTATACTCTAGCAATTATACACTACAAATAATCAACCACTACTTTCCTGAAGAAGTGCACATCATGACCTCATGCTTAAATCAAATATTTATTATAATCTGTTACTCTTATGTACTGTAACAGTGACAACAGCCAAGAATGTTTTATTAACAGAGAGTTTCAAACAGCACTAAAAAACTCAAAAGCTGAACTAGACAAATCAGTTGACATACCCCAAAGAAACTCCCTTCCCCCCCCTTTACAAACAGTGAGTACATACTACAGTTGTTTCACATTTCCATTTGATTTGTCATTAATTACACCCATCAGTTATTTGCACTGGTTTTACAGGAAATGCAAAATCCCAACAGTGTACTAGACTAGAAGTATGTTTGAGAGTCAACAGCATTCTAATTCCTGTGAGTGAAAATGGAGGCAATAATGAAAAACAATACCACTGAAACCATCAAAATACCCCTACATAGTTTTGTTACCACAATAATTACAATTATTAAAAGTTTTCAGTATTTCTTGGACAAGGAATCCACAAGCTCTGTCATCCTTTTCCTGAACACTCCCAGACTGAGGCATAAACCCAAAACATCTCCAACTCCAGCTAAGAGCTTAGGATGGAATTACAATTACCATCCCCTTGTCTGACTTCAGTGGGCTAGAGGCCTTCAAATTTTAATGAAAAAAACCAAACAACTAAATAAACCCTGCCCCATGATTTGCATCCTCAGCTCTCATCTGTGGTGTTCCAGCTGTGTTATCAGTCTGGAAGGAGAAGGGAGCAATGCCTGCTGGCTCTTGCCCTTTAACTACTCTTTACTAGATGGAAGAGCCCAAGCAGAGAGATTCATCCCATCACAGAGCAAAGAGGGACGACAACAAACTAAAATCCTCACACGTGCAGTGCAGGAGAGGATTAGCCTCAACCAAGATTGCAGAGAATGTCCTGGAAGCTCTGACAGCATTAGCACCAAACATCATGGTATCCTTGGGTACTGGAAACGCCAACAACTGCACTACTACACACACAGTGATGGCACATACAGCCCACACACAGAAGAGAAAAAATACAAAAATGTAGTTTAAGTGACTATTAATGTCACAGAATGGATCAGGCTGGAAGGGACCACTGTGGGTCATCTGGTCCCACCTCCCTGCTCACACAGGGTCATCCCACAGCACATGGCACAGGATGTGTCTGGAATATCTCCAGTGAGGGAGACTCCATGCCTTCTCTGGACAATCAGTTCCAGTGCTCGGTCACTGCACAGTGAAGGAATTCTTCCTCATGTTCAGGTGGGACTTCCTGGCCATCAGTTCCTGTCCCATTGCCCCACGGAGCAGAGCCTGGTCCATGCCCTGAGCCCCCCTGCAGACACTGACAGGGATCAGGGCCCCTCTCTGCCCTCCCTTCTCGGGGCTGGACAGGGCCAGCTCCCTCAGGCTGTCCTCAGTGAGATGCTCCAGTCCCTCCATCATCTTTGTCACCCTTCACTGGATCAGTTCCAGGAGCTCCATGTCTGTCCTGTCCTGAGGAGCCCAGAACTGGGCACAGCACTCCAGGTGATCCTCACAGGGCTGAGCAGAGGCACAGGATCCCCTCCCTACAGCTGCCAGCCATGCTCTGCCTAATGCACCCCAGGATTAATGACTTCAATTGTGACCAAAGCCCTTTCAAACACAAATAAACAACTATCATCTTTATCCCATTGTATTTACAACTTAAACATTTGGAGAAATTTTAAGTAAGTCCTACTGTTAGAAAGGTCAGACAATCTTTATGGTTCTCCTTTAATGCTAACATAAACTGATATGGATCTTAAGAGGTACAGAAACATAAAACCAGATAATTTTAAATAAAGTCCTTGCAGAACAAGGCTCTATCATAAAAACTTTGCCTCATTCTTCTAGATTCAACACCTACTGAAGACAGGCATTCTCTCTCTGGCATAAAGAAAACTCCTGCTATGTGTACGTGGAGCTTCTCTGATAGAACAGTCTGCACCTTGGATGAGTAGCCAAGAAGTTTCAATTTTACATCTACTACGTTTTATAAACTACTCCAAGCATTTTGAATGAAAATTCTAATAAAAAATAAACATGTACATTTAGCACTACTATCCGTGAGCTGTCAATCAAACACATGGTCTGATCCACATAGGAACAGCCTTAAAGATTTTACACTGTGAACTTCTCAACCAATACACAGGGAGGATCTCTTCAAAGTCACCTGGAAGCAAGTTAGGAAAAAAAAAATGGCACACTTGTATTTTTCATCACCATCACTTATCCTGAGATATGTTAACACATTTTTGAAGGCTAAAAAAGAAATCCTCAATTTATTTCTTTCTGAAGAATGTTTGTGTCAGCCAAGTTGAAGAGATGCTAACCTCAAACATAACATGTCTGGTTAAGTAAAAATACATGACTAATGTTAGTGTCATAAATGCCGCTTTAAAAAGTTCAATAAGAAATTGGGATTGTTATTCCAATTTGTATTTTCAAATAGCTTTCAGCAATGGAAAGGTATACTAGAAATATATGCAAAATAAGATTTCCCCTAACATTTTCTTCTAATGAAAACATGAATTAGAATTTCTCTCTATCCCTCCTGGCCTTTCTTTCCACCCACACCCCTTAAAAATGAAAAATGCATGCTTGCAGAACTTAAACACCCTAAATGTCACATAATAAACAGTTTATCATTGTCATTCCCATCAATTCATTCATATACTACTACCCTGTAATTGTTCCTCACCAAAAGCTATTATTGCTGCATTTACTCAAAGTCAGTCTTATCAGTTTATTGTATTTAGAAGTGTTTAAAGCTTATCCTAAAGATCAGAATATGCCTCAACAAATTGGACTGTCTACTGTCAGCCAAGAAAGTATCTCCTGATTTCTCTAGTAAATTGTATAAAAACTTTGACTAAACACTCAGACATTTTACAGGCAAAGACCTCTTTCCCACATCCTTTATGAAAATACCTTTTACTACCTTAAGTGACAGTGGTAACTACCTATTTAGGAAAGATAAATTACATTTCAGTATTTTATGTGTCCAAAATGCAAATGAGAGCCAGATGTGCTAGCTGCAAGAACCAAATCACTGTATCAATCAATAACAAATCCCAGGGACATGCAGACATTTACTGTATGTTTCACTGAAAGATGTTTGGTCAGATGCATATGGAGCAATTCAAAGCAGATCTACAGCAGCTTTCCTGATGTTTCTTATGGACAGACAAGGTGGTAGCCAGAATCTGTAAACTAAATAAAGATGCTGCACCTCTGGTCCCTTGGAAAAAATCCCTGCGTAGCACTGCAAAGAAACAGGAATACCACTCATGAATTGTACATGAAAGTTGTGTATTTATATTTTAAATGTTTGGGTTTTTTTAGAGGATGGACTTGACATCTGTGCGGAAAAACCTGAGTAATCACAAGCAGCTATCAGCCCTTCACACCACCACTGCTGCTATTTTCAGTGAGACACCCTGTTTTTGCTACAGTGTTCTTGGCATCACCCTGCTGCTGTGATTCAATATTTATCTGTTACATCTAGTTACATCACAACACTCTCTACAATACCTAAATCTCGTGTGGAACTTGTGCAGCTTACACCTAATCCACCGGTTTTGAGCTCTCCCTTCGAAATTCTCCAGCCTCAGAAGAAAAAGTCGGTGGAGATGTGCAAACATCTGGCCCCGTGTGAATCGATCATCCATCCTCTGAAAGGGTGTGCGGTCATGCATGAGCACTGCACCTTCCTGCTAATGGCAACCGGGCAGGAATGAATCCCAGTGTGAACTGCAGTGCTCACCATAAAACCACTTGTGAAAGGAGTGTGCCAAAAATTGCAGTCAAAACACCTTTAATAGCAACAGTTCTGCTCCTACAGAAGCCCCTCAACAGCATCAAGTTATAATAATACACCATTTATGATGGCAAACAAGGCCCTTGGAGCTTAATATTTTTAAAAGTTGTGTTAGGAGCAAGGTGGTGGTGTCTTGTGAAACGACACAACTGAGTGCTGAAACTTCTGCTGACAACAAAGCCACCTGCTATGTCCAAGACCAGCATTTCAGTATAATCCTGAGAAAAGATTAATTCTGGAATATTTTTAGCCCTGGCTTTGAAAGCAGACAGCACTCCACATACACTGAAAAGCATCAGGGTGGAGAGCGGGCAGGAGAATACATGCAGGAAACATTCTTTGTTTATAACCAAAACACGCTCAATTATTCTCATAAAATCCATTGTCATGAAGAAGAAAACTCCAGGCACACTGAACAGTGTCACTACTAAGGCTTGCAGAGCAATCTCAGCTTTGGAATCAGACACACAGAAAATCAGGCAGTCTCAGTATCACCGTATCTTCCCTGTCCTTTTTGCAACACAGACACAACTACAGAAAATACATGAAAGACCGACGAAGAAATAAAGAACGGATTTCAAAACTGAGCAGTCACGGAAATATGGGGGCAGGGGAGAATGGAGTTCGTGTTTAATTCTTTATCACCATCTGATTTGGGGGAGTCTCTGCACATTCTTGGTGACTCGGATTGTCATTTTCATCCAACAGCGGTAACCCGAAACAGCAGCTGGGGAACGGCAGCCGCTGCCTCAACTCCCAGGTTTCATACAAGCCTCGAGCATCGGTTTAACAGCAGTTGCATAATAAGACTCAAAAGGCCAAGCACTCCTCCTGCCTTGTACATCTCCATTTCCACACGAGCCACAGTGATGGATCTGGACGAGAACCGAGCACTACCCGAGCGCCACTAGCAAGCCGGTTATTATGCAGCAAAGAAGAGGAAAACCCAACACCTGGCGCACAAATATGCAGACACCCAGCGAATAGGTGGATCTACGGAGAGAGCTATCTTCCCTCTCCCTTCCCCAAGAGGCAATCCTCGATGGGTGTGCCAGGAATGGGATATCGGGGGGGAGGAGAAGAAAAGGGGTGGGAAGTGGTTGCCGCTTGCTGCAGCCAGGCTGAGCGATGGCGAGGTGGTTAATCATGGTGGCTGAGGAAACATGGGGTCACTTCTCCCCCTTCCGCCTCCCGTGTGACGAGGACGGTGGGCACCGGCCACGGGGGGGACCCGCACCCCGCACGGACCCGCCGGCGGCGACTCAGGTGGGTCCCGGGCGGAGCATCCCGGTGCCCGGTGCGGGCGGGGGGCGCGGGGCAGCGCTCCCCCCGCCCAGCCCAGCCCTGCCCTGCCCGCTCCCCGCCGCACTCACTTGCCGATCACCTCGCAGAGCTCGTACACGTCCTCGAACAGCACGTCGTCGTCGGCCATGGTCCGGGCGGGGGGGCTCAGCCCGAGAGGCGGCGGCCCCGGGGACGCCCGGCTCCCCCGCCGCTCAGCGCCCACCGCCACCACGGTAAATCCCGGCCGCTCCCAGCGCCGCCCGCCCGCCCGGGGCTCCCGCGGCCGCGCCGGGACTCCCCGCTCCTGCCGCTCCTCCTCCGCCTCCTGCCGCGGCCGCCGCCGCTCCCCGCGCGTGTCGCACCCCCCGCGCCCCCGCCTCCCACCCCCCTCCCGCCCCCTCCCTCCCGCGCTCAGCCGCGGCTCCCGGCGGGCGGCTCCGGCTCAGCGGGGCGGCGCGGGAGCCATGGAGGGGATCGGGGCGGGCGGCAGCGCCGGGTCACTCCCTCGCCGGGCGGGAGCGGGGCGCGCGTTCCCGGGCGGGCGGGCGGGAGCGCCGGGAGGGAGGATAATAGTGGGAGGGGGGAAGGGCGGGGGGAAGGGCGGGGGGAGCCCAGGCGCGGGCGCTGATTCTGCTCCCGGGCGCGAAGAAGAGGCGGCGGCGGAGAGGCGGCGGTCGCGACAGGCGGTCGCGATAGGCGCTCGCGGTACCGAAGGGCGGGCGGGCGCGCGCGCGTGCTCCCGGTGCCGCCGTCACGCAAACCCGTCACGGGGGCGGGCGCCGCCGGCGGCGCGCGCGCACGCGCGCGGGGGGCCACGCCCCCAACCGCCCGCTCGAGGGGTCCGGGGAGGCGCGAGGCGAGAGTGGGGTGGGGGCTCGCGCAGGCGCGGGGCGCGGTGACGTCATGGCGCGGGGAGGGGGGGGTGTGACGTCATGGCGCGGGGAGGGGGTCGGGGCGCGGGTGCCGCTCGCGCTTATCGCTCCGGCCGCCCTTATCGCCCTTATCGCCCCCATCGCCCCCATCGCCCCGCGGCAGGCACGGGGAGTCCCGCCGCCTCCCCGCGTGCGCACCAACCAGGCTGCGGCAATAAAGAACCTCAGCGCGAACCCGGCTCGTACAGCTCTGTGCAGTGCTTTATTCCCATTCAGTGCATTCCAGCGGGATGTGAGTGTTTTCTGCAGCACGCTCTGAGCCGCCTTTGTCGCAGGGAAAGCCGCTCTTTATCCCCGAGAGCAGCGAATTCACCTTTGGGGATGCGCGTTCAGAGCTGCTCCAGCTGTGCGGCACCGCTGGCTGCTGTTCCTGCAACAGCCCCAAAAACACCGTGCGAGACACCGGGTGAGCCTTAAAACACCCCAGTGCCTTCCCCATTCATGGTTACACGGTTTTTAACATGTTGCACCGGTGTGCTTCTCCAAGTTTTTGAAAACTCGGCTGGTTTGTGGAAGAAAGGAAAGTTCTTTTTGAAGGAATTAGTCAGGAACTCGTGCAGTTTACAAAAAGTGTTTCTCTCCAGATACATTAGCACACGTGCAACTTCCTAAAGCTCCTTAACAGAGGTAAATTATGGAATTGTTCCCCAGACAAAGGAAAAAACTGTCAGAGTGGAACTATCTGATGAAATGGGTTAAAGGTTGGCTTTGAAACATAGAGCTGACAACACTTTACCTTGTTCCTGTCTCCAGGCAAATTTGAAAGGAAAAAAACCCAAGAAAATGTAGTGAAAATAATTACATCTAATTAGTTATGTCCAATAATTACATCACTGCACAGTGCTGTCTTCCAGGGTGAGAGACATTCCTGTGGGTCTGTGCCCCATCCCATAACAAACCTTTTAAAAATATTTAAACCACCATCTGCTCTTTGGACTGCAAACAAAAAGCTGATATATTTAAACTGTTTCTAAATTTCGCACAGCTAAACGTGGGCACCCATGTTTTTCCTTTTGCAGGCCCACAAGGCTGAGTCCCACACAGGTCACTCAGTAAGAATTTTTAGAATTTGGGTGAGTGTTCACTTTATGCTTTGAGCTGAAGTTGTCTGCAAAGCCATCGTGAGAAGTTACCATAAAAAAAAATCAAAAAGTGCACAAGGAAGAAAATTGCTGGTGATGGATCTCCTCCTGAGCTGGGGCAAATGCTTTGGCTGCTCCAGTAGCATCACCTGAGGCGTTGCTTCCTCTGGATGCCGAGTTCTTGGTGTCACACCAGGCCACAATGCCCAGATGCAACAGCTTAAACTGAATAAAAGTTTACCAGGTATAGTATATGGGGGCCTTTGTGCCAAAATATTGTAACAGAGCAAAGAACAGAAGTTCTTAAACCCTTTAAGAGCTTGGGAAGACCCTTGGATTGATTTTGGGAATAGGAAACAAATAAACATGGCTTTCTGCTAAAGGACAAGGTCCTGAGGCCCAGGTTGGGGGTTAGTTGGGAATGAAGGAAGGAAGTTCCCGGGAAGGAACTTGGAAGACATGGAACAAAAATAGGCTTTTGCTGAAGAGAGGTGATCCATTCCCTGGCATCTTGCTTACTTGAGGATCGAGGGCAGTGGCTGCTTTTTTAATCTGATGGACTGAGCTTACTAATTTTTGAGGGGTTTTTGTTTATTTTTTGGTTGGTTTTTTTTTCCACCCTTGAGCAAAGAATGTGCTTTTTAGAGCAGCCCCAGCATTCTCTAGGCTCGCAAGAAGCAAGGTGGGTCCATCAAACCTGTCAGCTGTCCATGCCCAGTGCAGGGGAGGGTGAGCTCGGGTGCTGCCTCCCGTTGGAGTTGCATGAGAAGAATCTCTCTGAGGCAGGGTTTGTGAGCAGATCTGGATCATAAAAAGTTGCACGGCGAGGCAGCAAACGCAGCAAGGACACCACTGCATCAGCAGTTACTAGAACAATTGAGAACTGTGCTGTAACTCTGTTTCACATTGAATGGGCTCAGGAAAATGTGAGCGTTTGCCTGCCAGCAGCCAGGACCCAGCAGCAGGATAATCCAAGGAAAGCATTTACCGGTGTGTTTGTGATCAGAAATTCCAGCCACAGGTTCAAAAGTAGTCATTCCCTTTCATAAACAAGCATTCTTGATTTTCACCCATGTATCCAGTGTGGATCCTCATAGATTCTGGGATTAAATGAATAAATCTGAAACATGTACATCTAACATCTCATCAAAAAGTGTGTAACCATAACGTTTGACATAGGAGCAGAAGAAACTTTGCACTTGAGACCTGAAATGATTTACTGGCAAGGTAATGGTCTGAAAACAGTTATTTCAGAGGTGGGAGAAGGACTTTTTGATCAGGAAGGAGCAAGAGAAGGACACTGAGTGCTCACATGAGGAAATGCCCTACAGCCCCTGGTGCCCTTCCCCAGAGCACTGCACATGTTTGGGCTGCCTGTCTGCGAGATTCTGGACAGGCTGGTTAAGGTTGTGTATGCTTAGGTTAGCCAGTTTTGCATTCAAAATATGCTAAGGACTAGCTGATTGTGGGCTTGGGCACTAGAAAACTCATTTCTAAAAATTCTGTGGGGTTTTCAAGTTTTACTCTCAGGTTCTTCTCAGGGTTTACACATACAGTCTGCACAGCACGAACCACAGGGCAGGTAAGTTGTTCAAAAGTTGGTTTAACTGATAACAGTAGTTATCAGTTATTAAAGAATCTTTATGGTATTTTCACTTAGAAGTTTGAGGTAAAAGGTACATGATGATGAAGAACAAGAAATTTCAGTGGTTTGCCAGCGTTCTGTTATCCCACAGATGTAGGAAGCACCAAATCCCGTTCCTCAGATTCCAATTATAACAGGAATTCCAACTGTAACAGGTTCCTGGGTGCTTTGATAATTCCCTCCCTCTTACAAGGTTTGAGAACAACCCTGAAGATGAGTATGAGCTGTTAGTAATTTGTAAGAGAGAACATTGCAGGCCTACCAGGTTTGTGACAAACTGCAATGTTGTTTAGGTGTGCAAGTTTTATGAGCTGAAAACAGTTCATACTTTGGGCAGTAGAAATGTGTTTGGGTTGAAATGAAAAGAGAAGGTGTTTTGATCACAGGCACAGACATTTTCAGTCCTTGTAAAAACTGTTAGTGAAAAGAACCCTCAAAAGCCATCATCTGACCTGGAGTAGGTCTGGATGACTCCTTGCAAAAGTCTGTAATTAAATCAGCTCAGAATCTGCCATGTGGCAGGGCAGGCTGCAGCTGCAGAGCTCAGGTGCAGCACACAAGTTGTGCCACACTGTAATTAAGGAGGCCAGGTTTCCCCTGAATGCTTGTCTTAACAGGTGAGTGAAGTTTGTCTACGAAGAATATCTCCAGCTGCATTTTCCCCCTCAGTGGAGTTGTTTTTGAGCTCCCTCACAGTGTCAGTTCTCCATTGCTCAGTGAGAAGGGGACTCTCTGTGCCACCTTTCCTCTCTCAAGCCACCACCAGGTCTCTTTTCTGCAGCCACTTCTCTTCCAAAAGCAGTTGGAGCTTATCTCAGGCCTCTGCACCTTGCCCCCAACGGATTCTGTTGGAATTGACCGCCAGGTTCAAAAGTTCCTGGGAAAGCTGGGTGCAGTGTGAGCATGGCAAAACCTCCTTTCCTTGGAAAGCAGGCTGGGAGCTGCCTCTGGAATGAGGAATTTGCTTTCACTGCCCTTGAGACGTGGTGGCCACATTCCCTTCCTCTGGCATGGCTCACACTGACCCAGTAACCAGACAGGTCTTGGTCACTTTCCTCATCTGCAATTAGACTTTGCTCATAATTAAACAGAAATTATGGTAACACTATTGAAGATGGGCATTAAACTAAGACAAAGCTGACCTAATCTGATTCTGTATCACAAGTCACCTTTCAAAATCAACTTCCAAAGATGAAACAGCCCCAGGTAAGAACAGCTGACAATATCAAAAGAGAGAGGAATTCTTTAAAATTACACAAACCCTTACTTAATTGAGTTTCTTTAGCTATTCCTGTTGTGTAAAATTACACAAACCCTTATTTAATTGAGTTTCTTTAGCTATTCCTTGCCATTCTGCTGATTTTCCCCTTCCTTGTGTACCATATAGCTGTGTCTTGATTGCATTACTGGAGGTGTTTATTTATTTCTCCACAGCTGCAGCTTTTCCTCATTGATGAGTATGGATTAAATTATAAGAACTGTAGAGGAAATCTCTCCAGGAAGCTTTTATTGAAACTTTTTAAAATTAAAAATGTCTTAGAGGGGTTAAAACCAGGTAATAAAACCAACTGAAAATTCCAGTTATCTTTTCATATTTGCAACCATATGCTACAGTCATGCACCTATACAGTGAAAAATAATTAAAAATCACATTATAAAGACAATATCAAAATGCTAAGTACTAGCACAAAAAAAAGAAAACTAGTTACCTTTTTATTTTCATGTCTGTCTTTCCTTCTTCCTTGCATTTGTCACTCTCCTGTCTTCTGTACAAGATTATTAAGCTCTTTTGACTAGACAGGTGCCACCCTCATAGAAACTCCAGAAGGGCCCCACAAAGCAGAGCAAATGAGGAACTTTGATGTGGATAAATGGCAGGGAACACTTCATTGAGAGGAAATCCTCATCCACACCATCACTGCTGGATGCTGGGCTTGGAACTGGTGGTTGCAGCTTTGGGAAGATCCCTCAGACTCATTTTTCCAGGCATTTTTCTGAAACCACTGCTGTGAGGTGCAGTGACAGTGACAAAAAAAAAGCCAAGGCAGTGTTGGGTGTGTCAGGAGAAGCATGAAAACAAGGCAGAAAGTGTCATTTTACCTGCACATAAAACTCCTGTGCACCCACAGCTGGAGGCCTGGGATGTTTTAGGCCTTCCCATCTCCAGGATGATGGCAAAGGAGTTTGCAAGGGAACAGAGAGAGAATGGCAACAAAACCAACTCAGGGATGAGCCAGCTGCCTTGCAAGGAGAGGGAAAAAGGCTGGGATCTGTCAATTTGCAGAGAAGACACCTGAGGTAAGGTATACTTGAGGTTTACAAAAGCATGAAGGCGAAAACAGACTTGGTGTTCAAACCCTGCACTACTGAAACCAAGGGATGATCCATAAAGGAAGTGGGAAGGTAGTTTAAGACAGACCCTGCTTTCAAAAAATATTATACACACACACTGGATAGCAAACTTTTTGAGAATTTGCTGCTACAGGAAGTTGTGGACACCAATAGTTCAAAAAAGAATTAAAACATTTCAGGAATGACACATCATTATAAAAATTCCTGGATGGAATAGGCAGGGGTGGAGCAGACCTGGTACAACAACAGAAGGTGCTGGGAAAAGGAAGGGTTGCAGGCTGGGACCAGGCTTTCATGCACTTTCAAAGCTATCTCCTAGTGCCACTGCTCTGTTTCAATTTTTGAAGGTGTAAACTCAGTTTTCACTTTAAATTATACAGTCAGCTTCTCCACATCCAGGTGAGTCCCCAGAGTCAGCACACCTGGAGTTCAATTAATCTCCTTACCCAGGAAGGCCACATTTCTGATCTCAGTGTTCCCTCCCAGCTAGCGAGGGCTAGGTGAACCCATTAGGGCGTTTCTTGTGTTCTCAGCCTCTTAGTTTTATTCTGTATTTCATTTTTCATTCCAAACTTTGTCCTCTGTTTTGTCCCCATTCTGCCACCAATTTATTTTCCAAACCCTCTTTATGAGGTTTAAAATACCTAATTTTTCTTACTGCATTTCCCAGATCACCATTAATGTGCAGTAATGCAATACAAAAGCTGACAAGGTTTACAGTTGAAGGCTTCTAAGACACAGCTATGGCTTTACCACTTATCCTATAGCCTCAGGGTAAGCTAAGCTTGCCATATTTTAAAACTTTAGAAGAGAATACTAATTCTGTAAGTCGTTGTTTACTAAGTATTTCATCTTTGTTATCCAGCTTTTTTCTTTTTCTCCTGGTGTTCTCAGCCTCCTTTTTTTCTTTCAGATGGGGAAAATCTTCACAGAAGAGTGAACACCCTCTGCCTCACCATTTAGCTACTTCCCACTTCCTCCTCTCTCTTATGCTTTCCTTTTCTGAAGTATTATGCTGGGACTGCATGATTATTCACACCCAGACTTCAAGGTTGTTTTATATTTCATGAGTAAAACCACCTGCAATGGAAAGAGTTGGTTTTGACTTCCTGATTCAGACTGGCCAAGTTGCCATTGAGAAAATTCTTGTAAAACTTTTTACCTGTAGGAATCCAAGATGGTTTGCAACAGATCTTTGAAATTTAGCAGGAGGAAAACTCCTGGAGGGCAAAGGGGTAAGGTTTTCCATGTCCCATGAAATTCTATTCATGTCTGTCAAAGGGAAAAACTGGGAGAAAAATGTTCTTTTTTCCTCTGGCTGATGTTGGCAGCAGGGCTCTGAGAGCCATCCAAGGGGACTGGCCATGGGCAGCCTCATCCCTGGCAGTGTCCTCAGCATTCCCATTGTGCTGGGGCCTGGCACTCTGGCTGCAGCTGAAAAGCTGTTGTGAAAGTGAAGTTTGGAGACAGCAGGGAGAGAAAAAGCCTGCCACACTCTATAACAGCTCTGTCTAGACCCTGTAGACAACCTCTCTCTGATCACTCCCTTTATGGGCTCTCCCTTATTTTGAAGAAATTTCAGCCACTCTCCCTTGATGGTCACCTGGGTGCTGCACAGGGTCCAAATCTCAGCAGAGACTTCTGTGAGTAGCTTGGGGCCTTTTCATTTTTAAGGAGGAAATGCTTCTACTAAGGCATTTTTTCCCCTTGGGAAAAGGCACTTGTGTGCTAAGTATGAGCCTTTTTTTGTGATTGCTGCCCTATTTGCTCTCACTGTTGGAACATCAGTGGAGAATGTAACAGGAGGTGGGAAGAAGTGGGAGAAGGATCTTGATTTAAGGACAGGAGAGTGACACATAGGAGAGCAAATTGTTATTTATGCTGTAAAGTGTGCTCCTCAGTGGTGCTTTGCCTGGTGTTTTTACATCAGGCCAATATGCTCAGCTTCAGGCTTTTTTTGGCCATCAGTGCTCATCTGGAGACAAGACTTGCCCTCAATTTTCTTTCAGCTCCAGGTGTACAGCATCATCAAACATCTCTCTGCTCCTTCACCAATGTAAAATATGTTATCCTAGAAGCAGAGGAAAACCAAGGATCATGGAAATATGTAAACACTTTATACAGAGCTGCAAATGCCTGTTCTAACCTCATGTTATGCATGGTGACTCCTAATCAGAAGCTCTGTTTGATGCTGGTGATTCCTTAGCACAAGGAATACAAAAGAATCTAGCAGAACTAACTTCTCAGGATTATATTTTTACAGAACTAAGTTCTCAGAATTATATTTTTACAGTAACTTAAGAAGGAAAAAGCTCTAGGAATAATTAAATTTTCTGTGAAGAAAATAGCCAGAAGTAACACATGTTGCTGATAGTCCATCCAAACTTCTGTCCTATAAGAGGCACAGGGACAGAACAGAAATACACACTTGTGTCCTTCTCCTGCTGTCTCCCTCAGATCCCTCAGTATCCCTTGCTGTTTGACTTCTCTTTGGGGATTTTGCAGTGCCATGGTGTCCATTTTGTGCTCCACACCCACAGACTTTGGCTGTGCCTGATGTCAATAAAGGGCTTCTTAGACTGGAAGCTTGAGTTCTGTCGTAATAATTGGTTATTTCAAACAAGGGCTGGACAGGACCAAGTGTTTTCTCCTTTCAGAAGACAGGAGATGTCTAAAAATCTTCTAAGTACTTATTTACAGTAATTGTCAGATCAGTGGGTAAATCCCATCATAAGTGAGGAAGCTGTGACTCATAGTACTAAGAGGTTTACACGGGGTTGTGTTGTCCTTCCTTTGGTGCCTTTGGCTGGAAGCATGAAGATAATCAGGGAGCAGATGTGGCCCAGAGTAGCTGTACCTGTCCAGAATCGTGTCAGCTCAAGGATGTGAAGGGCACAAAGACCAGGAATGAATTATAGACAGGGAAAGGCACTTGGTTTGCCTCTGCTGTGCAGATACAGCCAGTGCCCAGCCGGTCAGGTCAACCAAGATTTTGACAAGCAGTGGTCAATTCTGTTTTCTCATCCTGTAGTTTCTAACAAAGAATCAAATACAAATCATCTCATGAACTTTAGGCCTCAATGGTCTCCATCTCAGCTAATTGTCTGGATTTCCTTGACAGACAGTCAACAGATAGAGACATTTCTGAGGCATAATCACTCTGGATGTGCTGGGGAGGCAGTAAAGAGCTCCAGCAAGTTTCCCTTAAAAAAATAGCAATTTTTTTCCTTTGATCTTTCAAAAGGGGGTGCTTTAAACTCTTCTGTTAATATAGTAATAGATGCCCTAAAAGAAAAGGAGATTACTAGCTTTTGAAAAAGTAATGAGAAAGGTATTTTTTCCTTGTCTGGCTTTCACAGAAATGAAAAAATGTCTCCTCAATATTCCCTTGTTCTGGAACCAGCAGGCACCACGGAGTTTGATAGGGATCTGTCTGACTTGGAGTGTGAGCTCCTAACAAGAGCAGTGCAATTTGTAGCTTGTATTTAACAACTGGTTCAAGCCAGAACCTCTTAAAGACAAGGTTCTCAGCAACTTCCCTCTGCATCCTGAAATTAAACATTAACATAATAAGGAAGTTCAGTTCCTAACTTAATCTAACTTAATGAACAAGCACATGTTCAATTAGTCTGAGGTGCTCTGCGCTGATTCATGGAGTTGGAAATATCTCCCAGAGTATCAATACTCCTGCTGTCAGATGGCAGCAGGTCTGTTAGCTCCACTTCTGCCATGTCCTGAAACAAATTCATCTCAGCCTGTGGGATTTTCCAGGGTCCCTGTCGTTGGAAGGAAAGATGAATCTGACTCCATGTTCTTAGAAGGTGAATTTATTATTCTATTCTATTCTATTCTATTCTATTCTATTCTATTCTATTCTATTCTATTCTATTCTATTCTATTCTATTCTATTCTATTCTATTCTATTCTAGAATGCTATACTAAAACTACACTAAAGAATAGAGAAAGGATTCAGACAGAAGGCTAAAAGGTAATAATGAAAACTCGTGACTCTCTCTAGAGCCTCAACACAACTGGATCTTGATTGGTCATTAAATTAAAACAATTCACATGAAACCAATCAATGACCAGTTGGTAAACAATGTCCAAACCACATTCCAAAGCAACAAAACACAGGAAAAGCTAATCAGATAATTATTGTTTTCATTTTTCTCTGAGGTTTCTCAGCTTCCCAGGAGAAGAAATCCTGGCAAAGGGATTTTTCAGAAAATATGGCAGTGTCACAGTCTGCTGTGGCTCTTGGTTGTCAGAAATTCTCAGGTGAGATGGCAGTGCTGGGACTCCTCCTTTGGAGAAAGTGTCACATATTCCTCTGCATCTGTCCACCTGCTGTGTCAAGCTTTGTCTCTGGCCACAGGATATCTCTTATAACATCTTTGCTGTTTGCAGTCATTGCTCTTCATTCCCACCGTTGTTTCTTACAAAATGGTGACAGCTCCTTGTATCCCAGATTATGCTTCTCTTTTACCTTCCCCTACTTCATATTTTTTCCCATTTATCTGCTGGTTGTTGTGACTTTGACATGAATTCCTAGTAAGCACTCAAGAGCAGCCACTCTTCAGTTTTCAGTTGAATAAAATGTAAGCAGTAACAAGTCATGTTACAATGGTGCCGCTCCATTATTAACAGCACTAGGTACAGATCAGAATTGGCATCCATTCCTGTGTGTTCTTTAACATTTTCTGCTGGCCTGTAGAGGCTGGAGATGATGGAGATTATGGTTATATGACTAAACTTATATTTCTGAATAGAATGGTTAAACAGGATCCCAATAGATGTCAGACATTTCTGTATCAGGTATGCCAGGCCTAGCATCAGGGTTCAAATTTGGGATGCCATCTTTCTAAGCTGTTATCTTTTCTAGCAGCACTGTCCCAGGAAAATGAGAATACTCTCAATGCGCATCTAGGATAAGGGACTGCTGACTGCAGATTTTCCTTTCCAGCCAGGACATGCTAGCTCGTTTCTCCTTTGCATTGGGAACAAGTACTTGCTGTATCATATGGCAAGTCTCACCACTTCCTTGATGAATTCATTTGTTTAGGATCAGGACAAATCTCTGTACCCTTTTCTCAGAGTTTTCAATCCCTAAATGAATTTCCTTCCCTCATTTTATAATTTTTCAAAGACATCTTAAAAATGATCACTCCAGTCTCTGTAAGCATCCATCTGACATTAAGAGCACCCCCCAATTTGAGCTTGATAAAGATTATCAGTAAAGACAGAATAATATACTAGGCACAGTATGTAAATAGTTTTAATTACGTTTTGTAAAAACTTGTTTGTAAGAGCAGGTTTGACAAACAAAGTCTGCATTCTGTGTTTACTTTTTTTTTTTAATCTGCTTGATTCATGTAAAATCTGACTCTGGACCTTGAACCACAGCTCAGTTTTTAAGTGGGTGAGTGTGCCTGCAGCCACCAAAACTTTCCTAGGTTTACTTTTAACTTGCAAATCATGTTTCTGCAGCTGAATGTTGTTCTTTAAAGTACTACTTCCCAGATCCCTGTGGCAGACAGCCAATTTCAGCCAAAACTTATCTCTGGGGAATGGGAGCATGAACCTTTTTAGTTGTGGTGCTGGCAACTATTGACACCCACATGCAGCTGAAAGAGAATCACAGAGTCACAGAATGGCTTGGGTTGGAAGGGACCTTCAAGATCATCTCATTCCAGCTCCCCTGCATGGGCAGGGACACCTTCCTCTATCCCAGGTTGTTCAGAGCCCCATCCAACCTGGCCTTGGACTCTCCCAGGAATGGGCACCCACAGCTTCTCTGGGCAGCCTGTGCCAGGGCCTCAGCACCATCCCTGGGAGAGAGCTTGCACCATTCTCATTCTTGGAGTGGGAGGAGGAAAACTTGATGTTGTGATTGCTTTCACAGGCCTCTCACTGCTTCAGCTCCTCAAGAGCTTTGTGACTGGCAGTGGCACTTGTTCCTGGAGTGCTTTGCTGTGTCCTCTGCTCTGCAGAGTGCCAGCCTTAGAAAGCTGGTTCTGGCAGCTCTGCCAGGCACAAATTTGCATGCAACGTTTGTCTCTTCAAGGAATCTTCAAACCCTTTCTTGTCTGTCAGGCTAGGTGTACTAATGATAACATCAACCTCCCTCATGTGATCATTTCCTAAACCATTCTAGAAAATGAGACGGATTAATGAAGACTTATTATTTAATTTGCTCAAGGTACCCAGCTCCTTTTTGACTGAACACAGGAGCTTCTGCCATGACTGCCACAACCAGAATGGATGTCTATTGGTCTCTAAGCATCCCCCACATCCCAGTTTTAAGATTATATGCTTTAGTTTAAACCTCATTAACTAAAGCAGCTATGACAAAATTTCTGAGAGTGTGCCCACTGGTTAAGCTGGTTGTATATGAAAGCACAAAGCTGTGCATGGGTTTATTTGCTCCCCTGAAAGCTCTCTGATTTCAAATTGCCTCAGGTATCTGTACTGTCCATTGCAGCCTTCAGTGTAGTTACACCCTTAGTTTTATTTTTGGTCCTGGGCTTTATTTTCTAAGCCTACAGAGCCAAGATGTTTGAGTGATTCATTCCTGCCATGGCTTAACCTGGCTCTGTGCTCCAGCTCTTGGCATTTTCCAGATCTCTGGAAAGCTGTGGTTCCCTGCCCTGGCTGCTCTACAGCTGCCACTGTCAGCCCACAGTAGCTGTGGCTCAGAAAATGTTCAGGTCTTGCCCTTTGAAGTCTCTGGATGTCACTCATAACTAATCACTCATCTCTGAAACGTTCTCCCCAATGCTGAAAGTGTTTACAGAAATAATTTACTGTGGGTAGGCAAAAAAAACCTGCTGGCAATTTAAAAGTAATTAAAAATTTTCCATTTCAACACTTGAGGGTTTCCATCTTCAATGCAAAAACATCGCAGGTCTCAGCAGCTGTCACCCTCAGAGCAGACCCTGCTTTTATTGGAATTACATTTGAAATAGAAAGGTTTTCAAAAGAACTTCTGATTTTTGTTTTCTTGTAAGTTTAACCTCTCACTTCAAATAAGAGGAAGCTGGTAACATTGTTTGCCCTGTTTCTTAGATACTGGATTATGCACTTGCCTGATTTTTATTTTACCTTTTCCTCTTTATTCTTTGATTTTCCATGTTACAAAAATGACACAGTAGCCCTAAATATAGCAGAAGATTGCTCATGAGACCATCTTAAATTAATCTTATTAAAATAATTGATTAAACTTGGTTCTTGACTAAAAATTAAATCTTTTTTTTTCCTCTTTGTTTGACTCAAGGTCAATTTTAAGCACCTTTGTCATTCTTTGGCAGATAGGCACAATGTCCTGGAAAACATTTTGAGGAGAAATAGCACAGAGAAAGCTTGTTCCCACACAGTTCTAAACCCCTGGGGTTCAATTCTGTAGCACAGTGAAAGATCACATGTGTAATCTGCTTCTTAAACTTGGGACCTCTAATATGTAGGGCTAAGTGTGTGTTTAAGTATCTGAAAACTTTGTGTTGTCTGTTTACCTGAATCAGCCCTCTGGATGGTGATAATTTAATCCAAGTACCCTCTGAAAGCATGCCTGGCTCATTTTCAACCGCTGCAGTAAAAAGACTTTTCTCCAAAGGGGAGATAATGCAGGGGAAATACTAACTGAGGAATCCCCCACCAAATTCAGTATATAGCCTTGCCTTGGATTATTTCGTTGCTGCTTCTTGCTGCTGGATACACCAAGCCTTTAGAGTGCACCTTCTGGTCATGTAGACTGGACACAGACATGGAGAAATTATTACAATGCTATTTATTTTTTCTCCTGTCTTCCTAATGCACTTATGGGAGAGATACTCAGTGAAAAGTTATCTTTACAGTATGAGGGGCTGTTGCCAGGAACTCAACATGAATGATCAAACAATTTTACTAATCTGTTTTTAACACAGCATACAGAGGTAAGGAGGAATTGTGTCCTACACAAATATAACACAAAATCAGAATAATATTTTCTGATTCAAGTATCAGCATGTGGAAAAGAAAAAGTTTGCTCTGAAGTCAGCCATTTAGATGCTTTGGCAGAGAGAAAGTCAAAAGTTCTTCTGAAATAAGGAAAGAAATTCATGGAATATGGAGATCAAAGCCAGCCTACACTGTAGGATAACCAGCTGTCATTGGCTGGTCTCTCTGTGGTGCATTTATTTAAATACCTGTGTATTCAAATCGTAATTGTTCTACATTTCTAAAGCTCTCTCTCTTCTATTTGCATATTGGTCTTGCATAATTTTGAATAGGACTAAATTGCTTCACTAATTTTGACTAATATTTTAAATGAAGCTGCCAAAAAGTTACAACCCTGATTTGCCTAATAGATTTGCTTCTATGAACTTTCCTTCAAGCTGCTGCCTGGGTAAATATATTAAAAGTTCAAGTGGTGTAATGTATCTCAGATCTTCTGCAGTTAGGGTACTGTGTAACACTTCATGTAGTCAAAAGCCAATACAGTGCTAAAATGGCAATACTGGAACAAACTGCTCAGATTCTTTGTTATGTGAAATATGTCAAGACCTTGAAACTAATATCTGCAGCATATCAGTGCTTTAATTCTGCATTTGAAAAGGAAGATTTGACAAAAAATATTTAAATACACAATTACAAGGACCAGTTGAAGGACAGCAAACAGTGGGGCTATTGACACAGAAACTAGAAAAATGAGTGATGTAAAACATTTGTACAGAAAGAATATTTGGTTTTTTATAAGAATTTTCCTTCAGCCCAGCATTAGAATGGTTAAAGTTGAACCCAAACATTTGGCAACTGTGCCCTGCTTGGAAATATTTACAGAAGTCTAATACCTACCAGGTGGTAAAATTTTCCTACCAGGAATCCCCAAGAATTTTACAGAACATTAATAATCAGGCCTCATAAAAAAATGAAAGCACAGCTTTTCCAGATGTGTCTGCTCCTGGAGGTGGGTGGTTTGAAGCTGTGCCTCTGCTTGGTGCTCCCTGTTCCACCCAGAGAGGAAATCCTTGGAGAGCTGTCAGAGCATTCAGGGATGTGCAGATGAGCAGGACGCTGCTTGCTCTGTGCTCACCTCCCCTGGCTTGTGATGCTCTGATGGAATTATGGAAAAAACCCGCAGGAATCAGCACTGAGACAAACAGGGACCTGGAAAATCTTGATTTTTTAAAGCACCACCTGCACTGGAGAAAGGAGAGAGGTGTGGAAAGGTCAGGAAACCTACTGAAGGTGACACTGCCAGGAGCTGGCAGAGCAAGGATCCAGAGCTGACTCTGAGCCTTGTGCCTTCATCACCAGGCTGGCTTTTATTCCAGGGAGCTGCAGCTCAAATGGGAAATGAGAGACACTGCAAAGGTATTAGACAGCTGAACAGATTGTAAGTGCTCTGGACAATCTTGTGATTACAGCCCTTGTGAGCTTTGCTTAACTGCTGGGTAAATGGGATTAAACAATTATGAATAGGTACGAGGCACCTAAGAGGATATAATGTGGTAGGAACAAACATTTTTCCATCAAGGAAGATGCAAGATTTTCTACAGAAAATAATAATTTAAAAAATACTTAATTTATGAAAAATTCTTTGTAGAAACCTGCGAATAAAAGCTAGTTGTTGTGGAGGAAGAGAAAGTTGTTACAGAAACACGGAGAGACGGATACAGAAATGTCAGAATGGCCTGGGGCTGAGTACCAGTACTTGGTGATTAATGTAATTTGCAATCTGTAAAAGAATGGTCAGTGAGGTGGCAACGTTTGCAATACGACAAAATTGTCTGGGATAATTAAAACAAGAGAAGACCAAAGAGCACTACAGAGATAGCTCAGCTAGGTCACTGAGCATCAGATGAAAATTAATGTGGGTATTGCAGTTTGGAAGAATTACCTGAACTGCTGTCAGAGGTCAAAGTTAATGACAACCAGTAAAAAGAAAAAAAATTGAGTGAAAACACTGGTGCAAACCTAGGAGGGGCATGGAAGAATTTATGGATTTATATGGAATAAATCTGTGGTATGTTTATTTGGAACCTTGCAGTTCTACATATCATATGAAAAGAATGAGTGGCAGAAAAGAAGAGTTTAGAAGCAACTGGGACAAATGACGTGGAAAAATTTCCATATAAAGGATTTCCATATTAGGATTATCTAGATTAGAAGAGAATATATAGCTGTAGAGTGCACGTTAAAAAAGGGAAGATATTTCATGTTCTTGTATTTTTAATTGCAATACAAGAGCAAAAAGATGTTCAAACAATCCAAACATCAAACAAAAAAGATAAAACATCATAGTTAACTGAAGAATGAATAATAGGTAGCAATGGATGCAATACTGTACTATACTTCTGAGGCCAGGAGCAGAACCAGATGGAGGAATGTAAAAGATATTTATGTCCTCAATTAGAACATACTAAACGATGCATAGAACTGAAGAGAAAGGATAGTAAAAACAAACCTTAAAACAAGGAAATGGAGAGGCTATTTCATCTTTGCATTAAAAAAATGGATTTTGCCTTCCTCATCTGAAGCACCAGGGACTGTCAACATCTGCTGACATGATCCTAGATGAGCTGGTGTCTGAGTCTACCCATTTGGAAGTCAAAGGTGCTAATTAGAAGAATGAAAATGAACAATAGAAAAAACCAGCAGATTGAACCACTTTCATATTTGGGGTAGTCAGATGCTTCATTCTTTTTAACCAGGGAGTTTATTTTCACAAGGGGTATATAAAATTAACTATAATAATTAGTTTAGGCAGTATGCTTATACTTAGATTCAGGTATTTCTGTTTGTAAAGAATGCTTTTATGGACATTTTCAGTCTCAGTCAGCAGGAGACAGTCAGTGTACAGGCACAGAGCAGTTCCTTTATCAGGTTGAGGAGCTCATGACCTATATACCCTGCCATCTGCCCATCTCTTACGCCAAGGTAAATCTGCCTCACTCAACCACTTCATAAAAGAAAGGAAATGCAGCAAAGGCCAATTTATTAATAACCAGAAATCCTCAACTGTCTTATAAACATCAGAACAAGGATCAGAACAAAGTGGTTTTGCTGTAGCTATCTGAGCAAACCAGAGGTCAGAAATATTCCCATTTAAAACAAGCAATCATTTGCAGAATAGCAGGTTATCCCACAGAGCCACGGAGACTCCTGTCTCCATCTTTGTTTTCTTCCTGAATGTTTTAGTGGCTGGGTTTTCCACCCTGCAGAAGGGAGCAGAATGTGCCTCAGGTGTGTCCCAGTCCATTACCTTGTCCTTTTGTGCTGCTGAGTTTGTGTCTATTCCATTTCCCTAACAGTGTGGATGTCCACAAACTGAGAAGTCTCATGGGCTGTGTCTTGTCAATTGATCTTAAATTTTGATGGGCTCAATGCAATGTGAAATAAAGGCCATAAATCTCCTGGAAGACAGCTCTCACTTTCTGATGTAATTGGAATGGAGGCAAGAATTAAGCGGCACAGATGTGATTTTTTAGCATATATTGCCTTCAGAAAGAGATTCACATGTCATGGGTGCTGGGCAGGCAGAATACATAACTAGGGGGACCTGTGTGGTGACCTGAGTCCTTTTGGTCACATAAAACTCAGCAGCACCTCAGGTTGGTGGCAGAAGTGACTGCCCTGGCTGTGACCCCCCCCTGTGCCTGGGGCTGCCTCTGGCTGAGTGGAACTGGGTATAAATAACCAGAGTTTCCTGACCCAGGTGTTACAGAAGCCTTTCCCCCACTCTGCTTTTACCTAGACACCTTATTAAAAGTAGTCACCTTGCCCCCACGAAAGAACTGTGTTTCAGCAGAAGCTTGAAGAGTTTACATTTTTCTCATAATGAGGAATAGTTTGCTTTTAAAACATAGCTCAATTAGCACTTAGAGAGTTGCATTTCAGTAGCTTGCTGTAGCTCTTCAGTCCATACCTATATCCTTTTCTCTCTTTTTTGGTTTTTTTTTAATTTCTCCTGAAAAACAGCTGGTTCCTATCTTCTGCTGTATTACCCAGTATGGAGGGACTTCTGCTGAGGATGTGCCAGTGTCACAGCTTCCAGTCAGGAGCACTCAGCTGACTGCTGCCCCACAGCAGCTGCACTGGGACCCCTTTGCTCTCCTGCCACAGCTGATCCTGCTCCACTGCTGTGCTCCAAGGCACTGGAATTTGCTCAGACTCCACCAGGATGAAGGAGGAGGTGTTAGGCAGAGGAGAAGACATGGGCATGTGTCTGCTCAGCCATTTGCTGCTCTACAGTGTCAAGTGCGCTCCATGAATGTGCTCTACCTCTGCCAAAACACCAGTTTGTATTTCCACAGCATTCCTGGAGCCATAAAAGTGTCATTCCACACCTCCTCAGGTGTTAAAGCTTATTTAAAAACTCCTTCATCCCCTATGGCATTTTATAGCTCTTGCTCTAGAGACCTGAAGTTGACTGGACGTAAGCTGGTGAATCCTTATTTTGGGATGTTCACAGCTGAGCTCCTTGAATTTGAAGGGATTCTGCATTGAGAGCTTGGTCTCCTGTTATGGAAACAAGGCCTATAGTTATACCTAGTCTTTTCTTAGTTCTGTACTTACAGTTCCTCAGAGTTAATTTCAGGTTTTTAGTACTCCTAAGCTCCCTTTGACCTCTCTTTGGCCCAAAAATGCATAGCTTTGTTCTTTAGTCTTACCTATAAATAAAAACATTTTTTCTCTTAATCCTGGTGTCTGTGATCCTCTGTCCACATCAATCCTGATAAAGGTTACAGTTTTGAACTTTGAAACCTTTTCTAGGGAATATTCCTGTCTTTGTCTGTGTGCCTCATTCTGATTTTTACCTGATTTCTTACATTTTTCTCATACCTCCCTACAATCCCTTCTCCCTCTGTTCAGTTTATCCCACAGCCTGCATGAGCCTCACTCAGCCAGTGTCTGCCTTGTCACACTTCACTCCCGTTGTCAGGGCCTTCTCTTTAATGGGCAGTTCAGGCTTCCAGAATTTCCTAATTTCCCTCTGAGCAATCTTTTCTGAGAAATACCTCCCCTTTTAACTCAGCCATTACTGCCTACCAGTAGTAGGGCTTTGGGGATTCTTTTTTAAGCTCTACCTTTGTTGCATTTAAACCCCATTGGTTTTAATAGCAGGGCCATTAAAGAGTCAGAGAGTGAGAGCTGTAAGAATAATACACAGCATCTTAACTTGGCTATTAGGGGAGAGTGGTTTCTAAACACCAGAAGTATTGTCAGTGAGACACTGCCTGGGGCCCTGGAAACGCTCCAGCCCTCAGCGTGGGAGTTTTTTCAGGGTGGCAGTGGGGTGTGAGCAATCCCTACCTGGTTTGGATGGTTGCTGTGGCTCAGAGCAGCTGCCTGGCACTGCCAGGGCCAAATGCCACCAGCAGGAGGTCACAGCCCACCATGCTTTAGGCACTCACCTCATATCAGGGTGTAGTGAGGGCCTTTCAGCTTCTTTATGTCCACCTTCCTGTGCTGTTCAGTGCCCCCTTGCCTCTCTCTGCCGGTCCTGTCTGCTCACAGGATTGTTTCTCACATGGTGCCACAAAGGCTTTTTTATGACTCAGTGATTAGAAGGTGAGTCTCACCTGCTCTGATTAGATCTGGTTCAGCAAGGTTAAAGCAGCTGCTTTAAAGATTGTCTGGCAGGCTGGGGAAGGATCTGTCTGTCTGTCTGTCTGGGCTGACTTCAGACAATCCCCTCCCAGAAATCCAGCTGGTTTGATAAGGATTCCCAAGAGTCAGGCCCCAAGTTCCCAGTTCTATGTGGGTGAGCCTTCGTTCAGCCTGGCTCTTGCCACCCAGACCAAGGGATGTTTCCAGCGTGCTGTGCACTCAATAAACCCCTGGCCAGAAGTGCTGTAAGGACCCTGCAGCTCTAAACTGAGACAAGGTTATAAAACTGGGTTATAAAGGTTATAAACTCCAGAAGCCTGCCTGTTGTTCCTGTGTGTGTCAGATGCTTTGTGAGACATCAGCTCAGCAAAGGTATCCAGAAAGTGAAGACTGAGCTTCTCTCTAGCTTCTGAATGACCAGCAGCAGCATTTCTGAACTGGGGACACAGTTAATGACTTTCAGTGAGATTATTGAAGTCCACTGATTGATAAAGACACCCCAGTTTAGGCTCCCAGTACTCCAAAAGCAAAATGTAGTGAAGACTAACATTTGTCTATAAAGATTTGGTGACTTAGTCTATAAAGGAAGCAGACAAATTCAACTGAGAATTGCAATTTCTTAAATAATTTCCTTCCATAACTGTATTACAGGTTATTTTATTGGGAGATGCTGTTTACACAGAAATAAAAGTATGTAATTTCAGATTTCATACCAGGCTATTTAATTTCATAATGAGCAAAGAAAAAAAATTGAAATATAGATAGAATAAGTTGTTTGTATCAATGTGAAATGGCAAAATACTAAACCCAATAAAGTCCCCTAAATAAACAGCCATGGATGAAACCCCTGTGCTTAAAAGTCAATTGCTTTTTGATGAGGCTGGAAAAAATGTTGTTTTTTCCTCCAGCCTAAGTACTGTCAAAAAGATATTCAAATACACATGCTGGCTGGCTGTCTGGGAGAGAGATTGCTACAAGCCTTGCTTATCTGGGTATTTGTGATGTATGTGTTATGACATCATCCCAAAATGTATTGCTGGCAGTAATGGAACTTTGTAGAAGGTATGGAAGTTCCTGTTTATATTGTTTAAATTTTTCTGATTTATCCACTCTGCTTGGGGTTTCTTTTGTCTAGCAGCCTTGGTGGTGTTTTATGTGTATGCTATCATTGGAGATGAAATGGTGAGCACTGCTAATGGGCAGAGTGAGGTGAGTGCCAGCAGTATTTACAATTTATTTACAATATTGGACAACTTGCAGGTTATCTATTCACTATTAATCTGCCTAATATCCAAGTGCTAAATCAGAAGAGGGCAGTAAAGGAAAATTACATGGGAGATGTAACAATGGGGAAAATATTATTCCCTAAGGAAAAATAGCAGAGTGAAGAAAAAAATGCAAACTCTTCCTTGCCTGGCTTCATCCAGTCTAAGAATGTTTACTCTTCCCAGGATTTGAAATAAAAAAAAAAAAGAATGCTTTAACTTCACAATTCTCATCCTGAAATAAGAAGTGGGTTTACAGCAAATAGAAGCTGATAAGTACACAGAGAAAGAGGTGGGGAGGAAGAAAGGTGCATCAAATAGAACAACTTGTTAATTCAGGGAGGGGTAGAAGTGGGAGCTAAGGGTGGCAGAGATTAAACCAGGGCAAGGAGATGCACATCTATGGACATCAGTCACTGTGTGAGTGTTCCTTCCCAAACAGCTTGTGCCTTCCTGGACAATGAATTTTCAGTGCTGTGTTCCCTGGCATTGGTTTGAGATGTCATTGTTAGGTTGGGCACTATATTGGGTTTGCATGGCCTGGTTTTGGTAGCAGGGGTGGTTTCTGTGAGAAGCTTCTGGAAGCTTCTCCCATGTCCATCCCTGTCAGGTCCAGGATGGACCCACTGCTGGTCAGGGCTGGGCCAGTTAGAAAAGGTGGAAACACCTCTGGGATAACAAATTTAGGAAGGAAAAAAAGTCATAGTGCAGATGTAATTGCAGCCAGAGCAGAGCAGGGTGAGGATGTGTGAGAGGAAGAGCCCTGCAGACACCAAGGGCAGGGCACAGGGAGGGGCAGGAGCTGCTCCAGGTGCTGGAGCTGGGATTCCCTGCAGCCCTGGAGAGACCCTGGTGGGGCAGCTGTGCCCCTGCAGCCCAGGAGGGCTCAGGGATGCAGAGATCACCTCAGCCCAGAATGGGACTCAGGGATGCAGAGATCACCTCAGCCCAGAATGGGGCTCAGGGATGCAGAGATCACCTCAGCCCAGAATGGGGCTCAGGGATGCAGAGATCACCTCAGCCCAGAATGGGGCTCAGGGATGCAGAGATCACCTCAGCCCAGAATGGGGCTCAGGGATGCAGAGATCACCCCAGCCCAGAATGGGGCTCAGGGATGCAGAGATCACCTCAGCCCAGGAGGGCTCAGGGATGCAGAGATCACCTCAGCCCAGGGGGGCACAGGGATGCAGAGATCACCTCAGCCCAGAATGGGGCTCAGGGATGCAGAGATCACCTCAGCCCAGAATGGGGCTCAGGGATGCAGAGATCACCCCAGACCAGAATGGGGCTCAGGGATGCAGAGATCACCCCAGACCAGAATGGGGCTCAGGGATGCAGAGATCACCTCAGCCCAGGAGGGCACAGGGATGCAGAGATCACCTCAGCCCAGGAAGGAGACCCAGAGAGGGGCACAGGGATGCTGAGAGGAGGCTGTGAACCCATGGGAGGCCCATGAAGAGAGGAGCTCATCCTGGAGCAGGATTCCTCAGGACTTGTGACCCTGTGGGGACCCACACTGGAGCAGGCTGTGCCTGAAGGACTCACCCCATGGAAGAATAACCCACAGTGAAGCAATTTGTGGAGAACTGCTGCCTGTGGGATGGACTCACATTGCAGAAGTTCATGGAGAGCTGTCTCCATGGGAGGGATCCCACACTGGAGCAGGGGAAGGAGCAGTGACAGGAGCAATGTGTGTGATGAACTGACCATAACCCCATTCCCCATCTCCCTGTGCTACTGGAGGGAGGAGGGAGGGAGGGGAGGAAGTTGTGTTTGCAATTTATTTTTATTTCTCATTTTCCTGCTCTGATTTTATTACTAATAAATTCAATTAATATCCCCAAGTCGAGTCAGTTTTGCCTATGATAATTTTTGGTGAGTGATTTCTCCCTGTCTTTAACTCATGAACCATTCACCATATTTTCTCTCCCCTGTCCACCTGAGGAGGGGAGTGACAGAGTGGCTTTGGTGGCTGTCTGGCATCCAGCCAGGGTCAACCCACCACAGTGTTTTGGGTGCTGAAACCCAGGATCATGAGGATTTTGAAAGGATGGTAATTTGGAGAGATAATGGGGAAAACAGATTGAACAATGTTAGACAGTAGGAAGATCAAAGGGTTCTTCTGTTGTAATTGTGGTGAAAGGACAAGGGGTGGTTTTGGTTTTGTGTAAATTGCCCATATTGTTCTGTGTTGCATTGATGTTATTTTGTTTTTTATGGTGGGGAAATCTTTTTGTTGGTTTCTTGGTTGGGTTTGTTGACATACATGAAGGTTGTGTGATGAATGTGGATTGCAATGATAATTCTTAAATAAAGGATTCACAGAGATGAGAGGTGGAAGGGGAGACACAGGGGGGACAGCAGGGAGACAGGAGGTTCAGCCTACCACAGGTACCCAGACCCCTGTGGTACAGTGATTTTATTACCTGATTTCACCTGGATGAGGGTGCAGAGAGCCATACCCATCAACTACCAGTCCAAAGAGAAAAAATTGACATTTTTTCCCCTCTAAGATATATACACACGTATGAAACTAAATCATGTGAAAAATTATGTGCTCAAAGCTCTGTGTCTATTTCAATAGCAACTGATTCAAATTCTAACACTGTTGATAATTTATTATGAAAAATTAAATTGCAATCTAGACAAGAGGCTTCTTTGCAGAGTTACAAATCATATTAAGAGATAATTTTTACAAAACTAAAATGATAATCATCACTATTATTATTAAAATGGCATTGCTGCATCATAAGCCCTCATAAATGCAGTGCTGTTTGGTTTATGGAAACCTCCATGTAGTTCCCTGTACTCCTACTAAGAAGAATTTGAAACAGAAAGATTTTAACTTTCTATAATCAAAGTTCCACATTTTACCTCCGGAGTTTTTAACAAAGGCCAGGTTGGTTGTTTGGGTTTTCAGGCTGGTTTTTGTTTGTTTGTTTGTTTGGAGGTTTTGGTTGTTTCTATTTTTGTTTTGTTTTTGTTTTCATTTTGGTGGTGTTTGGTTTTTGGTGTTTGGTTTTTTGGGTTTATATTTTTTTTATGGGAGGGTTGTTTGTTTTTTTTGTGGGTTTTTCTGTTTGTTAGTGGGTGTTTTTTTTTTTTGGGGTTTTTTTTTTTGTTTGTTTTTTTTTTTTTGTTGGTTTGTTTCCTTCATGATAGTACTTCTTTCAGCAGCCTGGTGCTGTTCTGGCCCCTGTGCCTTGGGATTTGTCCAGAAGCCATCCTGGCAGGACACAGGACAGATGAATTTGTTCATTCAGGCAGGACCTGAGCTTGGGTACTCAGGTTTTTGGATCCCAGATCTCTTCTGAAAGGAAAACAACTTTTAATTGAAGAAATGGAGGCTTTATTCAGGTAACATCACATTCCCATCCTGGCTGCCATTGGTATCAGGGTCCTTGGTTTAATCTCTGAACCTCACACCAGGAGATCAAATTTACCTCTGTCTCTGAGTTTGTAGACCCACGCTGGACTGCTGCATGCCTTTTCATATCTCTGGGAAGAAACTGAAGGACCAAACATTTTCCAGCACAGCTTCCCTCTCCATGGCACACAAACCCCTCTGGAAGCACAGTCAATAATTTTTGCTTTTTGTAGTCATGCAAGTGTTAGAAAATGGAGCTAAATATTCCCAACCAGTTACTGACCACAGGTAACAAGAGTGCAGGGTGAGGGAAAGAGCAAGATTCAGCCTGACCCTGCACACTCCAGTTCTCATGTAACCAAGGACACCAATATCACTGTATTTTCCCCTAAAATGGCTGGTGCCTTTGGGCCTGGAACATACAGGAGCTTGTGAAGACATGGCTCTTGCTATCCCTGAACTTTCTATTTACTGAGCATCACTGGAACACCACTGGGAGCATCCTGGCTGTTGGCACTTTTAGGCACCCTAATTGCCTTTAGGAGTTATGGATTAACTTGTCTCCTTACTCTTTTACCTCATTACTAAACCACACTCCAATGGGAGTCTGCAGTATGTCTCTCTAGGTTGAAAAAAAACTAATAGTCCAATTTAAAGTCTAGGGAAAACACATGACTGTATTTTTTATTGCTGCCTAAGCATTATTTATGCTGTAACAAGTGACAATTATAGGCTGCTCCTGAGAAGAGTTGCCCATATTCCCTTGCCTGTATCACTGCCTGCAAGGGGCACCAGTGGTGAACCTGAATGTAAAAGACCCATCAAAAACATTTTCACAAGCACAAGATTCCCTCAGACTTCTCCTGAAAATTTCACTTTCCTTCTCTGGCAAGAATTTCTTCCATGTATTGTTAAATTGAGTGTTCTAAAGCTTGTATTGTGTGGTGCTGAATGTTGGAGCTAAATACTGAGTGCAATCCAATTTTGTTTTGTAAGTTGCAGTTTAGTGTTTGAAGATGAGTTGCTGTAGCTCATCTGAATAATGGTTTTGTTCTTAAGAGAGCTAACAGCAGTGCTGTCCCAAAGCACCAAATTAGGAAGCAGGAGAGCATGTAGGAGTTTAATTTGTAAGCTTATGATGGGGCACAAAACCAGCTCATCTGTTAGGAACACACAGATAAAAGACAAAACTGGTGGATCTAATAATCATGTTCAACAGTTAAGTGTTTGGGGATTGTAATAGTTGGAAAATTACAGAAATCTCTCTAGGTTTCTCTGAAACCAAAGCTGCTTTGGAGAAGGAAAATATTTCCTACTGTATTCTGCCAAAAGGAAAATATTGTAATTATGATGAACAGATGAACTTTTAGAGGGAACTAGTAAGTTATGTTAATTTTCATTTTTCAGGTGGTAATGATTTTTTCTGTACTTAGTAGCTCAATAGAAACTAGTTGCAAAAATGTCAAAAACCATTCTTATGCCTTATTGAGGAAAATAAATATAATTTATATAATTGAGGTCCATTTGGGAAAAAGTTGAGATAATTGTACCAGACTTTGATTAGCTTCAGTTGCCACATTAGAGCTGAAATTCCTCCTTTTCTTCAAGCGTAGGATCATGGCCTCTCATGTGTGGCTTCAACCTTCTGTACTCATCTGTTGCTGAAGTTGCATGTTTTGTTGCAAATTCTTTTTGTTGAAAATTCCTTTTGCAGATTCTTTAGCTGCATGTTTTGTTTGCAAATTCATCTGGTTTAATGGTAGAAGGCTTTGGGGTTGTCATGGTCTCCAAATATCTCTAGTCGTCTTTTAGAAAAGTAGCTTTGAAATCTTGTGTTTGTTCATTTCTTAAAATGAGGCTGTATTAATTTTTTTCTTTCATGATTCTAGTGTGTGAACAAGCCTTTAAAGAGATGATGGGGGCCATGTATGTCCTGAGGCAGTGTCCCTCCAGGAGAGTGCACAGGGCCATGAGGAATTTCCACTGGTGGAGGAGCAGGTGACCTGTATGAGCTCACATTGCCATGTCCCACCTCCTCTTCCTTCTCCTCTTCCTTCGTCTCCTTCTCCTCTTCCTTCTCCTTCTCCTTCTCCTTCTCCTTCTCCTTCTCCTTCTCCTTCTCCTTCTCCTTCTCCTTCTCCTTCTCCTTCTCCTTCTCCTTCTCCTTCTCCTTCTCCTTCTCCTTCTCCTTCTCCTTCTCCTTCTCCTTCTCCTTCTCCTTCTCCTTCTCTTCTCCTTCTCCTCCTCCTCCTCCTCCTCCTCCTCCTCCTCCTCCTCCTCCTCCTCCTCCTCCTCTTCCTCTCCACACCTGTCATGCTGGTCATCCCTAGAGTCTGTTCCCTGCCAGTTCCTGCTCTGATTAGCTGGGAAAAGAGGTGCTGAGCCCATCAGATGAACAGACACCTTCTGCCACTTCTGCTGCCTGCCATGAACTTGTTGTTTCCCCTCATGTGCAACATCCTTCTTGAAAGATTTGGTGCAGTTTATCCCCATGTGGTTTTGTGGCAAAGTGTCACATGTTCCTGTATGCTAAACATTCTCCAGATGAGAGGAAGAGTTTTTAAATGTGATGCAAGAGTGAAGCATCTCTGAAGTTTGGGAGGCATCAAGGCTCTGTCTGCCCCCAACCTCTGGCAGCATCTCATTACAAGACAAGCAGGCTTCTAAATATAGCAGTGGCTAATTGCTTCCTGGATTTAAAAAAAAAATCCTTAACATTGGGAAATTCTCTCATGTTGCTCTACAGCTCTGTCCAGCTGGCAGCGCCTTCACTTGAACCACAACGACAGCAGGTAATTGTAACAGAGCAGTCCCTGTCAAAACAAGGAAGATCTACTATGCCACTGGATAATGAAATGGAACAACTCATGCAAGCAATAAAGAAAAGGCACTGCTGGAAAGATGGAGAGTCATATTCAGGCCTTTAAAGACTATAAAAACAGTACAGGAAAGGAGTGGGCTGTTGAGTGTAGCACTGCACAGCAGAGAACTGTGCTCACAAGCAGCATCCACGGACTTGCTTTGCACCAGGAATTCCTGCTGAGCAACTGTGGTGTTAATTCCCAGTATTATTAGCACTTCCTTCATAGAATCCCTTGGTGGAAACTCCCCTATTCCAGTACACTGGTAGTTTCTGACACCAGTCCATTCCAAACAATTTAAGAAATGGTGTAGAAAACAACAATGAAATGTTTCATGTGTAGTCTTCCTAAATTCGCAGAGTTAAAAGGGAGCTTTTGCTGTTTGCTTTGCATTAGTGTTTTTCAATGCTTTGTGATCTGTCTCTTTGAAGTTATACAAACTTCTACGCTTTTCTGGAATTATTTTAATTTTTTATGCCTAGCAATGTGAACTCTATCAACAACTATGCCTCGTGTGCAAATCTGAGTGTGTTTCTTTTCTGTTTTACTGAAACTGTGTTAGTGCTGGCTTATGTGAAAAAGTAATTAAGGAACATCCATCTACCTGCTGTACACGAATCATTATTTTATGTGTAATGCTATGATACTTTTTAATAGTAACTGAAGTGCTGGGAGGATGCTCAAGTCGGTTTCCAGTCACCTCTCAGCTGCTGCTGCTGCAGCTCTGAGCACAGCTGGGGCTGCCAAGCCCACCCCAGACAGAGCCAGACCTGCGCTGCTGCTCTGCCAGGAGCAATTCCAGCTCCCTCAGCCAGGGCTGCAGTGGGGCTACAACTTCATCTTTCCACTGCAGTGGGTTTGTCACCTAATTCAGTGACAAATTCACCTAAATCGTTTATTTGTCACCTCATTCAGTGCTTGTTTATTAGCAGCTGCCTCTCTTTCTGGGAGCATGTTTGCCACATGTTTATGTACACTTGTTTTATCAAAGAACATGCAAAGACCAAGTTCTTGGGTGTTCTGGAAACACCACACATAAATTACAGTATGTGTATTCATGGGTAGGAAGGACTTTCCTTTCACTTCATTACTCTCAGTATCTTTTCCCTCTGGTAAACCACAGTGTGTTTTTTTTCTAAAGGATTGACCTTCCAGTGGCAATATCCTTAGGATCACAGCAGGAGCAGATGACTGTGACATTGTGAGAGGGAAGAGGCTGCCCAGTTCCTCACCCTCTGAGCTGTTTTGGCCCTGCTCCCCCTGGAGTTTCTATTTTTATTTCTGCTCCTGGGACTGAGAAGAAAACCCAAGGGTTGTGTGTCCCTCTTTGCAGTTGCACAATACCACTTCCAATGAGGTCCTCTGAGTGTACTGGATTTTTATTTAAGATTTAGTGTCAGAGGCATTGTATATTATATTATTCACTATGTGATGACAGCAAATTTTTACTATTAAATGCTTTTTCAAATTCATGGTATTCAGGAGTCAGAAAGCACCAAAAGAAACAAAAAAAAAAAAACCCAGAAAACCCCCTTGTTTTTCTGAGGGCAACAACCTAACTTTTATTTAAAATTTTGTGATATATATATGTGTGTATATATGTGTGTGTATACATATGAAAATGTGTATTCTCCTGTGTTCAGCTCAGGCAGCCTACATTTATTATTCAGACAGTGTCACCACTAAAATCTTTACAATTTTGCCTTTGAGAGAACATAAGATTACCATACTATTCCTTAGGTGTTTTCTTTCCTTAACTGAGGGAATGCTTTCCTTATATTAATTACCTGGAAAAGCATTTATATAGATTTTAAATGTTGACAACTACAATGTTTACAATGTCTGCCTATGATTAATTGCACTTTGGCAATGTGTATAGAATGGATACCAGCTATAGTCAATAATATTTCACTCTTTGGGGCACGTTTCTCGAAAATAATTGCTTTTTGTATTTGTGTATTGGTCTAATGAAATGAACAATCTCAAAGCATAGGGCAAGGTCAAACAAAGCATCTCCAGCTGTGTCTGGGAGACACCATTGGAGAAAGTAATTTATATTGCTTCAGTCTCCTGGGATGAGAGAAAATCTGTCTGTCCCTTACTCTCTTCATTCCATAGCCCTGCTCCCTTTCTCCACTGTCTCTTGCCCTGCTGACCTGTGTTATTTGGCTCTGTTGGGTGCAGTAAGAAAGTTGATATTTGTATTTATTTAGATATGTACAAATTATAAATTGTACAAAGGGTATTTTACTTGCCATCACTTGGAAATTTTAATTCTTCTCCTGGTAGCTGTTCTCAGATGACACAAGAATATGGTTTAAAGGTATAATTTTTCTTCTTTCTCTAGCACTGCCTGTATTCCAATAAAGCTAGGAGTTTGTTTTATTTAGTGTCAAAAAAGTGCTTTATTTTAAAATAAGTCCAACTTAGACTTTGAGGAGTCTCCAATGGCAACTCCCGGGAGCGGAAGCACATTTTGAAGAATGTTTGCAGAGTATTGGGCCGGTAGCTGTGTGCCCTCAGCACTCAGAGATTAAATGCCTGCATGGCCTTTTGGTTGCTGTAGCATTATTGATGTGGAATGTGGTGCAAAAAACCTGTCAGAAATGTGCAGTGCAAAGGTTGCTGGAAAAACACTGCTTTCTTCTTGTGCAGCTTGTGTATTTGCTTAGAGGGGCTTCTGCAAGTATCTTTTAATGAGAAGAAAACACAACAATTAGATGAACCAGTAGTCTGTCAAACTGGCAGTGTGGACAGTCAAAAATTAATATAATTTAGATACAGGCTATAAATGCCTGGCAACAGTGAGTTTAGATTGACAGCATGCATTAATTTGCCTGCAGTCTTTTCTGTGCAAGTTCCTTGTACATCACATCTGAGATTGACACCATGTAACCTTTCTCCTGGTTGCAACAGTCAGGATCCTCCTGTTAAAATCAAGAATTCCTAAAAGAATAAAATAAAATAAAATAAAATAAAATAAAATAAAATAAAATAAAATAAAATAAAATAAAATAAAATAAAATAAAATTGAAAGAACGCTTTGGATGCACAGGAGTTTCTACCTGTCAAAAAGACTTCATGGAAAGCATTTCATAGGCAGCAAAAAAATGTCACAAATCAGTGCCATCATCCTCACTGTTGAAGCAGTGGGAAGGAAGGGGGAAGGAAAAGGGGACAGACACCAGGAGCAGGCTGCAGTGGCACTGCCATGTGCAGCTTTGCTCTGCTTCATGCCCCCCAAGTGAAGAACTCAAGTTTAGCCCCTTGCTGGGTCTGCAGCCTGGTGTGATTTCCTTGGGAGTGCACAAGGATCAGGCTCTGTGAGGGCTCTCCCTTCAGGATGCAGGTGACAAACCATGAAGTGTTCTCCCTGCCTTCCACAAGGCACCAGGAGCTGACATTCTGGAATGAGTCTACGTTCAGGAATGCACTTTTCCAGTCAAACTGCTGAATGAATATGCTCTGGCTGATGCACCCTCCAGGGTCACACACAAAACACAAGTGATTATTTCAGACAGGGAAAGAAAAAAAAAAGGTGAAAAGGAGAAACAATTAAAATGAAAAGTTGAAAAGAAAGCTTGCTGATAGATGGAACTAAATATGTGTCAGGGAACTTCAGACTGGACATTAGGAGAGGGTGGTTGGTCACAGGAACAGGCTCCCCAGGGAAATAATCGTGGCACCAAGCCTGCCAGAGCATCAGAGTACAAGGAGCATCTGGATGACATCCTCAGTCATATGGTTTAGTTGCAGGCAGTTCTGAAAGGAGCAGGGAGAATGGCTTGGGGATTCTTATGGGCCACTTCCAACTTGAGATATTCTGTGCTTGTGTGAAATGTGAGCTCTGGTGCAGAATCAGTGATCCAGCACAGTCTGGTTCATTTTCTGAAAACAGAATTACAAGGTCCTCTCTGGTTTCATCCATAATCCATTTCATATGGATTAATACATTGACAGAGGTGAGGAGAAGTCACAACCTTATTTTCCTGCATGTGTTAATATTTATATCGTCATCCATTTGTACCTTACTCTTTCCAAAGCTGGAACAGCCACTTAGACCCTCTGCCATTTGTTTTGTTTTTTAATTATTGCTTATAACCATATATCTTCACATGAACTTACAAACATATTGTTTGCCTTTACCTTTTTTGAAATAAAACATTTTTAGGAATATTTACAGGGACAAAAAATGCTGTGAATATCAAGCAAATTCCTGATTTTCAATCCAGACAACACTTGGAAGTACACTTCAGCATTGTTCACCCAAGTCAAGCTAATATTTTTAATAGAATATCTTTACTAAAGATATGAAAAGATACATTTGTGAATTACTGGATTGCTGGCAAGATATGGAGGTGAAAGGAAATAAAGTACTGTTTGATGGAGGGAAATTAAAAAAAACCCAAACAATAGAAGTGCCTTGGCTGTAGCTTCTACTCATGTCACAAACAACGCTGGATTGATAGAGCTGGCTGCTGTTTTAAAAAAGGCAGAGGGCAAAAAACCCCTGTTTTCAGTTGTACCAACAACCCCAATCAGCCCGGGCCTGTTTGGATCAAGTCACAGGAGGGAAATGCCCTTTCATCCCAATGGTTTCCAAAGTTCCAAAGAGAACCTCTGAGCAGTGAACAGGGACTGTACAGGGGAATTATGTGGTGGATGCTAAATTCTTTTCCTTTTGCTCTGAATTGCACTGATGCTTTGCAAGTTGTCTCCATTAGTCACTTGGTGTTAAGGGATGTCCACTGCTGACAGCCACTGCCAGGAAGCTGAGCAGATAATACAAACAAGAAATTGTGCCTTCTTACAGTCTGAAGACAAAAAAGGGAGGCTCGGGAGCTGTGTGTTTGGTGAGATGTGAAAACACGAGATTGCTGAAGCCAGAAGCTGTGTCAGCAATGAAGTTAATTCATTTAATCTCAAGTGTTCTGTTTTCTCAGTTTCTGTGTCTGCTGTGACCTATCATTATACCCGATGAAGATGCTTGGCTGCACTTTCTGCTCCTCTGTCTGTCTCTGCTCCACTGCTGCCTCAGACCATTTCCAGAGACAAGAGGAGGGGCTTTTCACCAGGCTGAGGAGCTTTTCACCACGCTGAGGGGCTTTTCACCACACTGAGAGGCTTTTCACCCCTGATTTCACCAGGGCTGCTGGGCTGAACTCATGTTTCACTGGGCAGTGACCAGCAGTACTTGGGTGCTGGGTGTGACTGAGATGTCCCAGGGGTGAGATTTGAGAATCTTTATTAATGCCAGATAAACTGGATGCTGAGCAGCCCAGAACCAGGTGATATTTTGTCCTGTCTATAAGCAGGACTTGCCTTGAAGACAAGGAAACTGAAGGACTCTCCCCACATGCTTGTAAAGCAAGATCATATCTTGATCAGTTCTATTACATACCAAGTTTATAAGGCACCTTGGGAATTTACTATACAGTGAAAAGAAGTGAGAATTATAAGATAAAAATTAAAATGATCAGGATTTATACACACTCAACTATAAGAAATGCCGTCCTGAGGAGTGCAGTTAAGCAATTAACAGCCCTCCCACACCCTGTTATAAAGTGTGTGTGCATTTTGGAATTTGAAGCAGGGCTTGTTGCAGCAGAAGACATTTAGCTCAGAATTGGCAGTACTGACAATCAGAGCCTTAAAATACTGTCAGTTCCTGCTGACAGAAAGCAAACCCCGATCCCCTGTGCTGTGGGTGTAAGGGATTTGCTACCTGGTAGCTCCACCTGCCTTTTTCTGATCTGGGCACTGTTCTTGCTCTGACTCAGATGAGGACACCACAGCTTTCCACACTAAAAGTGAATATTTTGAGTGCTCTGATGTTAGTTTTAACTGTATTCCAGGAATAATAGCCATTATTGCCCACAGTTTGTGTTCCAATAGCCCACAGAGGCTTTTGCTCAGGCTAGTCACAGCTTTGTGCACTGTGTACCCAGTGACCAACAGCTCTTGCCTGAGAAAGGAACCAGCCAGGAGGAAAGAATCCTGGAGAACTCTGTCACCGTGTCCTTGTGTCATGCTGGAGGCCCACACTTGATTTTCTGAGGCTCTGGCTGCTGTGTCATTGCCACAGTCTTTTGGATTCAAAAATTACCCTCCTTTCCCTCCTCCTGGTGAGGTTCTACATCTGACTTGTGTTGGGGTTTTTGTGTTTCTTGTCATGGAATGTCCTGTGTTGAAAATTCCTTTCACATCACCTAATTAATGCCATTTTTCAACCCCTTCCCTGATCTCTCTTGTGATTATTCCTTCAAGTCACAAAGGGACATCCTCAATCCTGAAGTGCCAAACCTGCAGAGCCCACACTGCACTGGGGCAGTGAACATTGTTCCAGACTCCTGCCAGGGTCTTGATACTTTCCCTTAAAGACTTATTTCAAACCCGTCTTTGACTTTGAAAATGCTTTTAAGGAGCACAAATTATTGAATAAAATTTTAAATAAGGAAAACCTGATTATGTTCTATAAATATTAATCTCAGAGTGTAATTGCTTTACTACTGTATTATATTGCAATAAGCTTGCTGGTGTTGCAGCATTTTAAATAAGTGTTAGATGATTTAGTTTGTTCTTATGCTCTGCATGGAAACAATCTTCAGTCTGAAATAAGATTGCAATTTGCTGATTACAGTTGTATCACCTCATCAAGTGACAGTGAGGAGATTTTTTTCCTACTTTTTTCTTTTTATTTACTCTTACTAAATATTTCATTTTTGAACAACATGCCTTTTCTACTCCTGCTGTTTCATTGGCATTAATAAAATGTAAATGTTACTAATCCCATTCACCTGGAAGGTATCATATATCCAAGGCACATGATAAAGGTTTGGTTTGGAAATGGGAGTTCTGGGAAACTCTTGGGTGGCAGCAGACCCTCAGGATGTAATCTCAGTGTAAATTTGGATGTGGTAATGTTTCATGTTAGTTTTACTGATTGCTTCTGGGACTAGTGGGAAGGCTTTAGAAAGGGGAGCTGAGAGAAGTGGATTATATTTAGAACTATTTCTGCATCAGAATTGTCTGGAAGAGCATATTGGAACTCGTATTTGGTAAAAATACCAAGGTATTTTTCAATTGACAGAGGGCATTTGGCTCTTCTCTGGAGCTGTCTGTGAGATGTGAAGAACAATTGAGCATCATGAATAAGGCCACAGCAGTTTTTCCTGGACTAAAACAATTTATTTCAAGCTGGTATTTGCTTCCCTCAGCCCAGATGGAGCAGTGGTGGAATCCATGCCATGCCCAGAGGTGCATTCCCCACCACATCTCATTCAGTTTAACATCTTATTAGTTGCAGTCAAATATTTTCATCTCTCATGCCTGTGCTCTTAATGATCTATTCTTCACAGACAGCTAGAGTGGGAAATGAACCTGCACATACAATGAAAGTGAGTTTTTACTTTTAAGTAGGCACACTTATAAACATTCATGCACCATTCTTTGCCCTGTGGCCCATGCTACTTTTCAGTCTTTTCAGCCAAGCTGAAAACAGATTATTTAGAAAAGATAAGGGGAACTGGCCCTGTAAAAGTGACTCAGAATGAGTTGACTTCTGGCATAGTGAAACACCTGAGATTTTTAATCTATTTTTTTGGTGGGGCACTCTTATTTTTTCTTTCCCATTTCTCTTGATATTTGCCATGCTACAAATGTCTTTTTTTATCGTCAAATTGAAATTGCTTTCATTACTGTAGAGCACCTCCCTCACACACTGTCATGTAGCTTTTACACATCTTTAACAAGTGATGACTGCATGTCCACTTCCATGTGGACAACCTCACTGGAGAAACTTTCCTTCATGGTGGAGTTTGTCTCAAATGTGAGGCCAAGCACAATCTAAACCAGTGGCAGGTAAATACCATAAAGTCATGTGCATAAGAATAAAAGTTATCATCCCTGTGATCAGGTTTCTCAGTTTCATATTTCTTGGGATAAAGTGTCTTTGCAGGCCTTTGCAGAATGAGCACCTGGCCTTGCTTAGCCTGGAGCCTTGTTGGTGAGAGTGGCCCAGTTTTTGGCCCGCACTGATGGATAGGGATCAGCACAGGCATTTGTGCAAGGACTCATGGAACCAGGGAATCACTAAGGTTGGGAAAAAACTCCAAAGTCATCAAGCCCAATCACTAACCTGTCAATTTCACCACTAAATTTTTTCCAAGCACCCCACCTTTGTGTCTTTTTGAATGCTTCCAAGGACTGATTCTACCCTTTCCCTGGGCAGCCTTTTCCAGTGCTCGACCACCCTTTCTGGGAAGAAATTTTCCCCAATATTCAATCTTAACGTGGCACAACTTGAGACCATTTCCTCTCCTTCTTTTCTGGTTACCTGGGAGAAGAGTCCAACCCCCAACCTGTCTACACTCTCCCTGTCAGGGAGTTGTGGAGAGCAATAATGTCACCCCTGAGCCTCCTTTTCTCCAGTACAAAAATAACTTATTTTTTCCTTTTGGACTAGCTTAAATATACCCTTATTAATCTTGAAAGCGCTAGGTTCTGATTTGGGGTATAGCCTGCATTGCAAACATGGGTGTGAGTGGAGAGCAGAACAACAATCCACAGCCTAATTGTGAATTAACAAAATGCAGTGGTCTGGCTGTAGCAGTGCCAAGCTCAGTGTAATTTCTCTGATGATTCTTGCCTTTTAATTTTAATAGACAGTGGTTAATCAGGCAAATTATTTCCATTGTGGAAACATTAAAGGAAGAGAACTGGAAATACCATAGCTGTTGCTTTCCAGCAGATTGCTGTTAGAGCCAGGTGACTTCAGCTCTGTGGTGGCAATTTAAAAGTGCCACAGGAACACAGATTGCTTCATCAGGGTCTGTTATGCTTTAAAAAAATCTTCATAGTCATTGTAACAAGTGGGTGCAACTGTGGTATCACACATATTAAAAACAGAGTAAATGAATGTGTTTGAAATCAGTTCTTTTGGGCTTTTGCTCAGGTATATCCAATTGTCAACTAGTGGATGAATATCTATTTTTTCTTAAGAGGAGGTTGTAATTTTCTCTTGCAGTGAAGGTTTCTCCCAAATTCAAGCACGTTTCCTTCCTGCAGTTAAAAGCTGACTGAACAGAACTGTACTTTTCAACTCATAAATCCTCTAAAAAGGAAATCTCATTAGTGTAATGAATACATTGAATGGTTGTTTGTTATAGACAATTAACCTCCATTAATTGGAGTGGTGTGCTCACAGAAGAGAGATTGTTTATTTGACAGAATGATTTTATTTTGTGGGGATAAGGAGACATTTCAGATAACTTGCCAAAATAACTTCATCTCTGGCTGATGGCACCAAGTTACTGAGGGCAGTGCAGATCTGTCTGCAGAGCTGACACTGCATGGCCATGCAGTGAAACAGCAGGTGAAATTCAGTGCTGATGGGTGGAAAGCAGGCCAAAAAGAGAATTTTTCCAAGATTTACATGCACAACAACAGGGTCTGACCTTACTCTTTCGGCTTGGGAGGAGTCCAGTTCACCCACTGGGGAGGTATTTTGGAGGGTTTGGGATATTAACACGTAGAAAAGGGGGAAACAGGGCAGGCACAGAGGGGAGTGCCAGGGAGATGTCTAATCCTGCCATCCCCTGATATCCTTGGGAAAAAAGTGTTACTGCTCTGTCTCCCTCTGTTTAATTTAGTGGCCTTCAGGGACAATTGCTCAGTCACAGAAAGATGAGCTTTAGAGTCTGGAGCACTGATATCACAATCTTTCCTACTTTTACAAGCAGCAGAGTAGAACATATATGCAGCAGAATGGAACATGCAATAATTAGTATATTTTATATTGATCTTGTATTTTCTTCAGCTGCTGGATCATTTTACTTTCAGTTTGATTTTATTAGTAGGTTTTGATAGTTTTTTTTTCTGCTGTTAGTTTTTCCTTATTTCTGAGGCAGAATTGATGCTGCTATTAAGGATCTCTGTTGTTTGCTGCCATCACAAATGTAAGGGAGGCATTGTTATCTTTATAAAAGTTGCATTAGCATTTACTGTTGTGGTTAATTCTTAGGCATTCTGTATCACTGTTGCTGCCTATTGTGAAGCTGAGAAAATGTTAATGGAAAATGGTCCAATTCTAAAGTGCTGCAATCAATATGCAATCCTTCTTACATGTTAACCTTTACCATATGGATTTAATATCACGTCTGATTTACACCTAATAAAACAAGAGCCTGCCTCTAGAGTTATTTTCTCTCTCTTTGTTTTTTTTTTTTTTTTTTTTTTTTTTTTTTTTTTTTTTTTTTAATGGCTAGAGCATTTTCTGCTTTGGATATTACTGCATGCTACACTTTGCTTGAGGAGAAATCCTATGGCCTTACCCAGCTCCCTTTACCCAAATTCAGCAAAAAACTTCCTGATCTCATTTATCTGACAGCCTTGGATGAAGCTGGATCTTTTCTTCCACAGTTCTGATGCCTTAAACCTGGCAAAGAGCAGAGCATGTAAGGAGCATATCCCACGGCATCTTCCTTGGTACAGCTAAATAATGGAATATGTTTGCAACCAGTACATATCTTTTTCAGACCCTGGGTCTTTTTAAGCAGATATTTTGTGGTTTTTCTCTTCAGCACTTTAATTTGTCTTTTTAAGTTAGAATACTTCAAATCTTGACTGCATTAAAAAGATATGTATTGACTTTCTTCTGGTTTATTAATAAACATTTAACTCCAAGTCATTCACTCACCTTCTTCACTTGCTTTCAGAATGGTATTTATTTGTGATTTTCTGCTCAGTAGGCCTTGCACCCTCTACAGAGGCAAACAACAAGAACTAGCTTATTCCTCACATACTCATCTATTCTCTTTTCTTCAGCTTCCTCTGAGCTCAGTATCACACCTGATCACTCACACTGTTAGGAGTCAAAAAAACCACAGCAAAGGCTTGGAAAGTACCAATTATTTTAGTTGTGCTACTGAATAATAGACTGGAGAGCAATGTCTGGAGTGCATCAAAGGCCCAGTGAAGGTCTGCAGAGACGCCTGTGTTATTTTAGGGATAAATATGTGCAGCCTAAGTAATGTATAACTACTGCATTTAAAGATCTGTGGCACAAAGAGAACACAGGGTGCTTCCAGTGACAGGAGCTTGAGAGCACCCTTGGCAGAGGAATAAAGTCCAGTAACTACAAAGCACATGGATATTTTCATGATGGAAGTTGATAATCAGTCAGAGAAGCACTAAAAAATAGGTGAGAGACAGGAAAAATGTGGATGGAGAGAAGCTGTAGGTTTGGGGTGCTGGACAGTGAGGTTCTTTTGCTGTTCAGTGCAGGATCCCACATTCCATGGGCTCTGCCCTCAGCAAGGAAACATGGGAGAGGGTCTTGTGCTGAGCTGGGCAGCAGGACAAGGAGAAGGGTGCATTGTCCCTGCATGAGAGGGGCTAGAAACAGGCTTGGGGCTTCCCACCGGGTGAGCTGCTGCCCAAGGGGTGCCAGCAATCCCAGAAGTGCCCTGGGGAGAGGGGGCTGTGGGGCAGGAATCTTTGGGAAGATGGATGTGGCTCTGCTGGGTGGTCCAGGATGCACAGCACCAGCACCTGCTGAGCCTGCAGCTGCCTGCTGATGGTGTCTGTAAGGAGTTTTTAATTCCTCCCTGAAAACGCAGTACCTAGAGAGGCTGCAGGTTTACATCAGTCCCTACTTGACAACCAGGAGTGGCTCATCCAAGAACAGTGGTTCATCCAAAACAAGTGATTCTCCAAGACCAGTAAATCCTCTTACAGGTTTATCTCAAGTGTGTGTAATATTGCTGTGACCTTGGGGTGTCTGATGCCAGGGATAGGCTCAGTGTGAGAGGAGAAACAGATTTTAGGTGGTCCTTTGTGTCTCTTGTTCCCCCAAAACTCCTCAGAGAGGCAGTGAGCACCAGGCTGCACCCTGAGACCAGAGAGGCTGGTGAAACATGAGGCATAGTCATATTATTCCAGGCACAGTCATACTATTTAAGCAGGTGTTAGTGGAGCCTGAGATCCTGATTATAACATTCCAGTGATGAATTAATTCTTCATGGCCAGAGGTGAAGATGAAAAGAGCCTCCAGGAGGCCAGACAAGCCCCATGCAGCCTCTGTGGTGAGAGGCAGGAGCTGTTTCAGAGCGATAAACAGCTGCACGCTGTGCTGGCCTTAATGCAGCTGCCCAGAGAGCCTCTCCCAGGGTAACCTATGGATTTCACAGCCCAACACTCCATTACTTAGTCACTCATTTATAGTTCCCCCCCTTCCTTTCCCCCCAGGCATCTGGCTGCTGTATGTGAAGCTCATGGTGGCAATTAAAAAATGTCTCCTGAGAAGCCATCCCCATCCCTGCGGCACTGCGGGGGAGCAGCAGCCAGGACCTAGCATGGTGTGTGCTGGATGGGCACCTGCTGGCTCAGGAGCACCTGCTGATCACCCAGACCCACCCCAAACTCTGGTTTGAGTTGTATCAGAGCTGGGACCAGTTTCTGCACCATGGTTGCCTGATGTGACCCATGGGCAGGGACCATTTCCTCTGGCAGCAGTGACAGAGGTCTCTGTTACATCACGCAGCTGGCTTTGGTCCTCACTAGTGCTCAGGTCAGAATAGAAATAGATCAGCCAATATATTTTGTGTCTGATGCTCCATTTTCTCCCCTGTGCAGTTTTTTGTTCCTCACTGGAGCAATGGTCCCACACGTGGCCAATTTGCTTCTCTCGGGGCCTGTGCCTGGGGCTGCCTCTGGGCTGGGGTGGGATGGCAGCCCCAGGCACAGGCCCTGTGTGCTGTGCAGGGCTGTCTCTGGCATGATTCTCTGCATGCATCCCAAGGTTTTAGTCCTCGCTGTGAGGTACATCTTGAGCTGGATGTTTCACTGGCTGCAGGAGCTGGGATCCTCTCTGGAGCCCTGAGGGAGGAAAGACAGCTCCTGGAGCATGGCCCATGCTGGAGTCTCTGTGGCTACCGGCGTTTCCAGACGTGTCCAGAGGAGCCAAAGCTCTGCTGTGCTGGGAGAGATTCAATGAGAGAAACAATATTTGGTGGATAAATGTGTTCCACATGCAGAAGGGGGGCAGCTGGCACCTCTAATAGCAGCCAGAAGGGATCAGACAGCGAGGAGAGAGCCCAGCCGTGCTCGTGTGCCCCACAGCAGGTCACGCACATTATGCTCTCTGCCAGGAGAGATTTCTCTGCACGTTTCAAAGGTAGCCTGGAGAAAAACCTGTTTTTCAGCAGGCAAGATGTGAAGCTAAAAATGCAAAGAACAAAAACTGCACAGTCACTGGCAGAGGTCAGCATTCACTACCTGTTATCACGTTGTGCTTTCTAATGTGCCTCTGTTATTTCCGCAGCGTGTGCTGTGCTGGAGCACAGAGATCTCGGTTGTGGCAGCTCCTTTCCTTGCAGTGCTGATGGAGGGTTCAAGGGCCTGACCTCCAGCTGATCCCTGGGCCCTCAGTGTGAGTGTGGAGCCTTTAAGTGCAGCTGCCTCACAGGATTTTATTTTACCTTGCAAGTGCTTCAGCTGGGACGTGTTATCCTGCAAAGCTCTTTGTTGTTTTAGCACTTCTGCCTTATCTGCTCTTGTGTTCTCGTTGAATATATTTGTGGTGTCTAGGTGTGACTGCTGGCACCTTTGTGTTTTTCTGAAGCTGAAGGATACCACTTGGACCTGTAGATAGATCCCATTTTCTCCCATATGTTTGTAATGGTTCATTTTAAAAGATATCACACTTAAAGATTATTGCAGAACTGTTCTGATGCTGTGTACAAAATTGGTGTAGAATATTCTTCTATGGCTCTGTGAGTGCTTCATATTACTTGTAAAAAATCATGTTCTATTTAAGTGAATTTGATTTTTTGTTGTCCATTACCTTCCCAAGTATTTTTTATATAATTGTTTCACTTTCAGAATAATTAAAAGAATATTAAAAAAAAATTCTTTTTTCTAGCCCTGGCACATTTACAAGTCTTAGTAGGAAATTCAATGGCAAGAGCTGAGTAAAATCTAGAATCTTTGTTTAGCAGCTTTAATGCTACTCTGAAAAGAACTACAGAGATAAAGAGCTCTCTGCACCTGTCAAAACCTCTGTCGTAGTCATCACCTTATTTATTTTACAGCATTATTCAAGTCCTTTGAATTCAAGTCTTCTGCACAGGAGAGCTGTATCTCAGCTGCCATGAGCTGAGTAGGTGAGATACATTCATTTTCCTCTAAGGAGGTGTTTCAGAAGGAGAAATAATCAGTGGAGGAAGAGAATAATTTCCTAAGTTTTGATGCTTTTTTTGCACAACTGTCATCTTTCAAATTCAAGAGTCCATCTAGAGGAATCCCATTTCATGAGCTTGGTTTTGCGGGCCTCTTGAAATGTGTCATGTTCTGTGGCTGAAAATAGATTAATTTAGTCCCCTTTCTCAGTCTTCTGTGTTGAATACCTGTGATTTTTTTGTTTCTTCCTAGTAGTTTTTGAAACACTTTAACATGAGTATTTTCTGCTTACATTTAAAATAAAATGTCCACGTTTCTGTTTATTGAGGTAATGAAGAGATGCAGAAATTTTGTTTGTGTCTGACTGTCACTTATGAATTTGTAGCCCAGGAAGTCACAAGCCTCAGATCTTCCCATCAAGAGATATAAAATATATACTTGAGCAAAAGAAATTTAGAGTAAGCAAGCAGACTCTGGCAACACTGAAAATATGTAATAATATAGAAACTGCTGAATGCAGACAGACCCACTGAGAACTAATACTTCTGCAAATAGATATAAATCTTTGTTCAGTTTGTTTTAGGAGTGACTGTTTCCAAGTCTTTTTTTCTTAACCTGTAGAGAAATCTGAAAAAAATCCATCTGAAATGCCAACAGAAGCAATTTGCTATTATCCTTCTGGGTTAGGAGCTAAATTCCTGTTGTTTTTTATCTAATGAACCTTTTGAGACCCTCCTGTGGGTCAGACACTTCAGTTTATCATTTTTAATATTGTTTGTCAAACAGAGATTAAATACCTCAGTAATGTTTAATAATGAAGTCTCATATCTAATACTGGAATGATCTTTGTATTCAGATGTGTGGAATTTGTCTAAGACAGGAGGCAGTCAGAAAGGAAATTTTTGGCTTTTAAAATCACATTAGAAAGAGTGTGGCCTGATGCAATGGATGGGAATGAGCAAGAGTGTGGCCTGATGCAATGGATGGGAATGAGCTGAAGAAATCCCCCCTTGTTTGTGCTGTGCAACTTCAACTTTGCTGTTGCAGCTTAACTTGATTAAAGCAAAGCAAAATAAATCAAAACAAAATCACTGGGAACTTCCCGTGGCTCTGCTTTCTGGAGCAAAATGAACCAGATCCTGCAGATCCTACCTGTGCTGAGAGTGCAGCAGCATCCCTGGGCTGCAGCATCTCTGCTGGGGTGGCTGAGTTAGCAGAGCTTTGCTCTGATCACTATTTGAAGAAAACCCTTTGAAGAAAACCCCTTGAAAAGCAGTGACAGAGCTTACCCTGACCGTGCCTGGATGGCTCAGTGGAAGGAGACCAAGAGGACTCTGCAGCTGAGTTCTGTGGAAGGGCCTGAATTTATAAAATGCTAAGAGTGTGTTCCTCAGCAGCAATTCCAAGTGCTGGAAATGCCTGGCTGGGACAGCCCAAAACTGATCTTGTGAGGCAATGTCCCAGGAGTTAACTGGGCTGAATGATCAGGAGTGATCAGTGATTGCACTGGGTCAGTGGGTTCCTTCTTCTAAAAGTACAGATTTCCCTTTGCTGACATGGTTCACGTAAAAAACATAAATACCTTTGAACAGATGAGCAACATGAACTCAGTTGAGCACAGCAGGTAAAATGCATTTCTTCACTTAGTTATGTTTTTTTTTCCTTTCAACTCAAAGTAGCATAAATTAAGTTTTACCTAATTACATGATTTTACCCAATTAATTAGAAACCAGACCTTATTTCTGATTTTCAACCTAAAGACTTATTTCAATTTTGACTATATACTGACAAAAAAAAAAAAAAAAGAGCTTCTTTACAGTTGTCTTTAGCTTTTTTCTGCCAACATTTTCTGAAAGTTTTAGGTGTTGTTATAAAGACAAATTAAAGTAAATTCCATAACCTCAGGCTTAAATTTGTTTGTGCCTTTAATGAAGTCACATTGTGGTATGCAATCACAAGTTGTTTTATCTAATCTGACACCTGCCACCTTTTTCTGTCAGTGTTGACTTCAGAGTTTATTGCAGTTTTCTATAACTTTCTCTCTCTTCATTTCATAACTAGCTTTGCAATTGGGTAAGTTTAGGAATTCAGCAGATGCAAAAATGGAAGTTTTTATGATTTTTATTACCTGTTAGACTGCACTTATGGGATGATAACCACATGGATGTTTCTGAACAATTGCAGTCTATGGTGAGATGTTTGCTTAGAAAGTATTTCAGGTTCTGATTAAAAATGTGGGTGATTATAAAAGGTTGCCTAAGGACTGCTGAAGCCTTCTGCTCCTCAGTGTCCAAAACTGGGGTGGTGAAATTATTGTTCACTGCCTGCAGAAGGACAAATTCATCGACATGTCCAAAACTATTCAGAAATAAGTTGCTCACTGAAGAATGTCTATTTATTTGTGCATCTATTTGGTTTACTCACTAAGCTTAATTTCATCTCAAAAGTAATAGTATTTGCACAGTGTAATTTCAGGAAACACTGTGATCCATAAAAAAAGTTCCCAAACAAGACAACAGTAAAGAAGATTTAATAGGAACAATTTATTGTTCTTCAAAATAATGAGGTTGTTTAACAAAGATGAAAAAAGCATTAGAAATCCCAGAAGCAGGCAGTGCAAAGTCTGCAATGTCCTAAATTTTACCCTATGTCCATCATCTATCAGCTGAAGTTCCTAATTAGCTGTCACTAAATGAAATGTCACTCCAGAGTGTGCCTTTGATTTTTGCACAATGGCATTTCTACCCAAACCTGCTGTCCATTGAATGTTGTGGTCCAAACTGAGAACTCCAACTTGGAGAAGGATTTAAATATACTTTAGCAATGAAATTAGGCACAGTAAAGTGTTCCCTTGGTTGGGACCAAGGAACTGATCTTTGGATTTCCAGGGCCTGGTGACTCATCCTATGGAAGCCAAATTTTTTAAACAGCTGATTGGTGCAAAGTGCAAACTTCCCCTGTCTGAGCTGCAGAGAAACCTCAGGAAGGTGGACTGATGCTTCCATAAATAGAGAGTGGAAAATGGATTTTTTTTTCCAGTGGGAAGTGTGTAATTTAATCAAGGTGGAAACATCGCATAGGAATGTGCTGTTTTCAGGATAATTTTTTTTTAGAAAACAAAATCAGCAATTCAAGTATTTTCACTGCTGAGTCTTAGAGTCTCAATGTTTAAAGGGGAAGTTTTACATGAACATTCATACAGGATCAGGCTATAGCTGGCATTTGAAAGAGAATGAATGAATGAATTAGTAGATGCTACCAAATATAATTTGTAAAGGATTCCCTTCCTGAGAAAGTAGCAGAATTTAAATGACTGCTTGAGTGTATTCATTGCCAGCATCTGCCAAGAATATTCATAAAAAAGAGATAGGCAAGATGTGAATTTCAGGATGATCTTTGGAGGCTGAGGCCTTCACTTTCCATTAGAGAGATACAAGGGCAGAGCTAGGGGACTTTTATGGAAATTTGATTAATATAATCCCCCAGACATATATAAAATATAATGTATCTCCAGCAATCAAAGTAGGATAGAATTAGAAACAGGACAGGTGATTTACTTTTACCCTTTTACTAAACTTCTCATGGGGTTATACTGGGTGAGATCACTTTTATACCTATTTGTCCCCCAGGTTCTTGGCAAAAAATATTCCATATCTTCATTGCCAGCATGACCAGTGAGAAATCTTCTGTTCAGTTTTGCCTATTTTGAATTATGAACGCACCAAATTTTAGTATGGAAAGTCACAAACTGCTGATTCTGTGTCCTGAAAGAGCAGCTCCTCCTAAAACCTGCAACTTGCAAACATTTTCCTGTGATTGGGATCTAACCACGGAGCAGTGCAGAGAGGAATGTGCTGAAGCATTCTAATGAAATGAACTTTAAGACCAAAATTGTTCTGAAACCTCAAATAAGAGGTAGCTCCTGTGACTGTATTATTATTTACTCACAGGTCAGATGACTCTTTATTTTTGCATTGGCATCGTGTGGCTAAACTTAACTGCAAAAGCAAAATGTTGATGAGTCAGGTAGCTCAAACAAGATGCAGCATATAGGATGCTTCCAGTATTGCCACACATTTTCTGTAAGATCTATCTAATTAGAAGTTAGTTCCCTATTTAGCAGCAGACAACAGATGTCTCCAGAAGTGAAGTGGGCTTTCTTTCACCATTTTTGTCTGCACAGGCTGGATCAGGATTCTGACCATGTAAATGTATTTTCTGTAGTTATACATAAATATGTTTTATATACTTGGGTGAGTTTCCCTTCTTTTAATCAAACTAATTATGAACTCCTACTTATTTCCTTACCATTTTCACTTCAAAATGAAAAATATAATAACAATAGTAGTAACAGTTAGAATAAAGAGCTTTGTGCTAATGGTCCATACAAACTTTATAATGTGGACAGAAACCCAACCATTTTCATTTTTCCTGCATTTGGCTTTGTTTCAGCTTCAGAAATTAGCTGTGGGATTACAGATAAATATACACCATGCAGAAAGTTGCATTCCACCAAGTGAACCTCACCCTGAATGACCCTGATGTTGTGTCTTTCAGAAGCAAACACTTCCAGAGCAGGAGGGTGATGTGGACCAGCTGGGAGCTCTGTGAAAATCCCCAGGGAACATCTCCATCTCCAGATCTGAAGGCAGAGTGGTGCTTGCCTGCTGTGACTGGAGGGAGTGGGGATCCTGTGGTTGCTCTGATATATTCAACAGCATAGCCAGCTGCAATGGTCTTTTGTTTGACATCCTTGGTTACTCATTGCCAATTTTCAAAGGTGGGCTTTAAAATGTAGAACAATTCCTCGAAAAATTACCCATTCCAAAGGATCTCAGGACATGTTGATACAAATCTTTAGCTCCTTGCCCTTGTGTTTGTACAAATATCTCATTGCAGGTCCCTCACTGCAACTGAAATAGTAGAAGGTGATCCTTCTCCTGTTCTCAGTGCAAGATTTAAAGGGCAACATGCAGCTTTATTTCTCTCCCAAAATATGTGGGAATTTTTCCCCCCTTCTGATAGTAATTTCTACTTCTTGAGTCATCTTCTCTGAAGTATTTAAAAAATTAATCCCAAGGATATTCAAAGCTAACAGCAGTGAGAAGGTGCAGAATACTGCTAAAGCTTTAAATGCTCTACACCAGGTCCTTGTGGCATTAACCAATGAATCCCCACAGCACCTCAAGAACTGCAGCTTGCAGTAAGCATTTTGTTGTCTGAACCCCATCATAATTAGTAAAAATCAACACACAGACATTCAAAGTAACTGCACCTGTGTCATGTTCAGGAGCAGCCAGCTGGTGACTGGGCACCAGGATGAAAGCTTAGGAAGCAGGGATCTGATTTCAGCCCCGTGTGGGAATTGTTAAGGCTTTTCTGCTTCCTAATGCCTGAAGTGCTTTCTGATTATGCATGCACATGTCAGAGCAGAACATGGACAGGCACCAGCCTCTCTAGCATTTCAGTTCTTTGTAAAAAAACCCCAGGGCTGGCAGGCTGGGCAGAGTGGTGGTGGGCTGTAGATCAGCAGAGAATGAGGATTACAGGGCTCATATCCTGGCTGTTAAATCAGTAGCACCTGTCTAGTAAGCCTTGACAAGGCTAATTACTGCAGGGCCAGTCCTTTTCCCTCTGTTTTGCTTCCCCTTTTTAATCACCTAGTATTTTTTATTGTAGTCTCTGAAGGACAGGGAGAACAAATGTTGCTTAACAGTGTGGACAGGAGTTTAGCATGAGTAGTTGTTGCAAAGCCTGGAGTGACTTGGTAGAACTTCCCGAGAGACAATCACTACCACTTAAGGCAAGGCAGCACTGCTCTGTATCCTCTATAAATCCTACTCTGCCACACTCCTTAGATATTTTAAATATACCTTAGAGATGCTCAAGCAGTGTATTAGCTCTGTGCTTTCCTTGTATACATCAATATGTAAGTGACTGAGGAAGTTCCTGAGTTACCATGGAGCTGAACTGCACAGATCTTGGGAGACAGTGAAAACCAATAAAGCAGAATGAGAGAAAAAACTCCCTGGGAACTGGATTTCCAAAGAGCAAATAACTGAATGCTGCATCAAATATACTTTTACCCCTCTCTTAAAAGACAGCAGATGTGGATGAACTTTGCCAGTCCGATTCCTTTGTCAGGCACATCCGTGATGTAAAGCTTAGGTTTTTTTTTCCAGAGAAAATACAGCCTAGGATTTCCCCGGAGGTGAATTTCTGATGCCTTTGTGTCTCTGTTGTACTCTGCTAGAAACTCTTTACTTGGACACGTGCAATTTCTTTCTCCTTTAATCCTGGCAAGCACTTCCCCAGCGCTCCCCATCAGAGGCACTGCTCTTTCCAAACAAAGTTTGAGCACCCAGGCTCCTCTTGGGCAGCTGCAAGTGCAGCAGAAAGGGAAGTGTGTTCCCTCCTGAGCAATTCAGGGAATGCAAGCAGCCTTAGGAGAGGGTGGGATTTGTTTTACTAAGTGTGGATGCTTTCATGTGAGCAAGAGGTCCAAGTCACTGGAGAGAAACACCTGCATTTAAGCTTCTATTTTTGCCTGAGACCACCAGCACTGCATTGATCACCTTGCCATTGATTATCAGACCTTCAGATCCCACTTCTGCTCTCCCCCAGAAGCCCCTGGAGTGCCTGTCTGGCTGCACTGAGCATTTTATCCTGGATGTTCATGTGGCCATGGACTTGTTCCTTGATTGACAGTATCCCCTCTTGCCACCATCACCTCTTCTCATTAAAACATTTAATTCTGCTCCTTCAATTCTGAATCTGGGGAGGGAAGATAAAGCTTGAAGGATGGGAGCAGGGACTCGAAGACCCCTGGAGACAAGAATGTTTCATTCTCTCTTCACAGAAGGAAAATGTAGAAAAGCTGTTATTCTTCTGTTTCTTCTGGGCATTTCATATAGGACTGGGTGGATTAATTTGTTTTCCAACCCATGCAGCTTTGTTATCCAATTTAGCATAAATTCCTACGTGTATTGGGAGAAAGCAGCTATACTCCAATGGATTTTGTCAAAATGCCTCAGAAAACCTACAAGTAAATTCAACAGAAATGTCGAAAATTTTTAACAAGGCTAGAAATGACTTAATAATCATAAGTAAATATTATGAATGCCTGTCAGTCATGTATTGCAGGAGAATTAACTAGCAAATCAGATTTTAACTACTTTTTTCTTATGAACAATAGAAAAAATCTGAAATATTGAAATATTCCTACCCCAGAAGAGCTGATACCAAGCTTCTGGTTAAATTACTGTCTGCATTGGACCTCTTGATCATATACAAGGAACAACCAAAATTCCACAAGAAAGCTGTTTGAAAACCCTGCAAATCAATTGATTCTACCTTGGTATGGTTTGTTGTCCTGGCAATCACAGGGGATATTTGAGAATGGAACAGATATAATTTAATTTTTATTTTTTTTTACAAGAACGGGACAAAAAGGAATCTATTTGGAAGAAAACAGCAAGAAAAACATGAAGTTTTTTTCCCAGGGGTCTGCATGATAAACCTGCTCACAGGAAGTTGGATGTCTCAGAGCAAGAAAAGGGAAAAAAGCACCCAGGTAAAGTCTACTGGCACTGACTTCTCATGCACTGGCTCATCTTAAAAACCCATGGAGGCTCTCTTGCTTTCTTGGGAAGCATCTAACCCTCATTACTCTGAAAAAGGATCCTTCTAGGCTCCCTTAACCCAGTGAAGTGGAGGATTGTGTCAGTGCAGTGGGGAAGTTCTGCTCGATCTCTGGCAGGACCCTGCCAGGAGGAGGAGGAGGAGGAGGAGGGAGGAAACACGAGGCCATTTCTGAACTTCAGAAATCTTCCCCATAATCCATCATGAAAATTGGTGGATCATGAGGGATATCAGTTAATTTAGCTAGAGTTCAGCTGAGTTTGTTTTTCCTAGAGAAGAATTTTTACATAGCATCCATTTGGGATTTTTAAATTATTTTCAGCGAAGGAGATCGCGGAGGTTCCCGTTCCCTTCTCGAGAGCCAGCAAAACAAACAAACAGCAAAATTCACTTTGCCTCAAACAATTTGCAAACTATAAACAAGTGCAGAAATCAGCAAACAGATTCAGCAAACAGGCTGGGGAAGCATAAAGTAACAGCCAGACAGTTATGGCCAGCATGAGATTATTATGATCAACAATCTAAATTATTATTGTACATCCCTAAGTAGCCTATTCTGGCAGCCCCATAATGTATGTAACACACTGTACCTTCTGCTGCTCCATATCTTCATAATTGGTTGCCAGTAATTTCTGTTTTCATCACAGTATTTGGTGCATTTTTGATTGTTTCTTCTGCTGAATGCAGGCAACAGATAAAATTTACATTCACAGCACTTGCAGTTGCCTGGCTTCTGCAGAATTTTTAAATTACAGCAGTTGAAAAATAATCTTGATTTAAGTTTAAAATAAGTAAGATACAATTAAAATAATTTAATTGACTGTCAAAAAGCTTAACTTCAAAGGAATTAAAACCCTCTCTAAGATATATTGGCACCTCACAGTCCATTTGCTATAATTTGAGCACTTTTATCAACAGGGAATCTTACTAAAGGCTTCGTGGACATGAGAGATGATTAAAAATAGAAGATCAAAGCCCGCAAACAAATCCTGTTAATATACCCTAACAAACAGGGATTGTTTTATAACTAAATATGAAGCCAACTCAAACAAATATTTGGAAACACTGAAGACAGAACCCATTGTAGCTTTTGGCAGGGTGTGCTTTATATATTATGAAGACATTTTTGTCCTGTTGCCACTGCTCTGACCAGAAGCCACATGTGTGGATCATCATTGCACCTCCCTTCTCTCCCACCAGCATTTTCCTTTCTCAGTGCTCTGTTTCAAGACAATCAGGAGCTAAATTCAATAAAGAAGCAGTGAGCTTCTTTGAAAATATTGCATTAAACCCCTCAGCTCAGCATCAATACATGGAGTGCCTGCTGGGAAGAAGGACAACTTGATCATCTCCATATTCCACAGTGGAGTACCAGTCATCTGGGGGGTTTAACTAAGTTTCTCATGCCTTCTAGAAAAGGTTCAAGAAGCAGAATTTGCACTATGGGGTTTTGCAAATATTTTTTCCACTAATAGTACTACTATTAAACAAACATTTTGAGGTAATATGTGAAGGCTGTGACTAATTTGCCTTTGCCCATGGTTAAGCAATACAAACTGCTTCCCTGGACTCAAAATAATAGACTGAAATATTCCCATTTCCTGCAGATGAGTGAAAATAAACAGATCCAATCTGAGTTGAAAGAATGTAAGTAGAACAGGCCTTCGTTTGTAGGGAAAAATAAACTTTGCTGATCCCGTAGGCCTGAAACTATAAACAGCATCCTTTTTCTCCCAGGGCAGTGTATAATGTGAGTGCATGGTTTGAACATCCTCAAAATAAACAGCTAATCACCCTTTCTGGCCTAATTAGGTTATGCTCTGGCCGCTGGCTCTGGGTCTCATGCGAAGTGGCACTGAGGGAAGCCCTGCTCCTCCCCCAGGAACGAGAGCCTGTCCAACTCTCTCTTTGTTAGTTAACATTTGCTCCTTGAGGATATCCAGCTCCGGGATCTTCCTTGAAAGCTTGACAGATCCAAGGGCAAGAATATTCTTGCCACTTTCCACTGAGAACAAGGGTAGCCTTTTCTTCCTCTCTCTGCTCACTGCACAGTTGCAATGGCAGGATGAGCAAATAATATTTTTTGTTCTTTTAATTTTTTTTTTTTTATTTCTGGATTCGGATTGTCTGCCTGTTCAGTATGTATCAGCAAGTTGTAAATGGTTAGATTTTTTTGCATGGACATTTAACTCACTCTTTGCAAAAAGGTGATTTGTCCTCAGCACAGCTGTGACCATCCACTGCAAATGGTAGCTAAACAATCCATAAGGATTGCATAGGATCCACTGTTATTATTACTGCAGCATTGCAGACAAGGGACTGGAGCACAGATGTGCTGTAAGGCCTGCCCAAGCTGACACTTTGCAAGGAAAGACCCAAGAGCTCAGAAGTTGCTGACTGAAGCTCCCAGGCTGGATCCTGCACTGCTGGGTCCTCAATGGGGCTCCTGAGAGTGCTGGTGCACTTCAGCTGCTGCCTGTGTGTCTTGAACAGACAGGTGTCTGCTGAGGAAGGCAGGAGCCTCCCCTGAAATGGAAAATGTAAAACCCCTCCCTCTGAATTATTATAATTTTGAAATTAAGGGGCTCTCAGGTAAAGATATGGGAATAGGAATAACAGTTCTTTACGAGGAAAAATAAAAATGCAAATGTAATAGTACAAACAACAACAACAACAAAAAAGCCTACTGACAGAGTCAGAGCATGCCCTGCCCCTCTGTGTGTCAGGGTGGTGTCCCAGCCCCATCCCATGGTGGCTCAGCTCTCCTGCAGTGCCAGCTGTGGCTCTGCTGCAGCAGGGATCCTGCACAAGGGGGGAGTTTTCCTCTGCAGCTCCAGGGCTGCTGCAGATGGGCCTGGGCTCCCTCTGGCCATGCAGGGCAGCAGAAAGCTGCTCCTCTGGCAATGCAGGGGGCAAAGGCTGCTGTGGTGTCCCAAACCTCAGACTGTACCCAGGTAGGAATGCTTGGCTCCTCCCCTGGGTGGAGCCTCTCCCAGTGGGATGATGGAATTTGATCAGCCATGCAGGGACACTCACTGGCCATGGACAGAAGAGATCTTCTGAAGGGAGGGTTGGGTGTGGAAGAGATAAAGGAAAAACTGCCCAATTAACAGAGATTACTGCCCCACCTCTGACAGATGGCAATAGAATACACACATCATCTTTCAATCCAGGATGCTGTGATTCATAGCAAACAAATAATACTGGGAGAAATCAGTAGCAAAGGCCAAGTGGACTTTTAGGCTCTGATTTATTAAGGCCTTCTGGGCTGCAGCATAGGGCCTGTAAGAGGAGAAAGATCTGACCAGATTCAGAACATTTCCATATTTGCACTTTTCTAGATTCCTCTGAATGTATGCTTAGATCCTGAAATACGTTCCCATTTTTCATTGCTCTTTTAAAATCATTGTTCTTCTGTATCAAAACCAGACCATCCTACCTTTAATCCCTTTTCAAAGTTTCTTTTCATCTTCAGAACAGCTAAAGGTGCTCTGAGGACTGTTTAAACTGTAATTCTTGAGGTGCTAATTTCCTTTTTTCTCCTTTCTGCTGAGACTTGCAGAGCTGCTGAGGATGCCAGCAGGGCCCATCTTCCCCAAGCTGTCCATGGGTGGGGACCAGCCTGGCCATGGCCATTTTCCTTCCCTGGCCCCACTTCAATGTCCAGTGAGTGCAGGAAGCAGCTCCTGCATCCCGTGGTGGTCCTAAAGGCACAGACCCATTTTCAGTGCCCTTTCTCCAAACTGAGAAGTGCTTAGCACAAACTGCTCTTTTCAGCCTCTCTGATCTAAATCCTCACATTTTTTTCTTGCTTGTGACTTCCTTTTAGGAAGTGCAAACCGAGGAAAAGGAAAACAGCTGAGCAAAGGCATTTCTGAGCCACAGGCATTGAACTCTCCAGGACTGCCAGGTAAAACACTGATGCTGTCCTGCTCCCTGCTCCCAAAATGCGTTTCCCCACTTTCACCAAGGAGCTGCGTCTCCACCTGCAGCTGGGACCTGCTGCAGGACCCTGTTTGTGGCTGAGGCAGTGGTGGGAAGGGAGGTGAGGCTGTGACAAGCCTGTGGTGAGGGCTCTGGTGGGAGGAGATGTGTGTGCTCAGCACAGGAGAGACAAGGATGCAGCAGCAGCAGCGTTATGAGTGGGAAAAGCTGCTCATTTTTTATTAAAAAGTTGCAGAATTCACAGGTTGGGCCAGTTGCTGTCAGGGTGGAGTTCAAACTGTTTGTTATTGTAATCACATGTCATTTTTGTTGATGGTTAAGAATTCCCCCTTTTGTCGAGTGGCACCCTGCTGCTTCCTGGAGGATGGCACCCAGATGGTGAAGAGGAGGGGACATTGGAGTTGACATGGAAATGACATCGGAGTCAGCAGGCAATGGGAGAGACCCCTCACCAAAGCTAGCCTAAAACCCCTAAAAACAACGAGCCAATGCAGAATTGATGAATCAAAGCAATGTGTAGACGTGAGGAACAGAATCTAGTAGCCACCAAGACCCTTTTTACCCCAGACCCTAACCTAAAAAGACCTTGAATGTTGAACTAAAAATCAAGGGAAGCTCCTGATGCTCTCCTGAGGATGGAAGCCCCAGCTCTGCCCACAGAGCAGTGGAAAAAGCTGTACTCTTTCTCTGAGTCACTCTTGGGAGCAGTGGTGGTGTGAGCGCAACCCATCGGTTCTCCCCACCCGAGCTGATCACTTTTAATAAAGGCATTAAAAAGGAGAAAGATCTCCTGCCCGTGTTTATTTCAGCAAGAGTGTTCACAGTTTAATATTTCACATATTTCACACTGCCACAGCATCCTCTCAGCTCCCAGTGTAGGTATCTGAGCAAGTGACAGACTGCACGGAGGGGCTGTGACAGGGAGGCCTCTCCCCTCGAGCCGCGCTCTCGAAAATCTTGATGATGGATGCAAATCACTTGGAGCCAAATTAAGAAAAGTATATTTAGGAACCTAGAGCAGTAAAGAGACACTTAATAGGATTTTCAAAAGTGCATAAGCAGATTAGGCATCCAGCTCCTGTTGAAACCAATGCGGATGGAACATTTAAAAAAAAAATAAAAAAAAAATCTTGAGGTATCTCAGCACTGCTACAGCCTGGGTGCATTGCAGGGGGTGGTGAGTGGGCTCAGAGATAAGCCTTACAAATAACAGGGCTCTCTGGTGGTACCAAGCCTCCAAAACCACGGGAGCAAGTTCTTAAGATCCACAAAGGCTGAAATACACAGGCCTGTGGGAATAAAAGAGCAAGGCCTGGAGGGAGAGGTAATGCTCTTCCTGTGCCTGCCAAAGGAGCAGCAGGACTTCTGCAGGGACAGAGGCAGAAAGTAACGCAAACCTAAGGAGACAGAGCAATCACTGTATCTCTGCTCAAGAAAAGGCCTTGCAACAGCTTTTTTTTGGTTACAGAATTGGCCAAGAGGGGCTAGGTGAAGAACATGCTGGTTGTTTGATTTTGACAAGGAAGCAGCACTTTTGCAGTCCTCGTAAATAAATGTATTTGACCCAAAGAAACATCTTCTGCAGCCAGTTTCTCTCTTGGGTAGAAAGTGCTTGTCAGGACCTGGGTTTTGCCTCGTCCTGTGATTTATACATGGAGTATAATACTGTAAAGTCAGTTCCCTGCCTTCTCTGAAATGCAGCTCCAAGTCTGTCGAGCTGAAATCAGTCCTTTTTTGCTTTACTGAGCAGCAGTGATGATACATGCATTAAGGACTGCAGGCTCTGTGGTAACTGGGGCCAATTAGCTGCTACCCGAGGGCAGTAGCTCCCAGATGTGGGATATCAGACAACTGAAAACCTACAGAACTGCTAACAGATCACTCATTATTCTCCTCCAGAGGCTTTTAATTGGGGGGATTAACACACGGTATTTTTAGTGAGTGTCCTCAGAACATTTATCTTCTTCTATGGCATATCAGTCCCTCAGGGAGCACTATTTGGGAAGCAACCATTGCTGGAGGTGACAGGGAGGAGTTATCTCCTCTGAAATCCCTGTTGACAGGAATGGCTGGTGCAGACAGTAGGCAGAAGATAGGCTTGCCATAGCTGCATTCCCAAACACAGGAATTACACTGAATAAATGCAGCAATCTCAGGTTCCTTATGGGCTGCTGACTCCAGCCTTGTGCCAGTGGTTTCTAAACTGAAATTGGCAACAAACTACAAAGAAGAGTAGAGGAAATGAGAAGCTGGATAATTCAGAACGGTCATTAATGGGAAACATACTAGAAGAGTCAGGAGAGGGAAGGAATCCAAGTTGTGGCCAAGGAACCTGAAGGTAGGGGAAGAAAACTTCTCTATGTTACATCTTACCTGATCAACACCACTAAAAACCAGTAGGGACAAGTTGCTAGGTGCTGCTGGGAAAAAGGAATTTTTAGGGCTGCTCTTCTTTCAGCTTCCTAGCCCCTTTCCTGTGAAAGTTAGACCCTTCTGAGCTGACTGTAGTGGTGAAATATCTGCAGTTCTTTGCCCACATGGAAAGAAAGCAGGAAGGAACCTTAGTAGGCACTGAATGCTTAGATTTATTTATAATATTTTCTCTGGGTTTGAAGTGCTGAATTATTAGTGTTATGCTAATAAAATCCATTTAAGCTCATGGAACAGTCTTTCATTTAAGGAGAAGTGATCCTGGCAATTTGCCAGCAGGCTAGCAGGATATTAATCAGACAATACCTAGGGACCAACACAACTATATTGCTTTTAATCTTTTGACCAGCAAGGAAAACAGGAAGAAATCCATTTCCCTCCTTTCTTTGCTCAATGGGATAACCAGCTGGTATAGACAAGCTGCAATCAGCCCAATTTGGGAGTAAATATTTGGGTTTTAGCTGGGTAAATGGAAGAGCAGTGCTACTTTCATGCGGCCAGGTGCCTTTCATGGTCACGGTGGGGCCCTGCAGGGTTTTGGCTCCCAGAGTCACATATTAATAACAGAATGTCACCTTGCAAAGGAAAAATCCAGAGCTCTGTTCAGATGTGCCTGGAAAGGAAAAGTTTGTTTGAGTGTGCCAGACAGTCATTTAAGGTGATTGCGGGGGGTGCTCAGGGCTGGATTTTCAGCCTCTACCCTGACTGTGAGAGTGCAGCATCAGGGAGGAGAGGAGGAGGCTTCCAAAGCAAGGACCACACCATGGCAGGGACTTGGCACTGCAATGTCAGGATTATATTTTATTTTGTTTGTCTCCAGATACCAAGAAATAGAGTAGAGCAAGAAATTTGTCATATTTTAGAGTCCTCACAGAGCTGCCCTTTAAAGATGGTGGAGATGTCCTCTCTGAAGCTGCAGCCAGTCCTCCACTGTGTGTGTCCTGTGCAAACTTTCAGGGTTTCCCCATTTCTTCAAATTCCCATTTCTTTGGTGGGGTTTAGGCCTGAGCTGGTCTTGCCTTGTTTCTGTGCTCTCAGATGAAGAACAAAAATTAATCACACAGATCTTTAGGGCACATGTTGGAATGAATGGAATAGAAGCCTCTCTGAGTCCTTCAGAGAGACAAAGAAATGCAGGGTTTGAATTAGAGCCTTTAGAGAAGCTGAAGTACATTAAGCCATAGAGACATGAAATAGAAATGTAAGTTTTAAGTAAACAGAAATATATTTTAAGTGCCTTAAGAAACTGTGTTAGGCAGGGGTCCAGAGCAAACTACTCCTCCTGAAGCCCTGAAAAAAAGAGCAAACCATCTAAAAAGAAAAGGCTTAATTTAATTTCCGATCCACATGGTCAATTGAGAGGCTTCTACTTGGGGAAGAAAGGAAAAGTTGTTTTTCTGTTAGCTTCATCCAGAGAGGAAAAAAAATCTTTGAGGAATTTTCTGGCATGTGGCTCCTGTTAGGTTTCAGTCAGCTGAGCTGTTTTCAGAAGCACTGGAATGTAATTTCAGCAATAATTGATCAACAGAAAGAAAGGCGGTGAGGATGTTCTGTCGCAGAGAAGTCCTGGGTGAAAATCCATACATTGTGTCTAGCAACAGAGATTTAACAAATGTGAATCTGGAGAGTTGAATTTCTGTGTAGGAATTTCTCACAGGAATCTGGCTGTGCCCTGAACCATGGAAAACTGGAGCCATTGCTGGATGGGGAATGGTGCTTTTCAAGTCCAATTTCAGTCAGTTGACTCAAACTCGTCTGGAAACCTTTGGCACTGAAAAAAATTTAATTTCCCATGATTTTTAAAAATTTATTGCTCAGAATGCCTAAGTCCTAAATTAGACATAGAGATTTTGGTGTAAGCCAACATAATCCTTTTACCACAGAACCATTCTGTTATATAGTATTTTGACTGCTCTGTACAGTTGTACTGGGATGATGGACCCACGTTGCTCTCAGTGAGCTGAGCTCTCCCGTCTGCTGAGGAGATTCCTTTTGCCTTTCAGCCTTTGCACCAGTCCATCTATGAAAGAATTACTTATTCCTGCCTCTGGTGGGAAAAGCGTTGAGAATTCTGTGTGAGGGAACTTGGAGCCATTCTGTTGGCACTCATGGCTATGCACTTCTGGGAAGTTCCTGTTCTCTGTTGTCTCCTAAGAGAAAAAAAAAAAACTAAAAGATCTGGTCCTCCATGTGATTTGCTTATACAGTAATTTTCTTCTCCTGAATGAAGCCAGGAAAGAGTTTCCCGTTACATTTCAGGGAAGTTAAGTGATGTGCAGAGCAGATATGTCAAATAACAGAGCTCCAGTGTGTAGAAACCAAGTCAACATTAATAAAAGTTTGCTGTCTTTCTAAGATGATCTTATACATTAGAGTGTCAAATGCTCTAGGACTTATAATGCAAGAAGACTGGGTGAATCCAAGGCAATGAAATGGAACTAATTAAAATGTCAGATAACACAACCATGGTTGTTTGAAACAGACCTTTATGTAAGGTAGTGAGATCTTCATTAGAGGGCCACAAACTTAACTTTTTAATAAGAAATAATAATTTTTTACATCAAGTCTGGCCTCTGCTGCCTACAAATTTGGATTGATATATCAAAGCACATATTGCCTTTAATGTTCCTGTCAAACCTGAGCTGTGATGCATGGAGTTATTCCCTACTTGGAGGGATGATTCTGTGAAACTTAGCTAATAAAAACGTGACACAGCTGGTGACTGATGTCTGTTCTCTCAGGGTTTGTTAGCGTGGGACAAAGTCTGCATGCACATTCTCTTCTTGACACTGAAAAATGAGACACATACAGTAAAAAACCATAATGGATGCTCTAATGGCCTTGCATTGACCTTCTCCTTGTCTTTCTGCCTCCTCATGCACCTTTCTTGCCTCTTGACTCTTTTCCTCCCTTCCCTTGCAGGCTGTGAGCCCACAATTTATCTTCCTGCTCTCTGTTGCCTCTGAGTGCCCTGGCAGGGTCTGGGCTTCCTCTGTGGGACATCCCAGGCTGCTTTTTGCCAGCTTGGACCACGAGCAGACAAAGAAAAAAAGCTTTTCCTGGTAAAATAAAGATACACTTCAAAAATCAAAACAAACCTCAGCAGCCAATCCAAATCCCAGTCCCAGCAACCTGGTAATTTGTCAGTGCCAGGCGTCAGCCCACTATTAGTCTTTTTCTGGATAGAGATGACAGAGCTCTGTTGACAAGCTGCAGGGCTTATTTTGGGAGCTGGCACCTGGCTCCTGGCACGTCCCCCTGTGACTGTGTCACACTCCCCAGAGCTGCCTTTGGCTCTGTAGGGGCTGGAGCTGGGGTGGGCTGGCACTCCCTGGGTGGGAGCCTCGTTTTTTGCTCCCATAATTACACGTCCCCGTTTTCCTCAGGGCCGGCAGGAAAGGTGTCCCAGGGCACACACACACAGAGCACAAGGCTCCTCACCCTTCCCCAGAGAGGCTGGAAGGTGCTTTGGCCCCTCTCTCCCAGCCTCCCTCTGCTCCTGCATCCCCCTGAGCTGCTCCCCTTGTCCTTGCTCAGGGCCACTGGATGTGTGTGCTTCCCCTCTTTTTTCCCACAAAAAAAGACCACAGCATCTGATCTGGGGCCTTCCTGCTCCCACTGCAAGAAAATATTTAGCATTTTAATATATTTTTCCTCATTTTTAGAAGTAATTTATGTATGAATATACACAGTGCTTAGTAATCATTTCTCAGATGAATGTGGAATTTTTCTAAAATTAAACTATCATTCTTTTCTCTTCACACTTGGCTGTCATATCTTGCTTAATGCAAATCAGTCATTGACTAGAGACACCTACTGTAAGAAGTTATTTTAGCTGTCTGATCGGTTATAAATTGATTTTGGAAGTGAAGACCATTATGGGAAGATAAGCTGGGATTGGTAGGGAATGGAAAAAATAATTCAAAGGGGAAGTTTTTATTTGAATTTGACTGTTTACCTCTGTGTCAGAGCAAAGGCTGTAATCCAGGGGTCCCATCTCTCTTTCCTCCTGCTTTAACTCTCAGACCACAAATCCTTCACCTGCCTTGGCCCTATACAATGCAGAGACCTTGAAGACCAGAGACAGGTGCTCCAAGGAAAAAATATTTCCCCTTTCAGTCTCCATTTGATACAAGAAACATTATCTCTGAAGGAGCCAGGCTACTCTTGTGCTCTGAAGCAAGTCCCTTAGTGCAGGAATGAAAAGGAATCCATTATGGTTAGTTTCAGAGAAACCTCTCTTCCCCGCAGTATTTCCTCCTGCTATGCTTCAAGTGCTCTTCAGAGGGAATATTCACATTTTGCAGGCAAAGAAAATGCCTTCACTATCACAGTAGTGGTCTGCACAAAGTGAGAGCAAAGCAAAGAGTGTTCACTGGATGCAAGTTGGGAAGTTGGGGAAAATGAGAGCTGTTTTCTGGTTTTCTTTTTTCCACTCATTATTCTTCAGGGCCAGCTCTGATGTTGTCTGCTGGGGCTTGAAGAAGGAGCTTAATTTTTGAGGCACGACTTTTCTCTCTGCATTTTTTTTAAATTTTCTGTTACTTGCACTGCCAGTTCTTTGTATGTAATTAAAAGTATGCAAACAGTGGCAGAGTTTTTAAATTAATTCAGTTTGAGGGAACATGCTTACCAACTTCAAGGTTTGCATGCTGTGTCTATAGGAACAATTGTTATCCTGGCAGGAGTTTTGGGAGTCAGTTTTGAAACCACAAAAAGCAAACATTGAAAGCAGCTTTTACTACCTACAAATACTTCTGTGGTTTCCAGGTTTGTTAAAACATTTCTTTTTTCTCCTAGCAAATTACTAGTGCAGCACCATTCAGCTTTTGATTACTTATGATCAATCTACCTTGTCAAAGATTCTGAACACTGTTAGTCAAATGTATTTGAATAAACAAATGCATGTAACAGTTGCAGCAGGTTTATGGATATTCATAAAGCAGAAAAACAATCTAATAAATCACATCAATTACAAATTGCCTTTTCCTTGCACAGCTCTATTGTCCCCTGAACACTTGTAATTGAGAGCTCAAAGGTGAACATTCTTACTTCTGTAAGTTTTAAGGAAGCATGTTTTCTTAATGTCTAGGCTTGTGGTTTCTCAGATGTGTACAGGATTTTATAACATGCACCATTTCATACAAAATTCAGGGCAGTTAAATCCTCCTCTACTCCTGAGCTAGAAACAGAGTCCTGGATCAGATTGCAGCTCTGGAGTGAGGCCAACTGCTGAAGGAAGCAAATCTCCTGTCCCTCACCTTCCCTGCATTAAGAGATACCCCATGCTGGCTCCCAAGGAAGCTCCCTGGGAGCCCAGAGCTGCAGATGCACCAGTGGGAAGCTGTGATGCCTCTGGCAAGGATGTGCAGCATCTCCTGGAGCCACCCAGTCCCACCACCCTGAAAATGGAAAGCACTTCCCAGCTCCTTCCGACAGCTCTTCACATCAGCTGAGCTCAAAGCCTTCTGCCATCTGCTTGCATCTCAGCTGGAACCTATCAGAGTCTGTTTTATTGGGAATTCAGCACCAGTGCCCCAGCTACAAGTGAATGCAAGCACAGGGCTTTGCTGTAAAGGCACAGGAGCAGCAGGGCAGCCTGAGGGCAGTGTCCCCACTGTCCTGTTTTGTACTTCCCACTGTCCTGTTTTGTACCAGCAAACTGTGGGGTGAGAAGGGCTGGCCCTGCTGGCCCCCCCTAAATCAGGAGACAGATGTGCCACCACAGCCAGAGATGGAAGGACAGCCTCAGTTCATATCTGAGCACTGTCCTGCGAGGCAAGGGCTGAAAATCACTGCAACACCAACACACCCTTGGGACACAGCATGGCCCACCTGGCTGTGCCACTGCCAGGCTTTCCACCAGGCTGTCCCTGGGCAGTACAATACTGCAAAGTGTTGTCATTATGGTGCAAGAGTTCTGTTATCATTAGATTGTAAGGGTTCCATATTGCCAGAGTTTTGTACCTCCTTGATGTTTCTTGTAGGCAGCTCCTCAAGGCACTAACTTTTCCTCATTCTCACAGCAGCCAACTGACTCCAGTCTCCTCAACCAACCAATCCACTCTTTTATAACACTCTTCTTATTGGCTACAGGTGTGGCCTGTTAAAGTCAGGCCTGCTCCTAATCTGTAATAATTGGCTCAGCTGCAACTCTTTAGGGGGTAAGATTACTTTCTATACTACCTTTATTTGCTTGTATTGTATCCCCCTACAGCAAAGCACTTGAGCTCCCACCCATGTCTTCCACCCCAGGGCTGCTCTTGCATGGCCATCTCTGCTTTGGGACCTTCTGATTTGGGACAGCAGGAATTGCACAGGCAGTTCTGTGTTCCCCGTCTCCTGGAGCTGTGACTGCCCCACCAGTGGAGCTCTGCCTGCAGCCTCCTGTGCCTGGCTCAGTGGGGAGCTTTGAGCTGATGGCTGGGCAGGGTGGGTGCCAGTCCCAGGGTCACACATGGCACCGTTCTGTGCCCTGCCCACCTCTGCCTCTGCCAGGGATTTATTCTTGGCTGATCTTTTGGAGGCCAGGACATTCATGTGACTGCAGGGATGGGTCTGCAGCTCCAGCTCACACACACACACATATCTATCCCACACGGGTCCCTCTGTAACTTGTGCAGACCTATTGCCATGCCAAGATCTGACTGCCAGACCTCTGGTGTCTCTCTGGTATCCAGCCTCCCCCAGAGCTGCCTCCCACACCCCTTATCCTGCATGGGCACTCCCAGCACTGACGTTCCCTAGGGAAAAGCACACAAACACACACTGGTTTCTCCAGATGCTGGTGCCCAGACACACAGGCCCTCTGCTGCACGGTTTGACTCCAGCTGCTGCACACAAACACTCACACACATGCACACAGGACGTGGTCCCTGACTCAGGCAAGCGGTCAGAAATGCAATTTAACAAGAAAATCAGGGCATGACCAAACAAGCATAATGACCAGCAGCCTGTTCACATGCAACCGGCTCTTTTTATCCACTTATCTCTGTATTTATAATGCTTGTTCCTTTGCAAGCAGCCTTCACCCTCCTCTTCTTGCCTTTGGTCTTTACCCTTAAAAACCCCTAAGCCTCACACATTCCCAATAACTCCTTTAAGACATCCTGGAGTACATTTCACATCATTTCCCAAATGCCCATCCCACAGTGAGCCCTGAGCACCTGGAGGCAATGACCCTGCTCAGTCTGCAAGGCTGTCTGGTGGCAGCAGCTCCTGCAGACTTGTCCAACACCCAGACCATAGCTGGGTTGTGTGTGCTGAGGTCCCTGGGAGTACCCAGGACCAGGTGCTGTGGGGCTTCCTCTGCTTGGTACTGTGCTTGTGCTGATTAACTCTTCATCACATAACTAACAGTTCCCACCACTGTAAATGGGGATTGCTCTCAGAAGAGTAATCCCTGAATTTACAGCATTGTCAGCAGATCTGAAGTTTGATCTTCAGAAATCGTGTGACTCCTGAGTCTCCATTGATAGACACTGACTTCTTCAGCCACTACAGTTTTTACAGTACCACATGGAAAAACTCATCTCCTAAAGCACATTTACTGCTGCTTTTTAGGAAGTCTCAACTTGAGGTTAATGAGGAAGGTGAACAGCATTTAAACACTAAACAGACTGGGCCATCCTGTGCCTCATTCAGGAACAGGATAGGAAGGCAACTTCTGCCATCAACTCTCAGCAAGGCATTGTGCTGCTGCTTCCTTCTGTGCCAGAACTGTGTGTGTGAGAATTCTGTAGCCTTCAGGATGTGACTGGGAGAATTCCTGATACTGTGTAAGGGGAGTTCTTTTTCTGTTGCTCTTTGAAAGACTCTATCCAGAAAATTTCACACTCTATGCAGAAAACTTGCAATTTATTGCTGTAAGATGTAAAGAGGGGACACTCAACGTCAGAGACAACTAGCAGGGTTGGGGATGGGATGGGCCCTCTCAGATTACAGAGCTCATCAGGGATGTAGTGCATGCAGGAGGGGACCTGACAAAGACATTATTTTGTTGTCACCTTAAAAGCAACCCAGCAATAAATCACAATAAATCAACATTTTGCTGACCACCTGCCCTGTGCCATCTCCTCTGGAAGAGGCAGGGATGTTAAGTACCAACATGTCTGGAAATACTGAATCTGCCAATATAAATGTTTTGGATTAAACTCTGTGCAGAGGCCACGTGCTTGGGATACAACCTCATGTATAACCTCATGGGATACATGGAAGCATTACCAGGGTGGTGACTTCAAAATCACATTTGCAATCTTGTGTTTACTATTGGCAAACATTTCCAGGAGATGTTTGTGAGGAGTATGTGTAGAATTTGGCATCATAGCTGGAGGCTTTATCCAGCAGCTGCTGAAGGGATGGCATAATACCTGTGTTGTCAGGCTTGACACAGTTAGAGTTGAAGTGCTTCTTTAGATTAGCATGGAATTAATTCCTTTCTTGGCTACAGAATAGTTATATTTGATGTTGCTTGGAAGTGATGCTTGAATGGATCAACAATGTTTTTGATAATATCTGCCAAGACCATTTTGACTGAGTCTTTTACTCACTCATTTTTATAAATCATGCATCAGTTTAGAGTATAATGCAGATAATGAAAAGGTGTTGAAACCCAAAACCTAATAATGTTTTGCATTTCTTACATTCATGTCATAGACTTTATTTTGGAATGAATGAAGTTGTCTGGAGAAGCAGGCCAGATGTGATTTTAAAACCCCATCACTACTTTGATTATCTGGACTCTTTTGTATAATAAACTATTTTGGAAGACAGATCTACTCATTAGCCAGTCAGTTAGCAAAACCATTTCAAAAATGACTGATAGCATGAGGAGCACAGAGGCTGCTGAGGAATACCTTGATGTGCAAACACACAGTCTGTGGTTGCAGATATGGGCTGCAAGACTCAGTAGTGGAGAAAAATTGAATCAGTCACTTCTCATCCAATTCTTTTTCAAAGACAGAGGGAAAATTGGCATTTGGAAGATAAAAGAGATGACATCACTCTCTAGAGCTCAGGCACATGTCTCTGCTCCCAGCCAAGCAGCAATCACTGTGACAAACCCAACTTCTCCAACCTTGCAGTGAGGAGGCAGGTGAGAAAATTTCTGTGCTTGTCCTCCAGCTCTGGGATGGTGGATTTAAACAGTTATAGTCACTGCTGAAAACAGTGATCTATTTTGGGGCTCAGCAAATCTATTTCTTGCCAGTGCACTGGAAAACCAGAAGGTAGACTTGGGAAAGATTCCCTTAGAATAATAAAATATATTTTGGCTTGGTACTTGCACACAGACAAGCCACTGGTTGTCTGTGTGCCTTTTAGAGAGGTAACACTGTTGATATTTTTGAAGCCAGAGGAATTCTGGCAATTTAAAACCCATGCAAAGGGATTATATTTAATAGAATTTTGCTGATCTCGAGCAAACACAGGAGCTTTTGGCACAGCTTTCAAGATCTACAGGGATTCTTGAGTCATCTGTGCACCCCTGAAGCTGCACCAGCAGACACCAACCACTGCTGATTGCAGCTGCTGTGACAAATGGGGTGGAAAAGGCCCTGATAATCTTCTGCCATATGAAGGAAATTTAATGCAGCTTACACTGATAATTCTCTCCCAAGCACGAGGTTGGAAACTAATTCCTTTGGCTGGAAATGGTGCTTGCAACAGGTGAGCTACTCTCACCTATCCTAGCCCTGAATGGCGGGGTAAATGATGCCAGGGAGAATTCCCAGCCAGGGAATGCCTGGGCTACAGCATCCACAGCTACTGTGACTCCTAACAAATGCAGGTGCACCCCTGGCTGCCAAGACAAGGACTTTTTGTACCTTCTTTATGAAGAAAAGTGAAAAAAAATACAGAAGCTACAAACTGGAGGATGCAACTGAAATACGAATTATCAAGAGCGAGATGGAGCTCAGAATAACTTCACTGAAGATGTAGAAGGAAAAAAAGTAGAGCGGAAATTAAGTGAAATATGTGGAGTTTTTCTGAATATGTAAGCAGTGAATTTTATGGGGTACTCATGTCTTTTAAGAATTTCTTTTGAGCTACATATTTGAAAACTAAAAAAAAACCATTATCAAATTAAGGGCTTGCTGCCATTAGGTATATTCTCATCATGAGTAAACCATCTCTTAGAAAAGGTTATATCTAGATGAAATCTGCTAAGAAACTTACCACCAAAGCGCATCTTTCTTACTTTTCATGACAAACAGTGACAATGGCTAAAGTTTCTCACCTTACTTCACAACTAAATAGTGAACATCCTTTCTGTTATCAAAAGCTGAATTTGCTGACCTTTTAGGGAGGCCTGAATGCACACTCTTTAGCCATTAGTTTTGTTTTGTGGTGGGCCTGTTTGAAGGTTTTGATATGTTTTATGTATTTTGGAGTTATTTGCCTTATTTTTGTTAGGCTGTTACATGGCATTTTTGGTTATAATCCATTGCAAATATGCCCACATGATATGTAATTGGCATATGTGAAATAGATGCAGAGCTGCTGAAAGTAGCTACTGAAAATACTGAAAGTAACAGTAATGTCAACAGCAAATATGTAAAAGGACAGCTACTACTGATTTACACTTTTACAGAATAACTGCATTTTCCAAATAGTCACCCAAATAAAATTGTGGTTGTACTTAGAAATATTTTTAAATATAAATTTTGTCTGTAGACTTTTCTGTTTCCTGCTGAAATAGTGCAACATGGAAGTTGATTAGAATTCTCTAACAGTGAACCTACAGGTTGAATCCTGCTGTTACATTCTATTTTATTGAATAGTGAGATGATGAACAGTGCAGGTAATGCTGGACACAGCAATATTCCTTTATTTAATTTTCCAATTTAAAGTTAGGAACATTTTGGTTAATGGAAAGTGAAGATAGTGTTAAGGAGGTTATTATTTATTGGTGATTTATACGGCAATGGGATTGTATTGTAAAGCACTGAGTTATAAAAACTGACATGTTAAGTCTCCTTAATTCTCAGGCACTGGAGAATTACCCTGGGTTCTAGTTGAAAAATACATATTGGCTGATAGAAACAAGACACAAACTGTGTCTAGATTCATTTAGAACTCCCAGGTGGGAAAATCTGAGTAGGTTTTCAATGAAGAATCTATTATTCCTTGGTAACTCAGAGCATCACCTATGAAAACTATGGCATCTAAAATGAGAAATCCTAAATCCAGCCAGTGCTGGCTGACGATGTCATATTCCACTTGTTGAGCTAATCATTGCCTTTAATTATCAGAAATATTTTTGTAATGGTAACATTTCTCAGATGCACTAGTGAGCTGTTAGCCTAGTAGAAATGAAAATGTAGCAAATTCCTGTTAGTGATATGGTGATATCTTATTGCTAAAAAACAGAAACAAGAAAAAAACCAACCAAACCCTGCTTACTGGTTGTGTTATTTTATCATGTCTAAGATAACACATCTAGTAAACTGCAAATTCCCTGGGACAAAGACTTTATGTTTATATTTGTGATCTGCCATTCAGACCAATGGGACAATACAGTCCATAAACAGTAAAAGCATGCCAGGTAATTTCAGATTATAGGCTGTAGAAAGAAATTCAGTAGTTTGCTTTTTAGGCACAGTTATATGAGATTTTATGTGATGATTATCATTAGAGCAGCAAAAATTTTCATGTGATATCATGCCAGCAGAATATCCACAGTCAGTCTAACCCAAATGCCTGTGAGGACTTGCTGGATCTTTCAATGTAAGTGTTGCTGTTTTAATCTGACAAACTTAATCAACATACTAATGTAATGACTAAAAAAATATTCTTTTTCCTAAAATCTTATATAAAAGAAAAAAGTTTTTATGAGGATGTATGAGCAACACATATTATCTAGCATGGAGGCAATGCTGTTCAACAGAAGCTAAAGGCATATTGGTCTGATAGGAATTTCATCTACTTCTAAAACATATAAATATAAAGGGTAGTAGAAGTCTGAAGATAACAAGAGCTGCTGAATCACAGAATGGCAGAAAGATAAGCAACAGCCTCTTACTCTTCAGGTGTGTCACATGAGGCTGCCTGCCAGAATGAAACCAGTGAAAAGTCACATTTTCCATGCTGTTTTCTAATTTTTATTACTATTTCAAATACTCCTCTCTTTAATTATGGCAACAGCTGTTGGCAGCACTGTACAATATGTGTCTGCACAGTATGTGTTCTCTCACATTTTGTTCTGCAGAGAGTGGGGCTTGGATTTATTTTTATTTAAAGCTAAAGAAAGGATTTTATAGGCTGTTCAATAACTGGAATCCTTGAAAATTCACCTTACAAGGCGTGAGGAAAGCCCACTGTTCAAATGCATCACACAATGCCAAGGGAAGTGTGGATTCCTCCTTCTCCTCTTCCTCTCCTCTCGGTGATGTAGGCATGTTTTTCAACAAATAATAAGTGACAATCTCATATATTTTATAGCTTGCTCAAACATTAGTCAAACATCTGCTATACAGTAATACTGTGATGTGAACTGCAATCAACTAAGGCTTGTCCCTACCAGAAAAGTTGATATATTTATTGAAGACACCCACAGAAGGTGCAAACTTCAGTCTGATCCTGTCTGTTTTCTACCTTTGTTGCTCATTTTTTACATGAATATATATATGTATATATATACATATACATACATACACACACACACACACGCACACATATATACCCATATATATACATATACATATATATATACATACATATATATATACATATACATTTACATATACATATACACACACACACACACACACACACACATACATATATATGTATATATATATATATATATATATATATATATAGTCTATGTGCTTCCAGGCCAAAAGCTGAAATGAAATGACAGTGATGTAGGGATATGGACTCTGGGCAATATTAAAGAAAAATCCTGTGTGCCTGTGAAATTCAGATCCCCATTTCTAGTGATATCTGGAGAATGCCAAGTGACTTAAAGGTAACATTTAGGCTTTGCTGGCCTGTGTGCCCTTGTCTGAGCATGATGCCATTTAAGCATCATTTCCACTCCTCCCCACTGACCCTCCTTTGTCTCTTCTGTCTCCCTGTCACCCTGTGTCTGGCTGCCAACAGAAATGCCTAATGATCTGAAAAATGCTGGGAACTTGCTGTTTCCATCTGGATCTGTTCCGTGATGTGTTCCCAGTGTGAGCACACACAGCTGTGCTGCCCTGGGCACAGCACTGGCAATGATTTTAGCTGGGTGAAGTTGATCTGTCACCACCCATGAGACCACAGCCTCAGCTATTTTCCTCCTGAGTCTCACTCCAGAAATTAACTCATCAGCTACTGGCACAGTGTCTCCTGACATTCTTGAGCAGCTTTTTGATATCCACAGGGGCTCTGCTGGGAATTGGGAAGCAGAGGAAAAAGCAGAACCAGGCTGCTCCTTTCGGGGAAGAGCCTGCCTCACACCACAGTGGCAGAAAGATGCTCTTTGTCCCTCTCCAGGCTTGGTTGCTGCACTGGAGCTGGCCACTGAGCCCAGGTCTCGGGGTCTTTCGGGTCACTGTGACCCTGAGAATGTTAAAAGTCTCTTTTCCCAGCCCAGTGCTCAAAGGAGGAGTCAGAGCTCTTAATTTCTCGGTCTCAAGGTGGTTCATTGTTTCTCATCTATAAAAATTTTCTCCTGCCCTGCCAAGGGCCAATTTTCTCCATCCAGCAGGACAGTTCCAGGCACTCTGCCTGCCCCCAGGGAGGTGTTATCTTTTTATACTAAAAACTACGTGTACAATGTTTACAATTACTTTCCAATACCTATCACCTATGTTAGACAGTGAGCTTCTACTCTAAACCAATCCAAAAGTGCCAACATCACAGCAGAAGATGGAGGCCAAGAAGAAGAAGGAGAAAGGCAGGACACACCCAGATCCCTCCATCTTGCCTCCTGAACCCCCATACCAAAACCCCCAAAATCTACTTTTTAAACTTCACTATTATTCTGCCTAAACTGTTGTGGCTTGCTGATCTTCATATAAAGTTGGTAATTTGCCCCATGGGTCATAATCAAACCCACAGGTGTTTTGGGCTCTGTGCCAGGGTTTCTGAGCCCCCTGGCAGGAGTCTTGGCTGTCCTGGACAGCCAGAGGGATGTTCTGGGTTCCCACACCCAGGCTGTATTTCACCTCCCAGAAACCCAACTGCAGCAAGAGCCCTGGCTGATCTGTCAGTCTGGAGTGAGCCAAGTCTGAGGTGACCCCAGAAAACTTCAGAACATCTTTGGGGACTTGCTGAATGGCAGCCTTGAACATTCTGTTAGCATATAAATGATAGTCTTAGGTGAGCAAAATGATCAATTGGTGTCAAAATATCTTTCAGGATATGTTCTCACTTCTTCCTGGTGGAAGCCAAGACTTGAAGGTGAAACTTAAGTCATGGGAGAAAAGACAGGGCCAGAGAGTGCCCACAGGGACAGCTACTGGCTCACAGAGGGACATAAAATTTATTTTTCCCACCCTCTCAGTTTCCTCCAAGCAAATGAAATGATAATCTGACCCTTTTAGTCTGATAATCTTTGAAAAGGAGTTAGGCTTGCCAAAAACCTCTGCTAATGCACCAAAGGAAAAGGAACCAAGTCATAACACATGTTTTGGATCAAACAGTAACATTCTGTTGCACGCATCTCAAACTCAGTGGAGGGAACACAGTGCAGCTTTGGAGTGTGCCTGGGGACATGAATCACATATTAGCTCAATATTTGCCCAAAGTGTATAAATCACTAGGATTCAGGCAGCTAAACTTTGTTTGTAAGAGCAGCACCAGTAAATGTGCACACTGCAGCCTTGTTTGTCTTAACTGGGCATTTTAAGGCTTTACCTATACACCAAGTAATATTCAGTGGTTTTTTCCCTTCTTTTTGAACAAGGAAATTGTGTAAATAACACAACAATGAAAGAAATGTTCCACCTCAGAGACAGCAAAACATCAGCAGCATAACCAAGTTTGACATTCTTATGGATTTGGGTTGACAACTTTGACAATAATAACCAACAGATATATTCAATCTAAATTTACTACTAGACATCAAAAAAACAAAAAGGTGATTGGTGCCATGTAAAACTGCCTCAAGAAGAAAAGCAGTCAGTCTAGTGAAGATCAAGTTGAGTGAGTCAGTTGATTATTGACTGAAAAGCAGAGTTTGGGGTGAGTCTGCAAGTTTTTGGCTCTGTGGTACTGTGAGAAGAGGGTGAGGGTTTTCTGTCACCTGTCTGGTGGCCCTCTGGGAACTTGTGACCCTCGTGGGAACTTCAAACCAAACCTGGGAAGGGGGAGCTTTTCCAGCCATCCTAATTCATCAATCCCACCTGGCAGGTGAGTGAAGGACAGAGGTTTTCTTCATCTCTTGTCTGAACAAATTAGTGCTCTGTGTTGGGTTTGGTGGCCCCACAGCTGGCCAGGTGGCAGATCAAATCTCCAAGCTGTTTTTCCACCCTAGTCCCACTGTCTCCTGCCCAAGTGTCAAGATGGAAAAGAGCAGCAAGGGCAGGAAGGAGAAATGAGTGGAGGTCCTAGGGTGACGTTATGAGGCTTGTATTCCCATTCATGTGCTCTGTTAATGCTGGATATTATGCTCTGTACCTTTAAGACTGGCTCTGAAGATGAAAGTTTTGTTTTGGTTTTCTTATCAGCCTGGTGGGACACAGAGACTGCGGCTTTTGCTTTCGCTGCTTTTGCTTTTCGCTTTGCTCTCTCGCTCTTGCTCCTGCTTTGCTCCTGCTTGCTCTTGCTTCTGCTCATTAGCTAGTTTAGCTAAACAGTCCAAATTTCTTCCTGGTCTGTTTCTCCTTTCCTTTTTTTGGACCTACTCAAACCTGCTCCGGGCTGGGCCCTGGGAACACCGAGAGTTTGCACCCTGTGGCCCAGCGGGGCCTACTCTGGGCAGCAGCTGCCCCAGCGCCGGAGGGACTGAGAACAGAGCGACCACCCCCAAGAGAGACTTTCTGAATTTGTCATCTTTTTCCAGAGTGGTGAAAGAGTGGTGTCATCCTGTATTGTTCATTTTGTGTGCTGAGGGTGCTGTGCCTGTTAAATAAACAGGTTCTTTCCACTTCTCTCCGAGGAATTCTTCCTGAACCGGTTGGAGGGAGGGGCCATGTGGGTTTGCTTTCTGGAGGGGCCCCCTTTGGAAATTCTCTACCAAATTTGCCCTAAATCAGGACAATGGAGTCACTAGAAAGTCTGGGAAATATGAAAGTAACTGGAGAAAACTGCAAGGCAAAATATTCCAGGGGCAAGGTCCAAGGGGGCATTTGGTGAACTTACAATGCTGGAAGCAGAGAGATGTTTGGGGTTAAAAAGGAAAGCTCTGGGACATTGAACTGCAGGAAATCAGGGTTCAGTAGTTCTGCTCCTCAGGGAGCAACTTGTCTTCAGAGCCTGACAGTATTGCATTGTGGTTAAATGTGTCTGGAAGGATTGGTTTATTGCTATCATGATATATGAATCTCCTCCAGATACTTATCTCAGAGGTTGTGGAGGGGTTCAGTAAGCAATGGCAGGCTATAAATGGGGGAGGAGAAGGATGTCAAGCTTAACATCAGGGAGGAAGGAAAGCTAAAATAATAAATATTGATTTGGAGTATGTCTCTTATTATCTCTGAGAGAACAGGAAAATGTTATAATAATGTGATATTTATGTGAACCATAAATTATCCACGTGGAGCTCTTCTGCATTGGTGTTGACTAACCAAGGAACCAGGCTGGGGGTGGCTGGCCATGCTGGTCATCCAACAGCTCGAGTTCATTGTTGTATTTCACTGTATTCCTGCAGGCTCTACATTTTTATTACTTTATAGCCATTTGTGGGATGCATCCCCAGACCCAAGGACGTCACTTTTGCCAAGTGGTTTGAGTCAGTGAGAGGCTTGTCCTGACTTTGGTGATCCTTTGGTGATCCTTTGGTCTGTTTCCTGCTTTACAGCTGAAGGGAGCTGAGTAAATCCTAATGACAACAAACATTTGACTGAGTTGAAATCTTCCATGTGGATTTTGACCATACAATGAAAGGAAGTTGTAAAGCCAAGCCAGGCACTGGACATGAACATTTAATGCTGCTTTAACCCTTTGGCAAGAGGTCTGTCAGAATTGGAGACATAATCTGAAATTTATTTGGACTTTAGCAGGGAGTCTCCACACTCCTGGACTCCACACATCTTGGGACTGCATTTCTTCACCTTCAGATGGAGGTGCTAAAGTTTCAGGATTACATGTTCAGACCCTTCATTGCTTCAAATCAAGTTAAAAAATTCACGCAATATTTGCTTAGAAAGTGTTCTTCATGTGGAGCAACATGAAAAGGAAAGATTTATTGTCCAAAAAAGAATTCCCGAGTAGAAGCACTAATAACATGGCAACTTGTGATTCCTTAACACATAGATGAGATGGAGGAAATGTTAATGAAATCATAGTATGAATATCAAGTTTTCCCCATGCCAAAGTCAAGGTGGAAAAGTCATCCAAAAGGGCAGTGCAGATGTTCCCCATGTGCTCACATGCCTTTATTCTGTAGTCTGAACAGATCAATACATGCAACAAAGGCATTGACATCTCATTAAGTCTGAAAGCACTGATATGGTGTCAATGCCTTAGTTACATCTATTGAAGAGGATATATTAAGGTTATTTGTGTCTCTTAGAGTGTCATTTTGTACTACTTGCAGAAACCATGGTGGGTTTAGGGTACACCTCTGCGGGTATTTACTTTTGTGTAAGCCTCCCAGTTACACTTTTGTCCAATTTCCATTTTTTAAAAAAGCTTTGCTTAGATTCAAAAATTATAGTGCCATTCTGAGATGGACCAGGTCTGCTTAAATCTGGGATATTTTCTGATTTTGGTAACCTCTCTGTCCTACAGGCTTTGAGCTGCAGGCTGGCTGAAGAATGCACCTTCACCTGTGCACATGTGACACAAAGGAGGATTTTCTTTTACATTTTCCACTCTAAAATTCCCCTCTTTTGCTTATTCAGCATAGCTTGTGAGGCTCAGGCCGTCTCCTGGCTGTGTACAAAGGATGTGGAAGCTGAGAAAGTACATTCAGTCCTACCTGAGTTCTCTGAGCTGTGCAGGTGCAGTCCTTGTGCAGGGGCTGTTGTGACTCCTGCATACCCATCCCAGGCAGGGTCTGGCAGCAGATCCATGATCAGGCACCAGCCCCAGCCTGAGGAGCCACGAGCCCTTCCCTCCCCTCTCTGCCGCAGCAGAAATCAGCTGCTGTTTTTGTCTGCATAGGAGGGTGACACAGATCAAAGATCAGAGCAAATTTACTGGTGCAAAATCAGATTGCATCATTAACAATAAAAAAAAGAGGATGCTTTGGTTCTAGACCTTTTTTTTCCTTTTTTTTTTTTTTTTTGTATCTCTGATATTCCATTTGTACAATTTCTTCCCTCAGTTTATGATTTTTTTTTCCAGTGTACTGTGGAATTTTGTGCAGATATGTCTATATCATGGTGTAATTTCCATGTACTGTGTTTCATGGGCCAAGAAATGTGCTGTGTTCAAGGCTTTGAACTTGGAACACATTTAAGGGTCTGATTTTGCATGGTGAGTGAAAATCAGATCCCTGTAAAGTTTCATCTTAGATATCTAAAGATGAGTTCATGCAGGATCAGTGACGACTTACAAATGTTTTTCTCCTTGCCAGATCTCCTCATTTAGAAGACACTGTAAGAGACGAATTATAGGGTTTTTAAAAGTTATTTTATTTTATTGGAGCATTGCTGCTCTGAGTATTTGGGAAGAGCTGTTTCTACTGATGTTCTTTGGTATTGGGACTCCAATTCAAATTAGCAGCATGTGCCACCATCAGGGTTTTCTGTCTGAACATTGTTCTGTCTGACACTACACAGTTCTTCAAAAGGAATTCTTGTAAACCTTTGAAACACCAATGTCTGATTGCTTTGAAGTTTTAACAGTGTCAAATATTTCTTTGAAACTGGGGACAGTAAAATGAAAGCTGAACAGGCAGCTCTGCCCACACAAACAAGTTTTGTTTTTTTTTTTTTTTTGCATTTTCAAATGTTTCTGCTGCTGGTTGCTATTGGAACTTTAAAAAGTCTTTCTAGTGCTTGAAATGTGACACAAACAAGGGACTCTTCCATTTTTCTTTTTCAAAGATGAGGAAATTTCAAAATTATTGAAGGCAATAAAAAGGAAAATGAAAAGCAAAAGCAGAACAATTTTGATGTTATCGATTTTACAGTGTCAGTGTGAAAGGGAAACAGGAAAAAAGGGAGAAAGTCTCTCTCTGTGTATGTATCTTGAATTTGTCAGGTTTCACATTGTTTGCTTTTTGTTTCACAAAAAATTTTCCTTTTTTACAATAATAACAATTTTTCTTTGAAATACAAATTTTAATTTTCAGAGAGTTCTGAGGATAAGTCTGCCTTATTTTCAGGAAAAAAGAATCCCTTCTAGCTATGCAGTGAAGTGCCTTTTGATGTCTAAAGAATTTTACATTTGGACAGTTAAGTTAGAAATAACTAATAATATGTTCATTGATTATATGTCTTTGATTCCAACAATCCTCCTTCCCTGAATTATGAGAGAAAATTAATTAAACCTTCTTGATAGAAAGAACTATCTCATGCCTCTTCCTCTAAGCTGTCCTCTGCAAATATGAATAAAGACTAATAATGTTACACACACTGAATTTCAAGGAAATTTCTTGCAATATGTAAAAGTAATCATGTGCAAATGTGTTTGCAGACTGGGATTGTATTCTCACCCAAATATATAATGCAGTTTCCAGGTGGTAGCTATCTGATATTATGTCTATTTTTGTTTTAACACAATGAATACTCAGAAGCAGAGTAATACTGCTCACTGCCTTTTCCTTCTAATATTGTTCATGGCAGAAATCCAATTTATACAGTGCAAATAATCATTATTTCCAATAGGTTGAGGATCTTTCCTGGCAAGAGCATAACCAATGCCTTCTACTCCTACTTGTGTAATTCATGGCATTTCAGTGATGTGAGTTAGCATATAAAATCCATTACCCATAGAAGGATTGTGGAAAGGGGAGGAAAAGAAAAAGAGAAAAGAAAACAGGGAGCATTCCTAACGTTTCCAGGCACAGGGAGTTAAAGCAAACAGCAAAGTTGGTGGGAAAAAATACAACAAGGAAGTTTAATACCCTGAAGAAGTACAGGGATCTTGTGGCCCTGGGAGAGTTTGGCTGTTTCTGAGCAGTTTATTACCAGGGGCTTGCCACAGGCCCCAGCCCTTTCCTGGATTGCTTTGGATGCACACAGAAAGGACTTGAGCAGCAATCCCTCTGTCACCTGGAAGGCTGTGGGGGCTCAGTGCCAGGCACTGAACTCCTCAATTGTCTTTTGCAAGAAGCCTCCAGCAGGATGCTAAAGCAGGAGCATGTTTTCATCGCCGGCGTCGCGAATGGGAGTGACTCATGTGCCATCTGTTTTGTCCCTCCACCCCATCATATGGGCTCCCTGTTTGTGCTGGATAATGCATTTGCCATCTATTAAAGGGAGAGGAAACTTTGGAACAGCCAAAACAAATATGCCTGAGAAAGGCTGAAGTTTTTGAAAGGGCTGGAAAGCCACTCTCACTTTGCACTGAAATGTGACTCTGGCGTAGGGACGTGCCAGGTGACACCAGGTGACAGGGGAGCAATGCATGGAAAAGGGACAATTGGCAGGTTCAGAAAGGCTGAGGAGATTTTCAGCACCTCTCTGAGTGGTGGGACTTGCTGCAGGACGCTGAAATCTTATCTGGTGCTCGAAAGGTGCTTGAATAAATGAATGGAACAAAATTTCCATCAAGAGCACTAAAACACAATGACAGCACCTCAGGCTCGTTCTGCAGTGTAAACTCTGCGTGCTGCTGGCACTAAAACTGGGACTCTGAAATCACCAAGCCTTGTAACAGACTCGAAATACTGATGCCAGAATAAACTGGAGAGCTGGATTAGTGGTGCCTTGGCTGTTCACAGACTGAAATGCCACCAGATTTTTTGCCTCTGAGGTTGCAGTGCTCAGTTAAAGGGTCCAGCAAGGTGGCAATAGCCCCATCTGAGAAAGACTATGCTGAGGAGTAACCAGAACATGGCACACTCCACCCATTTCCTAAAACACTGTCTAATACAGCTATAATGTGCTGTATTAGACAGTATTTTAGGTGTCTAAAACACTGTCTATTAGAGAGGGTTTTAGGTGTTTTTAGAGCTTGCTAACATTCATGATGGCATCATTGCAGGAAAATCAGTGAAACTGTGGACTCTTCTTAAGACCACATTAATGACTTCAAAACAATATGCAAAAAGCATAAGCAAGGCCAAGGAATGACTTACAGCACAAGGATCAGCCTTTCCTCAACAAACACCATTTCCCTCGCTGCCTTTCTGTTACATGCTTGTACACCATCCCTCCCAGGGTTAAAGATGTTATATTGATACAGAAGTGCAAGATGTGCTGCATAAATGTGTTAAAAATATATCTTGATTTTCCTGTCCTTTCAGGTCTGCCTCAGTGGGCAGACTGACCCCATCACATCTGATACCCCAGAAAGAGCTCACAGGATGGGTGACACAGTTTCAGCCTCCCAGCTCAAGCCTAGACACAAGCCAGGATGTGTCTCAGCCTTGCCCCAACTGGTTTGTGTTTCTCCCCTAATGAGTGAAAATGTTACCTAGCTAAATGAGTATGAGGAACAAACTGTACCTACCACCAGAAAAGCTGTCTTGAAAACAGTTTCCAAACATATGCATGAGGTAATGAGCCTGTTTCCCTGCCTGTGTGTCACAGCACTCTGTGCTATTCTGGTTGTGTTCCTCAAGCTGGCGTCGCTTTTTTAATGCGCTCGCTCCTGGTCTGCTCTGAGTCAGTCTCTGCACAGTCTCAGGCTGCCTTTGGGAGGATGAGGAGCTGCTGGGCAGCCTCTGCCATCCCCAGCCTGCTCTGCAGCTCTCCTACCCCTCAGTTTTTACCTCTCCCATCTCCAGCCATGTCTTTTTTCAGTGTGATGTGAGACTGAAAGGTGCAGGAACCATCCCAGGGTTCTCTCTCCTCTCCCTTGCCAGGAACAGCAGAAGCAAACCCACAATGGTGTAATTCAGCACAAGTGCATTCAGAAAACAGGTGTGAGGTGTTTAGAAAGCTCAGCCTTCTGCTGATGAAATCTCCAAGAGCTTCTTGTGCATTACATCAGTTTTCTCAACAGTTTGTAAATGGGTTTTTCCCCCCTCTGGAAATATTTGTCACAGTAGATTATTTTACCTTGTGCTGCTGTATGTAAAATGCAGAATACTAATACTTTATTTGGCTAAACATGTATAATTTGGGAAGACAGGTGAAGTGATGGATTAATCATCAGGCTTTTAACTCTAAGTCTTGTTAGCTGCTGTTTTAAATGTTGTTTATTTGAAATTACAGTGTGAGTATGATGTCTAAGTGGAAGCTCTTTACATATGTAAAATAAAGCTGCTTTTTCTCTTGGTAATAAGTGAGAGGATTTATTTAAAATCTGTCATTTTCCATCATACCTGGCTGTTCAGATAGACTTATCACAAATAACTCACTAGCAAAGCTACAGCTACTAAAGTACAATAACATTTTCCTTCTTCTTTCTATGAATATCTCTAAGCCTTGACCTGCAGGACCTTTCCTACTTATTCTGGGAAGGTAATTTTACAGACAAAAAAATTACAGACATCTGGATAAGTGGCTATGAGTTGAATCCAATTCTGCTGCTCTCATTGAGTAGGAAAATTGCCCTTTATACAACTCACAGCTGTCCCAAGTTACCTTCCTCACCATCTATTTATAGGTTTTTTGCTTAAAACATCTCAATTTCAAAAGAAATCCTTTTTAGGAGAGCATGAAGTATTGTCTAGGAAGATAGGGGTACTCCTGCTTTGAATTTGTGCAGTGCAAGAGAGAGGTGAATATTAGTTTTGTCAGAATGGCAATTGAAGCAAAAGAATGGAAAAATGTTCATTTGATGCTGAGCCAAGAATGGTATTTTAAAGGATTCTTTATTGAAACTCAAATGCTTTATTTAAACTAAAAGGAGATTTTTCATTTTGGGAGTATTTAATCCTTTTAACCTTTTTCTGCTTTAGATTTTATTTAGATAAATAGTGTTGCAGAGAAATTGTTTGCTTTGTTGTCATACAGAACATGTTGGTATTTCTGAGATGAAACATTGATTAAGCAGCATCCAAACACTGTGTTTTGGTGTAATATTCCCAGCTCTGTTACACAACAAACTTTTTAGTTCCCAGGGATGTTTTGCTTGTTTGAGGCATGGGCTGGTGGCAGTCAGTCAAAGAAATGACAGAAAATCCTTCCTAAAAGAGAGACAAAAGAGTATTTTGAGAAGCAGATTCTTCTTCCTTGACCAGTGCTGGAGGCAAGCAGCTGATGAAGCAGTTGATCATCTTTAGTGATGCTGGATGATGCTCTTGTACATTCTGCTCTCAGGAACTGGTATTCCTTACCTTTCAGCTCTGAGGGAAGGCACAAAATACCTGTGTTGCTGACTGGTACAGCAGCTGGCATTGAGCAATTTGTTTCCACAGACCCTACTTTGCATTAAAGTGTTCTAATATTTCAATTTCATTTGTGGCTGCCCTGTATAGAGGTGAAAGCTGTGATGGCTCTGCTCAAGCCCAGCCTGTTCCTGACACTGGAGAGACATCTTGGGCTGCCAGAGTAGATTTTCCCATCCCCGGGAAATACAATTTTTTATCCCTGGGAAATACAATTACCCTGAACAAGAAAGGGAAGTGTGAGGAAATCATACTGAGCCTCACAGTGTCCTGGGGGCATGGTCCTGGAGCAGCCTTGCCACCACTAGCAGGGCACAGCTTGGCTTTGTGCTTCCACCCTAGCTCATGTCCACCTTAGCATGGCTTTGACAGGAGAAACTCTGGAAATCAACATTTCCAAGGGAAAAACAGGAGATGAGGGCTTGCCAGCATTTATCATCTGACAATAAGTAAGTAAACAGGCTGGCATCTAAGATTATCTCCTCTCTGCTTGGGACTGTGTTATGTTTCAGTTGAGCTTAGGATGCAAAAGAAGGGCTTGTGCTTATTTTTATCTTCAGCTTTCACATTCATAGTTGTCTGTATTCCAAGACTCTGTGGTGCTTGTGGCTGGTCCAGGATGGAAGGTGTTGGGGTCCAACAAAGGAATTCAGGGGAGTCACAGTGCAGTGAGGCCACAAGGACACTGTGCCACAATGTGAGATCATCACCTCCAAGGCAGCTCAGGCACACCCTTTTTCCACAATGTGGTTAAATCCTGGCATCAGTTGCCTTCCTGGCAGGAATTTCTTCTAAACTGTCTGTTACCTGTTTTCCTCCTTTTAAATCACTGCTCATAGCTGGCTGTGTACTTATGCAGCTTTCTTGCAATGAATAGCCAGTTTTTTCTTTCAATTATTGGAACACATTAAGAAAAAGAGTTGGGAGAAAAGGAATCAGCTGTGAAATTATCTTTTCATAGCATTGGTTTCCTGTATTTACCAATCATTTTTTTTTATCCTACTCATTCCTGTTTGTTTTCTTGCATCAGAATCCTTCCTTCCTTCCTTCCTTCCTTCCTTCCTTCCTTCCTTCCTTCCTTCCTTCCTTCCTTCCTTCCTTCCTTCCTTCCTTCCTTCCTTCCTTCCTTCCTTCCTTCCTTCCTTCCTTCCTTCCTTCCTTCCTTCCTTCCTTCCTTCCTTCCTTCCTTCCTTCCTTCCTTCCTTCCTTCCTTCCTTCCTTCCTTCCTTCCTTCCTTCCTTCCTTCCTTCCTTCCTTCCTTCCTTCCTTCCTCCCTTCCTCCCTACCTCCCTACCTCCCTACCTTCCTCCCTACCTTCCTCCCTACCTTCCTCCCTACCTTTCCTACCTTTCCTACCTCCCTACCTTTGTACTTTTTGGAGGATGGGATTTTTTTGGTAAGTGGATTAACATCTTTCTTTGTGCTGTCCAGGGCTGCATCAAATTGCTACTAAAATCATGAGATAGAATCTCTGGCACTTAAAACTACATATTTTCAGGGCTGTTGCCCTCTGAATAACACACATTTGAGACCTCTAGGTGTTATCTGGAGTCTGAGAATTTTATCGGGTTTATTTTCAGATTTTAAATAAAGGGACGGACTCCATTTGGGAAGCAAATTTATTATCACCCTCCATGGCCTGGCTGTCACTGTGCACAGGAGGATGTTAAATCTGCACTTTAGAAGATAAGAATGAATAGAAATTCTGCTGATTGTGCTCCCCTTGGCTCCAGGGTTGTGCCCAGACATCTGAGCTGTAGGAAAAGGGAGACAGAGCAGATTGACCGCGTTGTTTTAACAGTGGCTCCAATGTGCAGCATTTTGAGTAGAAAGCTTTGCCTCCCCTCTGCAATGCTCCTGCTCCACATCTGCTGCCCAGCCTCCCTCTCAGGCTGCCCTTAGCTCTGCTACAGGAAATACATAGCAGCAATGTTGATCACAAACACCACCACAGACTCTTATTGAGCCAAGAGCAATTGCAGAGTGGGACTGTGTCTGCCAGGCAAACACATGCTCCAGGTCAGAAATAGGTTAATTAAAAGGAGATAAGCAGGGCAGGAAGTCCTAAAATAGATAATATTAGTTGGCATGAACTTGACTTTTAAACTTGCTTAATAGTTTTCCTTTTCAGAGAGTTTGTTTATTTTCTAAAGCTTTTGGTCAAGGAGGAGAGGAAATGTGATTAAAGGAGATTAAATGACTTTTAATTCACATTTTTTCCCTTTCCAGCTGTATGCCAGCTACTCCTTGTGTTGAAGTCAGTGTTCTTGCATTCAGTGGGGATGGAACCAGAGCCTGAATAAATAATTGAATGCAGCTCAGTGAAAACTGCTCCATGTGGAATTTCAGAATTGCGATGATACTGGATGCAGGAAACTCATTCAACATGGGTAAAAGACAGTGTGTGCTAAAGCAGAGGTCTGCTCATTTGCTTAATTAAGGTTCCTAGAGTCAAGGCAATGGGGAGGGAAGGAAGGGGAAGGGGAAGGGGAAGGGGAAGGGGAAGGAGAAGGGAGGGAGGGAGGAAGGAAGGGATGGAGGGATGGAGGGAGGGAGGGAGGGAGGGAGGAAGGGAGGAAGGGAGGAAGGAAGGAAGGAAGGAAGGAAGGAAGGAAGGAAGGAAGGAAGGAAGGAAGGAAGGAAGGAAGGAAGGAAGGAAGGAAGGAAGGAAGGAAGGAAGGAAGGAAGGAAGGAAGGAAGGAAGGAAGGAAGGAAGGAAGGAAGGAAGGAAGGAAGGAAGGAAGGAAGGAAGGAAGGAAGGAAGGAAGGAAGGAAGGAAGGAAGGAAGGAAGGAAGGAAGGAAGGAAGGAAGGAAATGTGTGGCAGCTGAAAATATTTTGCAGAGAAGGACAGGAGGCAGCATCAAATCTCTCCCAAGTCCTGTCACTTTTTCATGGGCAGGATTTATTTGTGTAAATCTATAGTCAGAGCTACCTCGCAATTTATGCAGGCACCCCCATACCAGTGTAAGGTCTGGTTTACCTTGTGCACACTTAAACTCATTTCTTCCAGTGAAAACAAGTTCTTTTCATCTCTCTCATTGTGCAGAGAGAACATTTTTGCTCTTCTCCAAGGGGGAAGTGCCCTTTGGTGACACAAATAACTGCTTGGAGGTGCAGATGACCTATAGAGGTGGCTCGAAAATCATTAGAGAAAGCTATTAATGAAAATAATTTTCAAAGTGTCCTTCCAGGGGGATGCAAACAGGAAAGCAAGAGGTGCATCTGCACCAGGGTATCAGACACCAACCCACAGCCTTGTCATACCTGACAGAGCCTTGTCAGGACGTGGCTATCCTGACTGGGATGTACTTTCTGAATTCCATAGGCTGAGTTAGTTGCTCCTGAGACATTCCCTGGTTGGCAAATTCCACGTTCCCTGTATTGTAGGTATCTCAGATCCAAAGTTTAGACTGGAAAGATGTAATTCCTTCAGTCACACACAAATGAGGAAAAGAATTTATGTTCTTTAAAAGTCAGATCCTCCATGAAATGAACTTCCCAGGCTTTTTGGCAGCAAGAGGTGTGTTTTTCTCTGAGTTGCATTCTTCACATATTGACTGTGCTTCCCGTGAAATTACAAATACATTTCACATGCAATTGGCCAAATTCCCATATCAATTTTCTGATTTTCACCTTCAGAGAAGGATCTCACAATGCTTAGTGATTGGGCAATAAAATGATGGAAGAAATTCAATGCCAATAGATGCAAAGTGATGCATATGGGGGGAAAAAACCACTCCAGGATGACACAGAATGACAGCTTCTAAATTAGCTTCTGATGTTCAGGAAAGAGATTTGGGAGTCATTACTGACAAGTCCCTGTGAAAATCAGTTCATTGCTCAGCGGTGGTCAAAAAAGATTGTTAGGAATTGTTAGGGAAAGAATAGAGAACAAACAGAAAAAATTAGTTATTCTACCACATAAATTCATGATGTGTCTTTATCCTGAATATTGTGCGGTGAACTCATCACCACAGCTTGGAATGGAGAGCTGAAAGTGCCCCAGAGAAAGGAAGAAGCAAGCTCAGTGAATGGAGTTTTGTGCGAGGAAAAGCAAAATATACTGGGTATTTTCAGCCTGGGGAAGAGATGGAGCCTGATAACGTCATGAGTGGTAATGGGTAGTTGAGGAAAGAGACTAATTATCATTCCTGACAATATAAGGGCTGATGAAATCAGCTGGGCTTTTAAAAAGAGAACACTTCACCACCCAGCATGTGCTGAAGTTGTGCAAGTCATGGCCACAGGATATTATGGAGACCAAAATAACAAATGGGCTCAAAAAATGGTGGGGCAATTTGGCAGAGGATGGGACCATCGGTTTCTGCTCAAAATTGTGTCCAGGGTGAAACCCCAGAAGTTCCCATGTCACCAGAAGCTGTGAGAGAAGGGAGGTCACTCAGTGCCTGCACTATTTCTTGTGTGCTTCCCTTGAGTGTTCCTGTCTTACCACACTCAGGGCATGGAGCCAGGTGAGGCTTTGCTCTCTGGTGTGACAACTCTGTTCATCTGTTATGCTTTTAAAATGTATGACCGACATTTTTATTTTTATTTTTATTTTTCCCACATCTTCCATCACTGTCCCAAGTGGGAGGCCTAGATGCATCAGTGTGTTTGTCGCTCGCAGCTCATCCCAATGGCAGAGAAGCAGCCCACTCCCCATTCATAAAGGGATTGTTGACCCAGGAAGAGTCTGCTGGCTCTTCATGGGTTAACAATCCCTTTGTGAATGGGTCTGGAAAGGTCCTGAGGGACTGACAGCCACCTTCCTCCTCCTCCCCACACTCTGTGTGGCTCCCCACAGAAAGGGCCATGCAGACCCTGCCATGCCAGCACTTCCCAACCAGCCCTGGGCTGCATCCAGTTCTTATGAGTAAGGCACAGAGAGAGAGGAAAATAAAACCCCTCAGTGCAGCAAAGCCCTCCAGTCCTCAGTCAACACTGAAGTGAAGCCTACGTGGTTTGGTCAAAATCCAGCAGTACATCTGTGGAAGAGGTGGGAGCTGGATCCAGCCCTTTTCTGGCTTGGATAGTAACCTGTAATTAGACTTGTCAGACTGCAAGACACCTAATATATCCTTCTGCAGTATTTTTGCTCTTGGTGTAACTTTTTCTTATATCCAGTGTGCTGTAATTCTGGGTTTTTCTCTTTATAGCAGCCAGTTTCTCAGCATAGTCCCTGGCCACAAATACTTTTGAGTGGAACATCTGGTTCTAATGTGTGCTCTAGAAATGTTATTTTCTGCAATATTCCATTTGTCTCCCAAACAATATTTTTCCTCTTGTGTTTGCCCAGAGAATCTTGTAAGCTGATCAATATCTGAAGCAGCAAAGGATGCATTTGAGAACAAAGGCTCCGAAAGCCACATAAACAATTTCCCAGAACTCGAGGCAGTCGAGGAGGGGTGGTTTGCAGGGCAGCCATGCACTGGGAGCTCTGCAGGGCTGCCTTCCTCATCTTTCTCCACGCTGCCTTTCGCCACTGCTCCTACCAGTTGCCACCACTGCAGGAGCAATCCCAGCTCGATTTCATGCTGGTGATCCCATAAAACTTTTTGGTGTTTAGTTCTCCTTCACTTCTAGCCAAACCCTTTCAAATGTTCAAAGGAAGAAATGCTGCTATTGCCTGGTTCCTTCTGTTGTTTCTCACTGTCATTACAGCTGCATTATGTGAGTAAACAAACTTTCACCTACACAGAGGGGGAGCACTGCCCCTGCATAAAACATGCTGTGGACCTAGTAAAGCAGAGGTACAAGAGGAAGCAGGAATGTTTAATATACTTGGGGAACAAGAAAAGGCTGCTGAACTCCAGAGAAAACTTCAGTGCTCTTCTGGTATGTTTGCAATATAGATGATGTAAATAATATATAACTCCTGGAAAGAGTGGAGGAATATATAAAGTTTTATGTAGGGGAGCACTGCACACATGTGGGAGATTCAGATGCAAATCACGGGCTGGATGCCAAGCCCTGCATGCCCACTGTAAACGAGGCTTGGGGACTGAATTACTGAAGTAATTAAAGTGGATTGTGACTCACATGCTGAAAGGGTAAATTGTGTACTGCCACAATCCACCAAGTTATTTAATTCTGGAAAACTGAAGCTCCTCAGGGAGGAGGATTTATTGTTACATTATTTTACCTCTGCAAGCCAAACTGCAGGCAAACACGATCGTGGCTTTTAAGAGTTTGCCTGGGCAGGGTTTTGCTGCTGGCCAGCCACCTCATCATTAACATAAGGCATGGAAACATAGTGCATGATTCAAACATGTGAAAAAATGCAGCTTGACCATTTGAAATCCTTCAGGGCCTTTGCTGTAGGTGAACAGAGCTAAGCATGCTCTGAGGAGCCTGCCGCCCAGATGTGCTGCAGCTGTGCCAGGTGGAGCTTCCTCTGCTGAGACGTTCCCACCCAGCCCAGGGTGGGCACAGGAGCACTGAATGGAGCACCTGGGGGTTTCAGCCTTCAAGGAGCTGAGACTGGAGCCCCACTCAGCTCCCAAGAGCCTGACTCACAGACTTCTGTGTCCTGAAAATAGATTGGTTTGCTTTCTGGAAATGCAGACTTGCTTTTCCAGCTCTTTGTTTCGGGGCACACATGGGATTCAGCTGCCCTGTCTCTGCACAGCTCCTTTCCCATATCCACCTCTTTCTCATCAAAAAACAGAAAGCAGAAGAGAAGGTCCCAGTTCAGCTCCTGCCTCCCATTCCAGTGGAAGGTGTCCCTGGCCATGGCAGGCAAGTTGGAAGTAGATGACCTTTGATGTCCCTTCCACCCCAGGCCATCCTATGATTTTATGAGTCCCAATTCACCATTCTCATCATGCTCCTCCCTCCTCTCAAACCAGAAAATATGCCCAATGTCCTTTTGAGTGTTAGAATCTGCAGCTCTTCCCTTTCCCTCTGCTCATCCAGCCATTTAATGCTTAGCATAACCATGAATGTTTGCCATATGGGCCTGTCTCTTGATATTTTAATCTGCCCTGAGTTTTGGGTCAGTAATAAGCAGTAGGAACAATTATAAAAAAATAAATTGTCACACTTGAAATAAAACAGAACCATTTATTTTATTCCTCTGAGGCTGTATTCCTAATATAGCTTTTTGGACACCTGAGCAAATGCTTACCTTGAGATTTTGTTCTGACTCTGTTGAAGTGATGTCAATAGGACAGAGATTCCTGCTGTGATTCAGTTATTAAAAGGTGCCTCTGTCCAAATCAAGGTGTAAATGAGACCACAGGCTGAAGTCAATGGTAGAGATTTTATTTAACAGTAAATGTGAGGTAGAAAGAGAGGAAGAAATAGGAAAGGGGTCAAAGAGAGGGAGAGACAGATTAAGCAGAAAGTTATCACCATCCCACGGATGCTGTGGTGTTCCACTGGTCCTTCTTCAGCCTGCTTTTTGGTGGTGGGAGTCCCAGAGTTGTTTTTCTGGGCTATCACCTTTATACAGTCCAAATTCTGGATATCTACAGGGCATGGGTGTCATAACTTGGGATTACATGAGTGTAAACAGTTGTTTTCTTTCCCACAGTTTGCCATAGGGTATTTTTGTCCAGGTGCAATATCTGGGAGGTTCCCCAGATTTGCTTCACCAGGCCTGGAATCAGTGCCCTCCTGCAAATTCCTTTCTTCTGTGCTTATCTCAAGTTCTTGCTGTGGTGGCTTTTCTTGTGGCAAGGCCCCTCTGTGGCCTTGACAGTGTTTTGAGCCAGGAAACTGCATTCCTTAAGTCCTTACAACTCCCCCTCTAATCATTTGCATGTTGTTCATGCCATCCAGCACAGGGTAAACATGATAAAACAGAGGAAAATTATTTGTGTTGCTGGAGGTCAATAGAAATAGTGATTTTACAAAACATGTCTGGGAAAACAGCTGGCTGAAATTATTGCACCAGAGACACCTTGGTCACTTTGCACAGCAGCCTCTGTGAAACCTCCCCAGAAATATCTCAGCTTGGAGCCTGGCTTTGGTGGTTGCAGCACAGGTATTGCAGCTGCTCTGGGGCAAAACTGCTGCTGGTGCTTCCCCCAGCAGCTCCAGGAGCTCTGAGACTGGGGGAGAGCCTCCTTTGTGATGGAGAAAAATGAGGGCAATTGTCTGAGAGAGCTCTGGAGGAGCAAGGATGCCACATTTTGGTGTTCTCTGAAGCTGCATGACCTTTGATATCAATAACTCAACAGAGAGGCACAAAGCAGGCACTGACTTCATCTGCTGCCTTTTCTGGTGATCACAGCCCTGGGTCAGCCCCTGAGCGCTGCTGGTGGTGCTGATGGGATCAGACCTGGAGGTCCTGCACAGCACAGAAACCCCACAAGGGATGGGCTGCTGCCAGCACCTGCCCAGGAAATCCTTCCCATAAGTCAGAGGGATCAGGTTAGAAACTGGAGAAGTTTAATCACTGTCTTTAGTAAGAAACACTCCCACCAATGTCCTCATTTATTAAAACTATTCTTTGATCTGAAAAGAAAAAAAATAATTTTATAGGAATAGCGATTTCTGGAAAAGGTATTTTGAACTTGTTTAGGCATAGCTGGCAAATTTTAATTATATATGAGCTCTTACTTTAGCACTTTTTCAGTTGTATTTTACTCCTCTGGAAACGTGGCAGGTCTGAGTCAGCAGGATGCACAGCTGACTCCAGCCTGGGGAGGAGGCAGGGCAGGGCAGCTCAGCAGCCTCCAGATGTTGTGCTCTATTTCCTTTCCCGTGGTCTCTTCCAGCCCTCTCAGAGAAGGAGGTGGCATGCAGATGAAGAGTGTTATTTTTCCAAGGCAGACTCTAGATAGCAGAAATGACTGGGAAGAGTACAATTTCTGCAGGTCTGACTCAACAGCATCTGCTTCACTGGAAGCACTGAGAGATTATTGAAATAAGGCAGGTGTCCAGGTTTCATTGAGGAAAATATTTTAAGCTGTTTTCATAAGGAGGACTGTCTGGAACAGCAAAGTTGGCTTATTTTGAGGGAAATGGAACAAATCAAAACAAACACAAAAAATGGAAGGAAGTGGGATTTTGACAAAAGCTTTTAACTCTGCTTTTTTGGAGCAGATTAGAAGGTTGGTGTTTTGGACACTCACCTAAAAGATTGACATTTTGGAAGGCAAAGAAGTGAAAAGAAGAAGGAAACCTGCATCCTGGGTACAGAAACAGGATTTTATCATGCTTTGGAGGGGTGGAAGTGAATTTGTCTCTCTCCAGACCCCCTCCAAAACAAAGTGTATGCATGTTATATCTGCATGCTATATCAACATGCTCTTAAAAGACTGGAGGTGCATCTATTTTTGACAAAAGTTCAGTTATTTTACCTGTCATTCTGATTTCTGTTTCTTAGGAAACATAGAGCTGCGGTTGGAAGAAAAGAGAAAAGCCATATGGCAGATAATTCCCAAACAAACAAACACATACAGTAAAGGTGCCAAACAGCTTTTATACAAACAAAAAGAGCAGAAAAACAGCCTTGCCCCCCTTTGATGCATCTACATATTCTATGAAAGAATATCTACCTGGCTTTTAACCCATGTTCAGTCCTTCTGGAGAGACTGTCTCTTTTACCATGTGTGCTCAAAGTATTTCCTAAAGCAGTCAGGTTTTAATAAGATCTCAATTTACAGAAATAAATATGCCTAACCCTGTGAATAACTCTAGAACTGGCATTAATTTTAAGTGTTATCACATATTTGGCATAGCTGAAATGCTGTGGGATGGAAAGCAGCTGGGCTGGGACTGTCATGGCTCAGAAATGGCCCCTTGTGAAGCTGATCAGGACTGAAACCCCAAATCTTGCTCATGCAGCACCTCCTGGTTCCTCAGGAAAACCTCTGGAGCAACCCTTGCTCAGGCCAGCAGGACCTCATTGTTTGGGGTCTGCTGGGTGGTGGATGTGAGGAGCTCCTCAGGAACTTGAAATCAGAGTAAATGTTACTTATTTAAGATGCTAACTGTGATATGATTATAAAAGCCCCAGAGCACCATCTCTGTGTCTTTTTGAAAGAGTAGGTGAGGAGAGAAATAAAATTCTCAATGTTTCATCAGAGGGGGAGGAACCAATTTTGCCTATTTTGGAATTATTTGACCTGGTGCAGGCTGCTGCACTGCACAGTGTGGGCAATGTGCACTCACACTCACACTCACACTCACACTCACACACTCACACTCACACTCACGCTGCTGGGCACTACAGGCAGCACAGGAGAAGCTGAAATGGGGCTGGCAGCTCCTCAGGGCAGCAGTGGCTGGATGAGAACAAAAGGACAGCCAGGATTGGGAAGAGAGGAGCAGAACTGGTGCTGAGAGCAGGGGTGACAGCACAGCCAGGGTTTGAGGGAATAGAATGGAAAAAAGGATGGGACAATGGGGAAGTGCAAAGGGCCAGGGACTGAGAGGAGTCAGTAAAGTGTCTGGGGCTGCTTCTTGTCATTCCCAAATTCCTCTGCTCCCCTGTTTCCCTGTGCCAGAGAAGGTCTGTGAATGGCTTATCCAAGTGTTTTTTTAGTTCTCTCTGGAAGATGTGAAAGTTGAAGAAAACAATATTTACTGTCCCTGCAGCCCCTGGAGGCAGAGCTCCATCCAACTCTCAATGCTTGTTGATGCTGGGGTTCATGTATATTTGAAATAGAAAATGGAATGTTTCTTGCTCCCCATCCTACCTTTTCCCCCCTCACAAACATGCAGGATGCTCAGTGTGCACAGACAGACTTCTCCAGGTCTGGGAATGTGAGTACCTGAGCTGCTGCTGGTCCTGTCACAGGGCAAATCAGCTCCCTTGCCTGCCAGAGCACTTGGCCAAGCTCAGGGGCACCAGGCCCAGCGTGGCTCTGCGCGTTTTCACTGGTGTCTCCTGAACATCTGCTACAAAAAGGGCCTGAGATGGGTTATCTCTATGTTCATCCACGATAAAATTAGTAACTTAATGAGAATTTACCATGGATGCGGTAGGTCTCATTCCACACAGGAGAACTTGGGTTAATTGATTGTGTTAATCACATCCTCCCCTACTCATCTTAATCCCTGCATTTAATTTTATTTGGGTTGCACAGGTCCCTTGAGGAGCTGTGCTTGATCCAAGCACAGTCAGACTCAGTTAAGTTTCTTGTCAGGCCGAGAGGAGTGGAAGGATGCAGCTAAATGCAAAGCAGAAAGGACAGGAGGGAGAAAAATGAAAGGAACTTCAGAAACAAGATCCAAAATGAAAGGTGTTAACTGTCACCTAATGGGCCTATCATTCTTATAATCATTATAAAATTACTAAATAGATATGACTGCTTTGAGAAAGAAAACAGACAGGAGCAAGCTCTTTCTCACTGCCTGCTCCCACACTGATGTGATTTCTTTTCCCAGGGAGGGGAATCCTCTCCCATTTAGCCTAACAAGGGCAGCCAGGCTTCAGTGCTGCTCCTGGACCATGCACAGATGCTCTGTGGCAGAATCAAGAATTTAATTTAAGGTGTAAACTCTGTGGATACTCACAGGTGGAGTTTCAGCCCAGCCCAGCCCAGTTTGGTTTCCCAGTATGGACAGATCCATGAGTCTCCAATCTACAGGCAGTACACTCCAAATGTGTAAAGTCTGTGGGCTTAAGGATGCAGTAAGGAGAGGCTGCTCAGTGGGAATTTCAGCTCCATCTTTGAAATTCATCACTATTGCAACTTCACTTCAGATTCTTAGTGTTACTTTAATATAGGTTTTTGTGATCTAATTTCCCTTAGCCTCAATTAGGGGTTGAGGACATTAGCCCAGGAAAATCCTGGAGGAACAAAAAAAACCCCGCCTAGATCTTTTTCTTCATCATTTTTTTTGTAAGTGAAGTAGTTAGCAGGGATTTAGAGTAGGTAATTTTAGCCTTGACAATAAATGGGCAATCATTTGTGATGAGGCAAATAGACATTCAAGCTGGGCAGAGAACAGCTGAAGTAGAACCTCAAGAGATTATAAAAGAAACCTGCTGATGTGCAGGTTTCTGACTTTCTGGTGTCAGCATTAAGTGACACTATTCAGGTTAAACAAACCTTTTTTTCTGTGTGAATAAAGCTTTTTTGCTCTTGGTGAGCAAGGAACGAGTATTTGAGTAGATGAATACAAAGCCATGTGGCTCATCAGCATGCTTGAATATTAGCCATCCCCAGCCCCCCAGGTTTAGCTGGTTGTAGGAATCAATCAGTTTATAGTGCAGTTATAAAAGCACAAAATGCAGAGTATATAGACCAGGCTCACATTATTGTCACAGATAAACAGAGGGGTAGAAGGGCAGCCTGAGGAAATGCGGATTACAGCCATACCCTGGGATCTGGAATCCAAACAAGGGTGGTCACAAAAAGCCAAGCAGCATCTGGGGGGGTCAGACAACAGAGCAGGGAAGACTTAAGACAGTGTAAAGAAGTTTTTAAGCCATGGAGATCTTTATATCCACACAACTCTGGTGGAAATCCCCTTGCAGGACCTCCACGGAGCAATCCTGTTTGATTTCTTGCCTCCAAAGCCCAGAACAGCCCAGAGATCAACAGAAGCCGGCCTGGGCTCTCTGCTGTGCCTGCCAGGCTCCCTCTCACACCCTCCCATGCGGGGGGATGCTCCAGCCCAGCTGAGCAGGTTCGCTGCAGGTGCCCTGTGCTCTCATCCCACAGAGAATTCCACTTGGGAAGCCACTGTAGAGAAACATTTTCCCTCTTCAGAGGCACACGATGCTGAGAGCCAGTTGATATACTCTGCAACAGATTTTAGAAACTCAACAATTTTCAGCTTTAGCAAGGTTGCCTTTGTTGATGATGCATTTACCATTGTTCTCTCCAGGCAAGTCTATTAATGCACTGATAACACTTAATCCTTGACCTGTTCACAGACAGATAAGCAGGCTGGTACCAGGTCTAGTCTCTCTGGCATAAATTACAGCACAATACAGGAAATTCCTAAGGACCTGAACAGTTCATATAATCCCAGTGGAATTAATAAATATGCTTCAAGATATTCCTGGTATTGTAGCAGATTAATTTGTTTTTATTAACGTATCACATCTTTGAATGTTGTAATCTCATCCTAGCTCCAGGAAATTGCTGTGATCCCTGCTCTAAAGCTCTTGAAATGTTATATTAGTCACATTGTCTATTGCTGAGATTAAAGAACTAAGAGAGTAAAGGGCACAACATGAGTGTGGTGAGGAGGAAGTTTACAGCTACAAGATTGACTCTTTTCCCAGGGAAATCACAATTGCATCATGAGATTTAAGATTTTTTTTTTTCTTTTTTCCTCCTGCTAACATTAGATTAGAAGACACTCCCGTGCTGGCAAGCAATGTGTGAACTTCAAAGGGAAAGTGTTCTGAGTGAGGAAAGAGTGACAAGAGTTTTCCAAGACAAGTGCCCATCCCATGAGCGCCACAGGCACTTTTTTTGAAGGAGACATTTACACATTTCATCTATTTTAGGCAACACTTGAGCGCTTGCCAGCTTCTAACAGGCTGCCCAGGGAAGTGGCTGAGGCACCATCCCTGGAGGTATTTAAATAAAAGTGAAGATGTGGTGCTTAGGGACATGGTTTAGTGGTGGGCTTGGCAGTGCTGGGTCAATGGTTGGACTTGATCTTAGAGGGTTTTTCCAGCCTGAATGATTCTGTGATTCTCTAGGCTGTGGGTTGGAGTGAGAGACAACCAGCAGTGTTCCTCAGCATGGCACATCCCCATCCAGTGCTCCTGCAGGCTCCCTGGGACAGCAATCCCTGCTGCCCTCCCACCCTGAGCTCACCATCAGCCCAGGAACTGTCAGGAAACATCTTTTACCCAAAGCCATCCATCTCTGCCAGTGGTGCAGCTTCTTGCTCTGAAGACTGTCCTGACAGCAGAACCTGTCCTGACTGCACATTGTTCCTACAAAAGACTGGATGAGGAATTATTCATAATTTTAAATGCTTTGGTTACAGGTTTCCTCAGAGCGTCCCTTTTGTGCAGTGAATTTTGGTCACTGCTCAGAGCTGACCGTTCATGCCTGTGTTGTGAAGAGGTCTAGGAAAGGTCAAGGCTCTCCATTCATGTATTTTACAAAAATTGAAATCATTGCTTTGCTGACATGGCTTTGGGAATAATGGGGTTAGTGTGAGGAAGAGCAAGAAAGGGAGGCTTTTGCTAGAAATCTGGTCAACTGTAAGGAGGATATTTTGGTCAAAAGAAAAGTGTTATTAAAACAGACACACTTTTCTGGATCTTCTGAGTTTTGGCACCTGAAAAGCAGTCTGCTAGTTACATGAAAAAATGCAAGAAGAGAAGGAAGTTCTGACTGATCCTAGTGTTGAATACAGATATGTTGGCTGTCTGTAACAAAACACCTTTTCTCCTTCCCAGCCTATCTCCTCTATTCTCCCCCTTTTCCTCTTTCCATCCATCCTGAGCACTGATGTACCCACAGTTTTTGTAACTGTGCAAATTCTTCTCCAGCAACAGTTTCAAACAAACCCAACCAGATCACACATTAATGTTAAAACAGTGACCTCTAAATTTTAGCTGAGCGGATAAAAGAAACTTTTTACTTTTAAAACATTAGGAGATTCAGCCTAGCTAACAACACAACAAACAACATTTTTTATTTACTTAGTTCTTTTCTTTTTTAACAATTTTTCCATTGAAATGGTTGCTTATTTCAAGCAGGAAATTCACCAGCTATGCCAGTATAATTTGCATCAATTAGTAACCCAGAAGTGGGTGCAATTCTATTTTGAGGATACAAAAAAGCAGTAGCCTAAGGGTCTCTCTAAAGAGGGACTAACACACAGCCATAAAGCATTGCTGAGAAAACCTCACAGGTGATACATCTGCACAGGCCACAGAGTGCTCCTTCTCGCTGAGGAGAATGATAAACAGATATCTCAATGAGTAAATTTTTTGGGGGTGGGAGAGAGGAAATGCTTCATTGGTTATTTTAATAGAAACCAAAGAGGCATTTAAAATGGGGATATTCTTGTCTAAAATATAAAAGGGAGAAGGACAACAAGAACAAAAATAATAATCAAGTATAAGCAAACATTACAATTATCAATTTTTCTGCCTAACATTTCCCCAGTTACAAATGAAGATGTTGTTCTGATAAAGACACAGTTACATCTATTCAAGGCAAATTTCAGGACTGTAAGAGACACTGTTTGTAGCTCATGGGAGGAAAGAAAGCAGTGTGCATCTCCTTGTTCCTTGGGAACATTTTGCCCTTCTCTTGGTTATTTGCCATGTGGAGAAGGAACCAGCAGTTTTCTGCTACAGACATAATTGCAATTTCAGTTCTGATTTGTATTACCTGGAAATCAAACTGGAGCCTCCAAAGAGCAGGAGGGCCCCCATGGCAACTCTCCAGAGTCTCAGTGGCTACAGTGTGTCTGTCTATATGGAAAATATTTTTTAAAACATGCTTGCTATGAGGAGTAAATGGCAACATGGGCTGTCTGCCAATAACCTCAAATCTGTAGCGAGAAATAATTCAGTCTGCTTGCAAGCTGAGTTCTAGTCTTCCTCTCCTGTATAGACTGTTGATTTTGCCCTGATTTACTAAGAGTAGGTACAAAACATATTTTATTAAGGCAACATCTTCCACTCTAATCACGGCTCTTAAAGTAAAATGCCAACATTTTACTCACTGTCTCCCCAGCACCTTTCAGGCTCACTTCTAAACTTGATGCACTTTGCTGAGCACAGGTCTTCTCCACTGATGGCAGCTTTTGGCATCAGTCATTGCTGGATTTAGCTGCTGCTCTCCACATTTCATCAAGTAGCTTGAAACAAATTCATTACCAGAAGGCTGTGTGTGCCTTTGATGCATTTTTCCAGCTTATCTAAATTGTTGAAACAGTTGAGCAACAAGCACTTAAAAATGGAAGTCCTCAAGTATGAAGCTGAGTTCCAGCTGTCTGGTAGGTGAAGATTCAAGTGACATTTGCCAATACCCCCATAACAGAGATGACAGAAGAGGTCCTCAAGAAAGCCCTCACTGCTTTCACCAAAACCAAACGTGAAACTACCAAAGCCAGGCATGGGAGTGGTTTCACAGCCTATTGTGACAGTGCCATGTGTGAGCTTACAAACCTGTAGACTGAAATACTTATGAATATTGCTTCTGACTGTGTGTGGAGCAGAGCTGTGGAGGCTGCAGCTTTGGGATGTGTTGAGTGATGATGTGGCACCATGATGTGATGGAAAGATGAGACTCAAAGGAGCTGCAGAATTGCACCACTCAATATTCAGTGTGGGAAGTGAATAAATATTCAACCTAAGCACATGCTGAATGTGATGGCGTTCACAGAGGTCTCAGGTTGAGGGAAGAGATGAGGATCTGACTCCATGTTTCAGAAGGCTGATTTATTATTTTATGATATATATTATATTAAAACTATACTAAAAGAATAAAGAATTTCATCAGAAGGTTAGCTAAGAATAGAAAAAGAAGGAATGATAACAAAGGCTTGTGGCTCAGACACAGAGTCTGAGCCAGCTGACTGTGATTGGCCATTAATTAGAAACAACCACATGAGGTCAATCACAGATCCACCTGTTGCATTCCACAGCAGCAGATAACCACTTTTTTACATTTTGTTTCTGAGGCCTCTCACCTTCTCAGGAGAAAAAATCCTAAGGAAAGGATTTTTCAGAAAATACCATGGCTACAGCTAAATGTTTGCATTGCTGAAGGTTTAGTGCTGGCATGCCACGTCCTTGGACTCAGCAATGAAGGTGTGAAGCCTGGCATCAGAACTGGTCAGTCAAATCAGGAATTTGCCCTCCCCTCTCCTCCTGTTAGTCCCCACTGTCACCTGTGTCTCTAACCCCATCCTTTGTACAGCACATGGCAGTGACTCCATGTGTTTGTACAAAATGCAGATTTCAGCTGAAAGGACTGGGCATGAAGTGGGTAGTTAAGCTGACCTGACCACAGGCTGCTCCTGAAATCAGTGGCCCCACTCCCCTTCACCTTGTCCACAGGGACCTCCAGCTGCCTCCTCAGCACAGGCACTGCTGTGTGTTCAACCCCTCAATGTGCTGGGCCAGGGACTCCAGCAAGCGAAGCCCAGACTGCAGAGCAGCTTGGCCTGAGCTGGCTGCCCACAGGGCAAGTTGCTGGGGATAGTGAGGGTAAGCACACCCTGTTTTGGCAGGAGGGATGTTTCATCATTATGGCTTTAGGATGAAATGTCACCTGCTGGGGTGCAGATAACATCTCATCCACAAAGAGAACATGCAGGGAGCCTTGCTAACCCAGTGGTTATTCCCTGTGTTTATGGTCAGGAAAGGTTTGAGTGCGCTGGCCACACAAATGGAGATACCAGGATGTGTCTGGCCTATGCCAAGGGAGACCCACATCCCTAAAGGCAACAATCCCACAGTTTGTGTGGTAAAAATGCATCTCTTGATCAAAGGTTGAGTTTATCAGCTGCAGGTAACACTCTGCCTGATGTCTGCATCTGTACAGCCTGCAAAGAGAGAAGGGGTCTGTGGGAATGGAGCATCCCCAGGGCAGCACCCCTGTTCTGGGCCTTGCCTGAGGAGCTGGGAGGTAATGAAGGTGTTTGAGTTCAGCATGGACTGTTCAGGCTTTCCAGGCTCTGACTGTGGCTCTTGGAGCTGAGACAGGCCCCGACAGCACTTCAGCTGGATGAAATAAAGAGAGCAGCAACTGGAGCCCAGCCAGCATGCAGTTAGCTCAGAGAGAGAGTGCTTCCTTTTCATTTCTATAAATTTGTTCCAAGACTGTTTTATTAAGCTTATTCTTTCTTTGCAGAACACTGGTCTAGTTTTTAAAAGAGTTTCAGGCTGACTGGCAAACCCTTCCACTTGTGAGGAATGCTGATCCCAAATTCCTGCCTGTAGGGGGATACAGGATGGGTAAATGAAGGTGGTATAGAGTGTAATCTTATCCCCCAATGAGTTGCAGCTGGACCAATTACTAAAAATTAGGAGCAGGCCTGATGTTAACAGGCCACACCTGTAGCCAATAAGAACAGTGGTATAAAAGAGTGGATTGGTGGGATGTGGAATTAGACAACTGCTGCAAGGACCAGGAACAGTCAGTGCTCAGAGGAGCTGCCTATGAGAAACATTGAGGTGGTATGAAACTCTGGAGATATGGAACCTTTGCATAGAGCTCTTGATATATAAAGACAACACCTGCCTGCTCCTGTGAAGTCCAGCAGCTAGATGTAAGGCTGGGGTGCTGAGGAGATGGGGGATATCCCCTTTTGGAGGCACAGAGACCAGCTCATCCCCTGGAAACAAGCACCCCCTGTGATTTGGTGAGGTATGGGGTGGACTTCACACAGGCTCATCCTCGAATATGTAACAGCAGGGAAGAACAAGGCAGGATGTAGCAAAGACCAAGCAGATTTAGACCTGGGGTACTGTAGCAGCAGCGTTGCTGCAGAGGTTGAGATCCCTGGAATTGAAAAAGGAAGGCTTCCTTGAAGCCCTCTTGTGGAAATAACCTTTCTTAGGTGTTCCTGTGGCTGATCTGGGCTGCAGAAACACTTCCCCAGGCACACCTGAATGCAGGAATACCCAGGAAGTTTTGGGTCATTCATCAGCACAGACAGAAACCATGGGGCTGGAGAACACCTGCAGCCTCCCAAGAGCCAGACTGAGGGAGGAAGGAATATCCTGGTGGAACAGCAGCAGCTGTTCCTAGAGAGAGCTGCACAGAAAATAAAGTTGCTGCGATGAGAAAAGCAGAGGCTAGAGTGAGGGTGCAAAAGAGTATCGGTGTCAAGGTGCTACAGTCTGAAAAAATAAGAGTTTGAATAAAAAATGTCAGAGATCCAACTGGAGGGGTATTTAAAGGAGGACTAACAAGACATTCCTGCGTGCTGGATCCCAGCAAGCAAGTGAAGCTTTGATTTTAGGCATACAGGAAGGGAAAAGTGCAACTGCAGGGAATGAGTTGTAGGCTCACACTGAAGATATGAAGAATATTTTCTTAGAGGTCCTCCTTCTGAGGCCAGGAGAAGCACTGGTCAGCATGGGACTGTGGTGCTGTTGATGGGAGTGGGTCTCTGTATCCACCATAATCAGGGCTTTGGAGGCTGATCCTTCAAGCTGCTCTTCTCCCAGTCACAGACATCACAGCCATGAGATCCAAGAGAATTGCATAGCAGGTCCAGGATCAGGCACAGCAAAAGCAGGAATAAGGACTTCTGGGGGCCTCACAGTGAAGCACAGAACATTTATGCTGGTGAACAAGAGGCTGTTTAAATCTGCATTGAGATCATGGGCAAAATACCCAAGCTTAGGATATAGAGTGAGGTACAAGTGAGGAAACTTAAGTAAATTGTATTGATGCAACTTGAATCAATTTGTATTTGATCTGGTCAACAAGCCCAAAGCTTGTGTAGGTATTTGTATTTCAGAGGGATAATGGATTATTCAGGCTTAGGTCGAGTGAGGAAGGAATTGAATTCAGCCAAGATCAGACAGGTGCTCACATTTGGGCTGGATTGTTTGTGGAGCTGCTGCCCCTTTGGGCTCCAAGGACTGAGTGTGGGTGCTAATTCCTGCACCTCAGCTGCTGGGCTGTGACCTCAGGCTGAGGACAAACCTTGTAACAGGTGTGCAAGCTCTTTTCTGCTCTCAGGCTAAATCAGCATGAGCTACTCTTAACCCAGCTGAAATACCTTCTTGGAAAGAAGTTTCAAAACATCTTATATTTTCCTGTTGCTTGATTGCATCAGCTTAAAATTCACCTTTCAATCAAACTGGTGGGAATTTGCCTGCAGTCTGCTCTTAAAGCAATATGGTTCTTGAAAATTAAACTGGCCTCATACTGCAGAGAAAATGAACAGGAGAGGAAAAAAGCTTTATCCTAGACAGGAATCTTAAGAGTGACTCTGATCTTCAAGTTTAAGCTAATACAGTGTCACTGATATCAAAGCAGACATTCTTCCTTTACACAGAAATAAATTTGATCAGTGGCTGGGCTGTTAAGTCAGTATTATTCAACTAGATGTAAGATTTTTATAACATTACCAGTTTATTAATAGTCAGAACACGAAACTTTACATTAGTGTCAGGGATGTGGGGGAGAAGCAGAATGAAGAATGGAAAAAGATGATATTATTTGCCCAGGGCAGACAATTAAAGAGCAATCTACTTTAGCAGTGTCACCTTTATATAATTTCTCCTGTCTACCATTGCCACAGTTTTCCACACCTCAGGGGAAGAGCTGGCATTCTTAGCAGAGCTCCTAAATGGGTTCTTGTTTCTGTGAGATACTCTTATTAATATATTTTTTATTTTTGTTTTTTCTTCTTCAGGAAAAACAGCAATGGAAATCACCCCCAGACTCTGCAGAACTACACAATGAAGTTATTTCTGTTGCTGCCATGGGGGAGCTGAATTTTGGGACACAGCCACAGCCTTTGTGCTCTTGGGCAGCAGAGTGGGTACATTACTTTGCCAAATAAAAACTCTTACTTTGATTTTTCATATATCTTAATGTATTACATGGGTTTCCTTACAGATACCATCAGCTTCTCTTTCCTGCTTATTTATTCAGCAAATGTTTCTACATCTGGGAAAAAAACCTTTTAATTCTCAGGAATCTGTTCTCTCTAAGTTAATGTCTGTTACTATATTATTTTACATTTAAAAAGCCTAAGCCCCTCACAGTTGTTTATACAAACACTTCCCATAAAGACATGTCTGAAATTAAATATCTGCTCTTGGGAGTGCAATTTCTTCTGTCTTTCAGTGTTAGCCCCTGATTTCTGGCATTCAACATGACTGTGCTTTCCTGCCAGCCTTGCTGAACTTTGGAGAGTGACAAGATTCCCTCACATTAACATCATGCCACCACTGCAGTGACAGTGAAGGGTTATTTCATGGACACTGAGGCCTTTACTGCTGTTATCACATAAATTTCCACATTATGGAAAATATTTAAAACAGGAACCCTTGTTTCTGGGGATTAAAATTTAGGTGCAACAATTTACTGAAGGACTGAGCTTCTCTAAAGCTGTGCTCACTTTGTGTATTTAGGATTTTATGACCCCAGCCTGTGGCAGGTGCCTGTCTGTCAAAGGCACTGCAGATGTAGGGCTGGATGTAGGACAGAATTTCAGGTTTGTTGTACCCACAAAACAGAATAATTTAAAGTGATCTCTTGAAGTGTCTCACTTAAAACATACAGAACAAATAACTTCATGGGCATTTTAAAGAAAGGTAGCCTTAAACTGCTGTGTTTCATTCCTAAACTTTGTTTTGCATTTTGTAACAAGTGAACAGTAATGAACTTTTCACTCCTGCAGGTTGTTGTGAACAGGATAAATGATGTCCCAAAGATTCATGTTGACACATTTCTGTTTTTAGCTTCTGCTTCTCTTGTCTGCCCAACTGGACATTTTGCAAGAGTGCCCATTGCCTTTAAGCTGTTCTCTTTTGCCTCTGGTATTAACCTTTGAGTTAGAGACACATCTTTGATAAATATAAAGCTATTTTACTCAAGGAGTATGTATCAGTCCATGCCTCCTCTTTCTGAGGCTTAGACAGAGGTGTCATTTATATGGGATGAATCCATCTGGCAGTCGTTAATGTTGATTTGACCATTTCTTGCCTTTTTAAAAGTTTTTTATTTATTGCACAAAAATTAATTGTGCAGAATTTGTCTTACAGGAAATTATTTTTAAGAATATTTATGATACCACTCCTAGATCTAAGCTGTCAAACTTAGACCCGAACTCTAAGACTAAACATTTATAATGTAAGCTCTGGATAGGAAATTCTGAGTTACTAATAAAAACTCAAAGATAAAATGCTGCTTTTAGCCTGCCTTCTAATGTCAATGTTTTCCAACTAGCCTAATGGCTCTGGTAATGGAAAATGGTCTTTCTGTTCTCAAGCCTACCTTAAGGCCTTGAATTCAGACCAGGTTGATGTGACTAAAAGTCATCACCATTTCACTGCTCTGTGATCAGCTACAAAATTTAGAGCTGCAGAGGTCGAGTGTTTGGCTGTCTGTCATAATTGGCATCTGTGCTGGCAGTCTGGACAGCCACCCAGAGCAGGAGCTGTGGGTGCTGGATGCAAAAGCTCCCTCAGCTCCAGAGCCATCACTCATGGCCATACAGCTGCCTGTCAGTCTCTGGACATATATCAACATTTCACAGTGGTTGTGGGACACCTGGCTGCCTAATTTGGGGTTGGGCAGAGCCAGAAGATCACACAGGAGGTGCAGAAGAGCCACAAACAGCGCATGATAAACAGCTTGGGAAAGACGGACTTCTTACTGGTGACCTGAAATAGTGCAAAAATGGCCAAAATGTTCCATAAGGCTTTGAAAATTATTTCTTAGGAGGTATCATGGAAAAAAATAGGCTTATTTTACGATTTTTTTAATGGAGTATGGGATAAAGTCAAATCCTTTAGTGTCTCATATTGCACTAGAAACAAAAGAAGGACCTGTCAAGAGTTACTCTCTATTTTCTCTATTCCCATTATTATTGGTCATAAGCAAATTTTGAAACCCACTATGTTGACAGAATGGACAGGAGCAGATTTTGAACATCACTATTCAGAACTTTTTCCTTGAATGCTCCTCTTACAAAAAAAAAAAAAAAAAAAAAAAAAAAAAAAAAAAAGAAAATGATCAAGTGGTATAAAAGTTTTCAAAATGTGAAAAATATGCAATTTAGTAGATGAAATGTAGAAGAATCTTTTCATGCTTTGAGGATCAGGAATTTCTCTTTGAAAAAGGAATAAATAATACTTTCATATTTTCTTCAACTTGTTTCAGTATGAGATTTAGAAAATATGCCTTGAAAAGCTATAATGTTAGAAAACTGATGCTTAAGGTGTTTAATTGTATTTCACCCTGGAATGCTCCTTTTGTGTATAGGAGATCTGAACAGAAACTCTTTCATTAAAATGCTCCTGGAATCCAAAATGCAGCCTGCTGAGTAAAAAGACCCTTCTGGCATGTGCAGAACTTCTGAAGATCCTTTTGCACGCACTTTGGGCACGTTTGGACCTTTCCTCTGAACACAGTGAACAAATAAGTAGCATTGTCAGTGAGGGGAAGTGAAAGACTTAAAATGAATTGTGTGGAGCTACCACAGTTACTTCTTAACGAGACCTGTGGGAAGTTTTCTCTCTGAAGCAGCATTCACCAAGGGAGAGAAAAGGGGCAAAGCTTGTAATGTTTGGCATCACTTTAAAAATGAAACTTGCTTTTTTTTTTTCATTGCCATTGAATCCCTTTCATACTCTGTCAATTAACAATATCTTTGTAGTAAAAAGGAAAAATCCATCCAAGAAACAAAGGAAGGTGATCCTTTTCCAAAATATTTCAGGTGATTTTGACACATATGGGGGTGGTGAAGAACCAAACTCTATTGCTGGATTGATGGGCCGGACTATGACAACCCCAGTTGGAAAAAACTGGCTTTCTTTTCAGATCTCCAAGGATATTTATCTTAGAAATACAACCTGTTGCATTTGCTTTGCCTAAACATTGATATAGAATGACCAGAAGAGCTTGAAAACAAAGCCACAAGGCAGGACAACCTTGTCTGTTTTTCCCAGAGAAGATATCATAGCTCAGTCACAAAATCAAGGCTAATGTTGAAAAATAACTCAGCTCAACAAAGAATCCTCAGCTCTGAGTTTCTAATCCAAATACAGTGCCCAGGACATTGGAGGAATTAACCCCTTCCTTGACTCTTTCTCTACCTCTGAGCTCTCTGATATTGGTTCCTGTTAACCTCTGTGCAGCTGAATTGTGGCCAGTTGTGTTTTCTAAGGGAGATCACAGACTGCACCTTTCTGCTGTCCTAACTTGGTATTTTAAGAGTAGGATTGGGCTAACCTCTGTTTCTGTACAAGGCCAGGCTGGGGAAGATGCTCGAATTTCCTCCCATTTTCCCTGGAGAAGATAAAACTCTTGTTCTGACAGGGACAACAAAAGATCAAGCAATTTCAGTGCCTGCCTTCTGCTCTCTGGCCCGCAGTGAGTGCCCTTAATGGTTCATCTGGCAGTGATGGTTCATCCACTTCTTCACAATAGGTACCCCACCCAGTGGCAAAGGTGTTTGTGAGCTTTGTGTTCACTTCTTGAAATAAATAAAATTTTGTTTTCTTCAGCTTGCAGAGGATTTGCCAGCAAGCAAAGCCTGGTGAAGTTTCTGCCCATTGGAGTAGGAAGTCTGATATCTCTTAGCAGAAATGGTTGGAAGTGTGCTGCTCTTTTTAACAGAGGGAAGAATAATATTTTTCTTTCAGAAATTGAACCGGACTTTTGATTTTTCCTAATGGAGAAACACATTGCTTCTCTTCTGGCAACTGAGGTATTCCCCACAACAATTTAGTAAAACAAAATGTGTTTGTGACAAGGACAGGGCAGCTGGGAGTGCTGGTTCTGCTCCTGAGAGCACGCTCCACGTAGGCTCTGCCATTCTCCTCCAAACGTGGGCATCCCATAGTGGAGAGGAGGGCGTGGGCTGAGCTGCAGCTCTCCTGCTGCCTCATTGTTCCTCCGAGGGGGCAAAGAAAAGGCTCAGCAGGCAGCTTGCTAAGCTCAGGAGCAATGGACCAAGTGCTTCTGCATCTAATAAAGAGCAGAAGTCAATTATAGCGCCATGCAGGAGCGAGGTTAATTGGGGCAGGAGGTTCAGTGGCAGGGCTTTGCCAGCTCTCCCCTTTGTTCAGCACAGTTATACACCCAGCTGTATGTGCAGTTATATATTCAATATCCTGAATGTGGGCCATGCTGTGGCAGAAAACTACCTTGAGCTTGAGGCTTAAAAGCAAACTCCCATTTGAATAATTCAGATACAAAAGACCTCCTAATTTTTATTGGGGATGTATTTTTGTTTCTTTCCATGGTGGTGTAACACAGAGGAATGTGAGGGAGCTCTTTGTTCTCTCCCTCTCGGGTGCTGTACATCTGCACAATGCAGAGCTACCTTGGCTCGCTGTGCTGACATTAAGAAAACCAAGCTTTGTCTGCAGACTGAGTGTGAGGAGTGTTGTCTGCCAAGAGCCATCAGAGTCAGGTCATGAGGGCAGAAAAGTAAAGTTTTAACGTGGGCTATTGGTTTTCCTGACTGAATTAGTTATAACTCTAATTTGCCTTCTAAAGAAACCAGAGCAGCACAATAAATATCCCAGGCTTATAATGATCAATACTGCAAAGTGACAAAGCAACTCCTGAAGCTGGGAGATGGGAGCACTCAAATCTTTCAGCCTTGCTCCTTACAGGAAGACATTGATATCTCTATGAAATCTTTCCACCTTTGGAAAGATATGAATCCTTATTATTATCAACGTTGCCTTGTCAGGTGCTGCAGAAACCCAGCAGAAAAACTTGCCTGCTTTCTCAGGTAATGTTGGGTATCAGAATCAGAGGCAGTCAGGAGTTGAAGAAACACAAAGGAAAAGACTATTTATTGAAAGGAGAAATGGTGATCTCAGCATACCGGGAATTTTTGAACCATTGACTTTCATAGCTGGTGATGAAAAAGATGATTTTTCACTGCTGGGTTGCAAAATCCCATTGACTGCAGAAGGACATAACTTGTGTTGTTAATGACCAGGTGAGGAGCTACAGAGAGCTCCTAAAAGTGCACTGAAGGTGCTACTTGCTTTGTTTATTGCTTATTTATTTATGTAAGGACAACAGTCAGTTTCAGAGGTCTCAGACACAGTCACACATCACACATTAGGCCAATGAAGGAAAACTGCTGAGAATGTGCGTACACTTACTGGAAGGTTGTGTCAAACCAAAAGATGGTTGACCTCTGCAGTCAAAGGTGAATCTGAGGCTCCACCAGCCTGTGCTCCCACTGGTTGCTTGCAGAAGTCAACATTAACCAGACAGAAGCCCAGAGTATAATTTATTACTGCAGTAAATCCATTTGTACCCAAGCACATGCCCACACTTGGGAGAGGCAGCCAGGGCAGCTGGAAGGTGCCAGGCATGAACCTTAGGGTACAGTGAGCAGACATTTGTATGCCAGACAAGGAACATAGTTTGGTGTTGGGTTGGGTTTTGCATAATTTGTCTGTGTCACACTGTTGTCATTGGCCTCTGCCTCAGTGACCTTCACTATAAAGCAACCTGGAGGCACAGGCAGTTCTTGGTGACAAGACCTCTCAAGTTTTTAGAAGTCACCTCTGAACAAGGTAAAGCTGTTCCTGTCTCTGTAGACTGTGAAGGAATGTCACTAACAAGCTCCAGCGTGGATATCAGCAATGTACATGCACATTTACATACTTGGTTTGATGATTTCCACATTAGATCTTGCCAGTGTGCTCACAAAAGCCTTGGTGAGCAGCCTGAGTGAGGAGAACTGGCCAAAGTCGTTCATCCACATGTCACAGGGAAAACTTGGCCTCATGACTGAGACATTGACTCTCCATTGTTATGAGGGTGGGGGTCAGGAAGGAAGAGCCATCTGAGTGTCTTTTGATGGCTTTTGTCATGGTCAAAATGTATTTCTTGTTGCTTTTTAGTTTTTCCTGTTATAGTCTTAAACTGTAATTGACTGAGGTTGAAAAAACATTGAACTTGCTGGGGAATGCTGACTTCTACAAAGGGGAGAAATTGTCACATCCAAAGGACACAGTCTGGATACTCCCCAGTGTGAAAAATGCCAGTCACTTGTTTTTAAAATTTTTAAAGTTTAATAGTAATAAGATGGTTATAAAAATAGTAATACAATTAGAGTAATAATAATTTGGACAATTTGAATTAGAACAATGTGAGACAATAGAGACAAAGAGTTATGGACGTCTGGGTACCTTTTTCTTGTTAGCACGAGCCTGAAAAAGGACACATGTTAACAGAGGATTAACCCTTGAAAACAATAACCTGTTGCATATTCATACACTTCATACATGATGCATAAATTCCATTCAAATACAGGATTCTGTCTAGTCATCAGCAACTTCTTCCTCTGAATCCTAACAATGCCTTCGAGGTGGGAAGATGTTCGTTTCTTCTGATAAAGGGGCCATAAGATCTTTTTCTCTGAAAGATTCTCAGAGTAGTCCTGTGGCTGCTGTCTTGCTGCGAGTCCTGTCTTTAAAGAAAAGTATCATACACAGCATGGTTTCTATTTTAACATTTTCTATAACCTAAAACTATATTTAACACACTACTTAAGAGAATTAATACAGCATTACTTTCTAACACAACACATATAATATTCATTTTAATATTTACGAGAAGCCAATCATAAAATACACATTTTTTACATCAGGATCCCAACCAGGTCTTAAACACTTCCAGGGATGGAGCACCCACAACTTCTGTGGGCAGCACGTCCCACTGCCTCACCACCCTCACAGTAAAGAATTTCTTCCTAATATGTGATCTGAATTTCCTCTTTCAGTTTCCAGACAACCCTTAGCAGGAATGATGAAGAGTGGCAGGGGAAGCCTCTGCACATCCCGTGTGCCCCTGCAGCCCTGTCTCCTTGAAGCTGTCAAGCTGAGGCTTGGCTGGTTTGTGTGCTGCTCCACTGCTCTTTGCTGAAGGGTGGCCTCCTCCCATGAGCTATCACTCACTGCTAAATGATAAGGGAAGGCCGCTGAGGCTTCACTAACTGCGTTCATTACAAACGTTGTAATTGTAAAGATTTGCTATAATTCAGTTAGCTGCCCTAAAACCCTTGGCAAGCCACATTATTGAAATGATTATTGTTACAAGATTGTTGTAAATTGGAGTCAATCATCCAGACGTGAAATTGTCTTTTTTATATCTGTGTGGCTGGGAACAGTCTTCCTCCTTTCATTTCTTTAAATTAACATCTCCTTGTTTTGTACCTCTAGTACCTTATTGGACAATGGGATTCCTTCCCAAAAAATGCAATTAAATGTTCTCATCTCCTCAATAGAGGCGCCCTGAGCCATCCTAGTCTGGCAGCTCACAGTTACTCCCAGCAGGCTTTTTGGTGCAGCTGTCAAGGATCACACAGGTACAGCTGATTGCCTTTTCCAGTTCAGCTGCATTGGACCAGAGCTTCTCCACCTGTGCCCTGTGGGAATGGCTGCAAACTGGACAATGGAGGATATACATGGGCATTTGCACACATATGCCAAATGAACACAACACAGAAGAGTAATTAGCAAGTATTCAAAATTTCAGTGGATCTATTGGTTATAAATTGATCAGCCCTGCGCAAATGGCCTGCTAATTATTTTCAGAAGAGGATTCCCAGGTTTGAAGCAGTGAAGAAGCACTGGACTAGCCCACCTGTTGAACCTCTGAAAATCTTGATTCCTGCCTGGTGTTCAGGCCTGGTGTTTGTTGCAGTCTGAGGAAATATGTGATCCTTGCTGCTGCTGCTCCGTGTCCTTCTGTTGCTTGAAATGTCCTGACTGTCAAGAAGGGAATTTTCTGCATATTCAGGACATGTCACCTCTCATGGACAAAGGCAGTTGGATGGCTTTTGCCAATTGTACTGGCATTTGTAATGGCCAAGATTATCCTGGCTATTACAAATGCCAGTACAAGGATGGGAGTTGCTGTGCCTCCTAAAGAGATAATAATTTTAACACGACATGATATAGCCAAGAGATGGAACTTTTTCTGAGGACTAGGTCAGTAGCTGTGATAGGCTTGGTATGAGTACTCCACGGAAGAAGCTCTTCTTACTTGACCAGAGGTGTAGATGTGGCAGTTAAATATAGTCCAGCACAGTTGTTGGCAGTAGGTAATTTGGTATTTATGAGTCTTCCCTGAGGTAAATTTCCATCTCAGAGAAAAACTTTGTCTATGCTTTGGTTGAGCTGTACCCTTCACAGGAGCAGGGGTGTGGGAAGGAAATTGAACTTTATATCAGTGGCTACTTCTTTAGGTTGCATGACCAGTTTCTTGTCCAAGTAAGAACAAGTGTCTTTAGTTCCTGGATTTGTAACAAAAACAAACAAACAAACAAAAAGACTAGAAAGAATCTGCCCTTATGTCTCTTGTGAACCCCTTGTCAAGTGATAGCACCTGGTGCTCCTGTGGAAACTGTGGGAACAGGCACTTCAGTTATTCACAACTCTTAAAATTATTCATCTGATAAGTGAAAGGTCTTGTTGTGCTGAAAACACAGATCCCAGCAACTGTGAAGAAAACAGTGAGAAAAGGGGCCAAACAGGACTGTATTCTGCTTGCAGAAGCAGACGGATGTTCTTGCTGTTCCCTGGCCTCTTTGGAAGCAAAACTACTCAGAGCCTTCTTTTCTCTCTGCCTTGTGCAGAGAAACCATGAAGGATGGGGTGGGAGAAGGGAAAACTCCAGTGCTTCTGCTCTGCACAAAAGTGGTGTGCCATCCTTGGTAGCACTGCAGGATGTCTCCTCTGCTCTTTCCAAGAAGAATACCTCTAGGTGGAATGGCACAGGGGAAATAGGCTTTGCATATTTCTCTTCCCTGTGGAGCAAAGGGAAAATATTTTGGGGGACAGAAAGCACAGAATGCCCATGAAAGTTCTTTCCAGACACCACCAGATAAAGCATAATTGGTTGTGACATACACCCCATGGACTGGTTTTGGCTATTTTAGTTTTTTTTTTTCCCTTTACTGTTCTTGACTGTCACCATGTGGCATGCTATGCTGGGTTACACACAACATACCAACCTAAATTGTTTAAATTTGACGCTTCCCTGCTCTCAGAAAATCTTGATGGTTTGTGATTGTCATGGGTCCTTCATACCAGTACAGCTTTCATGAGCATCCCTCTAGCACTGCCTGCCACACCTCTCCCATCTCACACAGAAGAAGCAGGTGGCTCAGCTGTGGGAGCAATGAAAGCTATTGGAAGGAAATTCACTGGAAAAGAAATTATTTTCTACCCAAATAGAAAAATTGTCATAACTTCAGGCGGAAAATACCAGATCAGGTTTATGGAAGGTACTCCTACCTAGAAGGCAGGAGCTATTCGTGGAATTTTAATCATATGAGCCCACACAATAACAACCGCATTTTTCATATTCTTTCTCCCAATTTATGTATTCAGCTGAAACTAAACTTATTATTTTATCAGTGATCAAATACCTTATATCCAACCCACTACCTCTCTCAGGGAGAAGGAAACATAAATGCCTTGCAAAAGAATCTGGGGTAAAGCTGAAAATGAAAAGTTGATGATTTCAAAGAGGGCAGTTAAAATGCTGGTCCAATTGAGAGCTTAATGCATTACTGAGGTGAATATAAAGTTCTTTTGCTGTGTTTTTTTTTTTTTTACCTCTTCTGAATCAAAATGTTTCAAAGGCATTTAAATAAAATGGAATTGATATAATTAGTACAAGCCCACGAGAAGTGATTGAATTACTAAATATGGTCACTGCTATGGCTACATAATGGAAGCCTTCAGTTTTTATTAATTCCACGTTTGAAAATCTAGATTAAACACCGAAACTAATAAGTCAAAACACTGATGTAAGATCCAAAGGACAACAGCATTGTCACTCTGTATAGCAGGGCACCAATTCAGTGCTTAATTGGTACAAGAGCTGTAATAATATGGCTCATGTTTAATTATTAAGAGTTCTAACTAGTCATGAAACTTTTAAGAGCTCTTGGTGCTGTGAAATTGTTGTTGTTTACATCCAATGTGCTGCAAAGCTTTTCCTCTCTGACATCTCACTCTGATAGGGCAGCTTCACTGGATACAGGCAGCACGTGTTTATCAACATATCACAAAAACAAAACTGTATTGGAAGGAGATTTACCATCTATCTCATTAAAAAGACTGGAATTCATTTTGGTTTTGCTTTCCCCTAAGAGGAGCAGGGAAAAAACGTGGCAAACCTGGGCAGTTAAAATGAAGTGGTTAAAATAGTTGGTGATGTGTTGATTAGCTCTCACTGTCCTCCTTGCTGACTCCTATAAGCACTCCCAGACTGTCTTGAGAAAGGGCTCTCTTGGCATTTTATAGATTATCCAGGCAGAATTTTTTTCTATATTAAAGGAACAGTGTTCAGTTTAATGTTCCAGCCATATGCCAAAATTTATAATCCTTCCACTTAAAGCAGTTCATCTAAATTTGATCCCAGTCCCATGCAATAAAAAAATATAATTAAAGGTGAATGTAAAAATTATTGAACAAATATAATAAAAGGGCAATTAAAGTGTTCAGTTATAAAAATGCAAGAAACTAAGGCGAGCCCTAACCTCTTAAATTATTCTTAAAGCAAATATACTTAATCATGTAGAGTCCATTCTTTTTTTAAGCCTTTGCCCAGACCTGCATGAAATACTGTTAAAGCAGGAATACATTCTAATTATTTTTTCCCTAATACCTACTAAGATTCATGGGAAGGATAACTTGCTATTAACATAGGCTTCTCTTATTTTTTTCCTTAGAATCAGCATACTCATGGTACCAATGCAGTCTGTGAGAACATCTTGTTTGACATTTCTTTATGGATTTTTCCCCCCAGTGAATATATCTAATACCTTTTTGTAAAGCTTATGTAAGTTTTAGTCACTCTCAATGTCCCATAAAAAAAACTTAATTCTGTGAGCTACCAGCTCTGGTTTCCTGTAAGAACCTGCTATCTGCAAGTTTCACTTGGTGCCCTCACCAGTGTTAGAGGAGACAGTGGCAATTGTTCTCTTCTTTCTTCTTCCTGCCTGTTCACAAAAAATGTTTGCAAAAGACACATCAAGTCAAATTGAGTACTCTGCAGGAGATAGCCCTTTGCCATAAGATTAGTGGGAATAAGGTTCTGATTATCTGTAGGGCTAATCCTACAGCCAGATATTAAATGGTGATCAGGAGACTGCAGAGGAGTGGGAGTTAGGCACCTCATTCTTGGAAAACAGTTAACTCAAACGCAAAGACATTGAAAAGAGGAGTGAAGGCCTCTATAATGTTAGTGAAGTTGGAAGCTATACTGATCATAAAGTAGTTTAGCAATTAATTTGACAAATTAAAATATCTGTTTTCCATAGTTCATGAACTTTAAAATACCACTTGCATTATGTTGTGAGTCTTGAGAGCAACTTTAAATTTGGGGTATATTTTTCTTTACACCAGATTGCTAACGTGAAATGCAGTTCATTGGCAGGTGTGTTGTTGTGAATCTTCTGAGTCTTGTGGCTGTGATCAAAGGTGGAGTGGGCTGTCAATGGTGATTAATGAAGATACTGACCCTATTTTTTCAGTGAGCTAAAACAAGAATTTGTTTTTAATCCTTTATAAAAACAAAACCAAGCAGAATCTAAGCCAGGCAATGAATAAGCAGACACTTCTTTATGTGTATGAGATACAGGAAATCGGATAAAAGCTATTTCTGGATTTAGTGGGTTATTGTTTAACACGCACATGTTCTCTAATGGCACTTGCTGCTGCTCCTAAGTTAATGCACTTGCCTGGTTTGGTTCTCTGGCTCATGGCTTTGCTTTGTGGCAACATTCAAAAGCTTGCTGAGTAAAGCTGAAGATGGGCTAGAAGTTTTGAAGCCAAATCAAACATCTCCTAAAGTCTAAAGTCTCTGAGTTTTGAGAGTTTTTTTCCTGCCCCACTGTACAGGTGCTTAATAGTTTGAAGCCCTTTGGGAGGTTTGTGACAATCAGTGGTTACATCCAGCATGAAAACCACTGCTCTGTCCTCATGGTGAGGAAGATTGTGATCAATCTTCCATGAGGAAGATTGTGCTCAGCTGCAGTGGTTCCTGGGACCTACAGATACTCCTGCTGCTGTGATCCCTGAGAGCCAGAGCCATGGGGTCAGTTTTGCCCGGCAAGAAGAGAAGCAGGAGTGGTTCAAGGTGCTGGCTGGAGGCTGCCAGGGATGGGGAGGGCTGCAGAGCTGTCCATGTCCCAGGCCCTGAAACAGCTCCTGGTGGCCCCACCAGGCTTGAGCTGTGATTCAGTCAGCTCTGAGGTCAGGGGCCTTCCTGGATAACAACCTTGGAAAAGCAGGAATTTCCCTCCTGTCATTTGTTCAAGAAGGGACTACAGTTGAGGGAAGAGCAGGTCCCTCCTTTTGATTTTTCTCCATAATGCCCATGTTAAAGATGTGACACAAAAGTTGATTTTGGAGGAGAGCTCTGGCTAAAATGCTGGCCTCACTGAAGTCAGTGGCATCATTCTCACAGACTTTAGAGATGCCAGAGTCTTGTCCTTTATCCTTCTATTCAGAGCCTCTTCATCCTGGAGAGGATGTTTGCTCAACCAACAAATGAGATATATGTATGACCCTGATGGGGGAAAAAACTCCCCAAAGTTAAGAAAGATTGCAGTGGTTTGGGAGTGCCTGGAGATGTGAGGAATGGGTCTCCTCTCAGGAGCAGGGCCAGCTGGCTTCCAGACATAGGCTATTGGGGCAACTCTGCTGATAGTGTGATGACAAATGCAGAGAAATAACAAAGATAAATGTCCCAAAGCTTGGAATATTAGAAAATGCAATAACAAGCTCGACTTTTGTCTGCCAGAAGTCAAACTGACACAATTTAGGAGGAAATATGCTGGCATCCTGTCCCTCTGCTCCCTTTCCCTCTCCTGACTCCCAACCTCCTTTTTTTATCTTCTTTGTTTTTTCCATCTGGCTCATCTAGTTGAAATTTGAACTGAGTCTGAATTCAAGTTCCTTTCAGGGTTTTGTGGGATAGTTTGCATGGTAATCTGTCAGTCTGACATTACTGCAAGATTGTGAAATCACTAAACTGTGGTTTCTCCTTGTTGCCACAATGAAAACATGTATTATAACAGTGCCCCATTACCCTTTTGGTGGTTGCAGCACAACTCCCACTTATGGTCTCCATGACTTGGGAAAGAATTATGCTTGGCTGAATTTTTTAGCAGATATTAAACCATATTTGGGAGTATAAGGGGAGGGAAGCATCATACAAAACTAAACAGGACTAACAACTAAAAAATGCACTGTGCTTGCAAATTTTAATAAGCTCTTAATAGAGATGGATGTGAACCAAAACCTTGACTTCAATACAGCATAAGTATGGTGGGAGTTGGAAGTCCAGGCCCATATCAGACATCATGTCAACATATCTCTCTGTAAAAGATTGAACCAAACCCAAAAATCTCAAGGTCCATCAATTAAGAGGCTAATCAGACACAGAGACCAAAACAGTGTAAACTGCATGAAAAAAGTCTCCTTTGTTTAGAAGCATGTACAGACAAAGACAGTCAAGAAAATGAATGTATAGCAGAGGTGTTTTATTGCCTTTTGAGATGATTTCTGTGGAGGTATTTTATGAGCTTTGGCCACATTTTCACATCACTGGTGAATAAAGCTCTCATTGTTCAAAGGGTGTCACCTGGTGACTCATGAATTTCTTTAAATGCTGGTTCAAAAGCCTCTCATGTGAAATTGAGAGTGCTGCTCTGTATGTACCTATGGGTCTACAGAAAAATGAGCCACTTCTGAGCCTGATAAGTTCCTGGACTGGGGAGCCTCAGACAATTTGAGATTGATAGACACAGGGAAGAAGTGAAAATACAGCATCATCTCTACTCCTCATGGAAAATAAATCTCCTTGATTTTGTGTCACAAGTGCTGATTCTGTATTTCCAACTCAGGACTTCACTCTGGAAGTATGAGTTGAATTTAAAGTGAGTCTAAGTTATTTTTTAATGAATGTCTGCCTTCTCCCTCCTTGAATCAATGCCAGTGCAGACATGCCTTGCACAGAGCTAACAGATAGTAGGGAGGTCAAAAGGATGCTTAGCTGGGCAAACAGCTAAGCTAATTTTCTAGGTCAATCTGAATGAAACAAGTCTTTCAAACCAATCTTCCCCAGCAGCTTCACAGGGGTATGCTCAGATTCTGGGTCAACTGTGTCCCTGCAGCCCAGCCAGAACTCTGCTGTTGAGAGAAACACCTTTCCCAGCCAGGTGAGTGTCTATATTCTCTAGAGTGAGTGTCTATAGTCTCTTCAGTTGGTTATTTTCAGAAAGTTGATCCTAATACAGAATCCCATCAAAGCACTTATAAACCAGCTTTGGCTAAACTGGCATTCTTTTGATATTTCCATTGTACCACTGAACCTATGTATTGGCAAAACCATTAAAACATCCCAAACAGTCCAAGCTCTCTCCAGAGTGTTTGGTCATCTTAGAGATCAGATTTTGCTGTATCTAATCAAAATTGCCTAGGTCACACCTGTGGCAGAATTATCTGTATGTAAGCTCTGAGGTCTCTCTGTTTTTCTTCCTCTATCTTGATGTTTCATCATCAGTATTGTATGAGCATTTTAGAAATACAGTACATAATCCTCTGATTAAAACAGGTTGAAGCAAGAGGACCAGAGATCCATGTCAATATCTACAAAAAGAGGTTGGTAAAGACAAGTTCATAAAACGTTTTCAGGTCTTAAGGAATACCTTAACATCAACAGCTGAGAAATGCATCCTGCCTGGGGAAGGAATAATGGGCTGCTTTGGGGAAATCTGGATGCGTGTGTGTTATTGAGATCTTGAGAATGGGTTTATACCTATTTATACATGAGAATTAAAGGGGACAAATTACTTTGGCTACTTTGACAGACTCACTGGGGACAAGGCCTTTTACTCCCATCACTGAGAGGCTTTGCTGCATTTCCAGTTTGCATTGTACGTGTTTGCTGCTGTAGGGCTGCACTCTGGCAGATGGTTACTGCATGCCTGGAAGCACAAGTGAGGAACTGGAAAGGAGAATTTATCCTATCTCAGAGAAAAAAAAAATGCATCCTCTCTGGCAGCAGGGCCTGCTGGAGAACTTGGCATTGAAGATCTTTTCCCTTTTCTGCAAAACATTGAAATATTAGGAGGAAAAAGTGAGGGTGGGCAATCTCATTGTAATCCTCTTTGTCTCAGAGATAGGGAGACAGGAGACACCTCTAAGTGGTTCCCCTGGGAGAGGGATAAGGTTTGTGTACACTGACCACAAAGGCCTAAATAGCTGATTAAAATGTAGATGCAGACATTCAGGATGAACAGATTTTCAGAGGTGCAGAGAACTCATAAAAGCTTCTGAAGCCATTGTGACACTGCAGTACCTTTGGAAGTTCAGCATTATAAAAATGAGCCATGCCTTAATATAAAGGACAAAAAATATGCAAAATTCCCATTTCATAACCTCAAGCAATTTTGAGCAATTTTAAATGCAATGTACTAAAAAAAAGATAAAAATGAACACAATGCACAGTAACTTAGAATTTTTAGTGAACATGTTGATGTTTTTGTTCTAAACACTGCAACTCTAATTAGGACACCAAACTATGAGCAATTTACATCCAAATCAATGCATTGACCAGACAGCGAATCTCCAAATTACTTAACAACTCAAAGTTAGTGTATTTTTCCATGCAACCTTTCATATTATTAGCAGCAAACAGAGTTCTAGTTACTCATGTGAATGCAGCAACTAACCAGTCAATAGCTAAATATCCCTATAGGTCTGCCTATGCTCTATTACAATATGTCTGATTGATAATCCTGCAAAGCTTTTCTAGTTTAAAAGGCCAACATGTTATTAGTTCCCAGAATTTCCTTTTTAAGGTGTGAAAATTGAGTGTTCTCTTAAAATTTAACTTTCCCCCTGTTGTGCACACTAGAGGCAGCTGAAATGACACCTTAACCATTTTATTTCAAAGAAATCACAGGAAGCATCAGGTGGCAGTGACCTTCTACGGCTGAAGATATGAGCTACATTTTTCATTAATGTAACTCTTGGCCCCAAATGCTAGAGAGGAAACAACAGACTTCAAATCATTCTAGAGAGTACAGGGGATTACACAGTGGTAACACGGGGAAATCAAAACAAACTCACTCTTTATGCAGCTCAAATCCTGCTACAGTTCAGCTACAGATTTCACCGTTCTGCCTAATGGGATTAAGGCACACAACAAGGGGCTCCATTCTCCTGTATTGCTGCCTTGTTCCTTTAAGTGCTGCCCAATTTCAGAGCCAGGAAGATTCATGAAAGAGTGCAAATACCAAATGACAAATACTTTCTGGCTTTGATGATTGACTCTTAAGAAGCTTGACTTGGATACTTTTGCTAATGAGGTGAAGTCATCTACTCTGGAAGTCAGTGCTCTGGGAAGCTTGCAGATGAGCTCCATGCTTGGCAGCATTCCCCTTTTAAGTTCCAGTTTGTGGGGTTTTTTTCACTCTCCTTACTTTAGGGTTCTGTGTGACTTCATTCAACCGCAAAAGCAATTCTGCTTTTTATTTACTAGCCAAGGAAATACTGGTGCTCTGCTTCAGAAAGGGACGATGTTCATGTACAGCAAGGGCCAGCAGCTCCCTGGAAGCAGAGAACCACAGGGGTCTCCTCAGGGTCTCACCATTCAGGGCCCATCTCATCACCACCTGCAAGGGAGCAGAGGAGGTCATGAGATCACAGGTTCAACCAAGTTTCCAGACCACCATGCAAGGCCATGGTGATAGGGCAGGGTCGAGGTCAAACCAGGAGGTCAATCACAGGTCTTATCCAGTGAGTGTCAGGCAGGTCCACAAAGACAGAGGAAGGCCAAGGTCAGCATGGAAGGAGTTCCTGGAGCAGGGCTGGCTGGCAAAGACACATTCAAGGCTACATATTAGAGCTTTTATGAATTGTAGATTTTAAAATCATACAAGGAAACAGCCAATACTGCTTGAAAACTTAATATTGTATTTCTTCCCCATTGGTGCATCCAGGTTTCACCATGGCATTTCTTGAGAGTTCTTGGTTGAGCTTTGCTGTTCTAGTCACAATGATAGCATGGGCCAAAGAGATGCCCTTGCCCCAGAGACCTCAGGTAGGGGCCAGTGTTTTTGTCTGCAGTTTCATGGGGCAGGTACAAGGCTACCAGTGCCCTGATTTCCCTGAAATGCTCAGCAGTACATGATACTGCCAGAGACAGAAAATTGCACTATCAGATTTAGCTGGGACATGTACAATCTTTTCAATGAAGAGATTGAGTCTATTAGATTCATCTGTAGTTTTGCTCCAGCCACTCAATCGTAAGGGGGTTAAGCTGGAGACAAACAGTGATTCAATTTTATGAGCAGACTGAAAACATAAATAAATCTACTGCTCCTGTGTGCTAACTGTCCTGTGTGCCCAAGGGCAGGATGCTTTATTTGGGTGTAATAGCTCCAGGTCTGGGCTTACGTATGTGCACATCAAACACTCCTTTTAAACCATGAACAAGTGCTATTGAAATAATTATTGTATTATCATCATCATCTTCCTATATGGAAATGTGGAGCATATGGCAAGCTCAACAGATGCCTATAGCCACCATCCAGATAACATTAAAAAAAAAAAAAAAAAAGAAAAGCCATTATATTTTTGGCATATTGGCTGAGAACACTCAGGAGGCTGAACTGGAGGCTGCTGTCATATTTGTCATCCTGCTGATTGCCTAATGTAAAACACAGAAGGCCAGTGAAGTGTGAGAAAAGCAAGACATTGTAGAGGACCAAAGCCTGAGCACTGGGAATAGGAAATTACAAGCAGTGACCTACAGTAAATATGCAGCAAAAGTGCAGAAACTCAGCTTCTTTCTGCCAGGGCACAGGCTGTTGTCTGGAACAAAGCTTCAGATTTCTCTGAGAGATTAGGAATTTGCAGTGCTGTGGATGCCATGTCCTAAAAGTCCTGGAGGAGGAATATGGGCACAGCGGCTGCCAGCTGATTCATGGGGAGCAGCTGCAAAGAAAATGCCTCTTCCTGCCCTCCCAGATGGAGGAAAACTGTCATGAAAGGGCGCCTACAGGGGAGGGTTGGACTTCAGCCTTCAAGCAGATTTGTGTAAGTCCCCAGATGGGAAAAAAAACCACTCCTCAAACTTCCTGAATATCCTGTCCAAAGGAAAGGCCTCTTGTCCTCCCTGTGAGGATTTTTTGGGGTAATGTAGGGCACACGGAAGAAAGGCTCTGCTCTCCTAGACCAGGAGCTGGTGCCTGCACAAGAAAGGCTCTGCTCTCCTAGACCAGGAGAGCCTGCACCTGCTGGTTTCAAATGGCTGTGAGTTAAGGCTTTTCTGAGTGAGAAAGTTTCCTCCTGTTCCAAAGGTGGGGAGAGGGCTGGGAAAAGAGGCTGCAAGGAGGAGCTGAAGATGGGGAATCCCATGTGAATGATAGTCCTTGAGAAAGCAAAGCTGATGCTTGAGCTGGATGCTTTTTTATTTATTTATTTATTTTTATGGGCATTCTAGAATAAGGACATTCTTGATTAGTTTTAATGTTCCTTAATACCACTTAGAAGTGCTTTCTGACAAATGGAGGAACTACAGGGAAATACCTTTCTTGCTATGGAAACACCAAGGTGATTTACATCAGCTGCTTAAGGAGTTCTGCTTCTGCAAGTCCTTTGAAGCAATGAGGTAATTTTCGTGGTTGTTTTTTAACAGGGAATGCTCCTGATACATAACACAGTGCTTCAGAAATTTCCCTCCCTTTCCAGGGTTTCTGTGTAGTTTGCTGGATATTCAATGGTAACACACAGGTAGCTGGGACAGAGATGGGGCAGGTGACTTCAGTTTTGAAATGTGACTGGATTTTGTGCATTCAATTCAATTTTAGCTGCAAACAAAATTAAGAAGAGTTATGAAGAGGGCCTTAATTTCTCTTTCTCAGGAGAGCCATGTGAGTAAGAGGAAGGAGTATGTGTGTCTGTGTGAGAGAGAACACAGTAACTGTTATGGTAAGTGACGGGTGAAAGAGATTTATTCATTGTTAATTTGCCTTTCCTCTGTTTCATTGCCCATATAACGTGCAGTTTAAAAATATACACGAGCTAATTAGGAGACATTTTCTGCAAGGGAGTCACAGCTGCATGATGTGAAATTTCTGCAATCAGTGAAAAAATGTAAGGGGCTTGTTTACACCGTTCAGACATCCAACTTCAGCTACACTGCCACGAATGGGTGAACTTGTGATATTCCTTTCTTCTTTCATAGTTAAGCATTTCTTCAAGAACTTGTAATGCTTCCTGTAATACTACTCATTAGGCTGCTCTTGAAGTATGGTTTGTGCACACAAAAGCTGGACCATTTTTTCTGACAGTAGCTGTTGTTTGAATAAAACATGTTTTTACACATCCTCTGCAAGATTTTCTTCTTGTCCTTAATATTTTCTCCCAGGGATATTGCCAGTGTAATTTCTAGAGCTTCTTTAGGTTTCTACAGGTTTTCACACCCTTAGATGAGGAATGATTTGTTTTCCACTGCCTCAAATCTGTCATTATTTTTGGTGCATGCTCCCTTCCTACCTTACAATACTTAAATCTCCAAGAATATTTTAAGGAGTTTTCGAGTTGTTTATCTCTATGTTATTCATTATCAGCAATTTATCACCGTATGTTACCTTCTTCCCACTTCTAGATGTGTAAAAGCCACAAATAACTAGTATTATTTTGAGTATACAATAAATTCATATTACAGTGACAATCAGAATCATAGAAGTGTTTATGGCACATATTCATTATTGCATTATATATAATGTTAGTGTGTGCAATAATATACAGATGTACATTATGCAGCTGTGTTCTGTGCAGCACATGGGACTTGCAATCTAACAAAACCAGAAAAATAGCTTCAGTGAACTGTATGAAAACCATACTTTCAACCTAAATTTTCCCTTTTGATGCTTGAATTTGTGAAATTGAGATCCTGGAAAGCCACAAAAATGTCTTCATCATGAAAGGTGACCTTTTCCAAGATACCACATCCTGTGTGGTTAAATGGCTTATGCATTTATTAGCACCTTTAGATTCAGAGCCTGCCCACTTGGTGCTAGCAGAGGAATATTTTGCTTTCTCTGATGTCAGTGTGTGCTATAAAACATTCCAGAAAATTCCAGAAAACCTGCGAACAAAATGCATCATAGGCTTAAGATTCATGAACCTTAAATGGTTTGGAAAGCCTTCAGATAAAGTTTGAGAAGGGCAGGCTTACACCTTACAAATATTGACTAGTTAAAGGACAAGGCTCAGCAAATAAGACTTGATAGAGTGAATTGAACACTTCTTATTATGTGTAGATTAAGTGCTGCTTCCCACTTAAAAGAGTTTTATTTTGCACCTACTCTCTTCATCAAGCAGGTTTCTGAGACTCTCTGGGATACTGGAGAGAAATTTCCTTGCAGCAGGGAGATGATAATTTTTAGGCTGTCACAGAAAGCCGTGCTCTGGTGGGACAGAGATTAGAAATAAAGGATTCAATAAACTTCCACAAACAGGTCAGAAACTGGCCTGGAAATCTGAAGGGCCAGATTGAACTTTACTTGAATTCCAAAGTTTACAGGAAGTAATTATAGTCTGAAGATGGAGATTTCACTAAGGCTGATGCAAAACTAAGCTCTGAAACAGATATGTTTGAATAATTGTGTGAGTTCTTAAAGCTATTCAAGAAACAGAAGGTGGATCTTAATATCCATATTTAAGGATTAATCATCTGCAGCTGGTGTGAAACATTCACAAGTGAGAATAAAAGTAAGCCTTCAGGCCTTCTGGTGAGGAGAGAATTGGGTGGTGATGACACTGCAGTGACAGCCCTGAGGCTTCCTGCTCTTTAGGGCCTCTGTAGATGGCACAGCCATACCAGCAGGAGAGTGCTGTGCGTGATGTGTAGGGGATTCTGCCTTTGCCAGGACATTATGTCCTACTGATCTTTCCCAGACAGTTTTCACTGAGATGGATTCCAAGATAGTAGCTCCTTTTTTTCCCTAATAAGAGAAGTCAGAAGGTAATTTGTTTTTAGTAAACAGCACAATACTATGTGACTGTTAGCTGACTGTCAAAAAAGCCCCCAACAAGAACAAAGCAGCAAACAAAACTCAGTAGACCAGTGATTCCACAAAATATAAATATAGGCCGGAAAATATGTGCTAATACCAAGAAAGCACAGGAGAATAGCATCTATAAAGTTTCTCAGGCCTGGCCTAGTCACTAGATCTACCCTGATTTACACCATCTGAGTGCCTGGTCCATGATTATATGTACATCTGTGGTTGTTGCTGCTAGTTCTGTGAGTGAAGATGAAATTCAGTTCAGGGTGATCAGGAAAAACTTGTAAATGTCAGCAAAATAAAAAAAATTGTAGCAGAAATCAGTGTAATTTTAGAAATAATGGAACCCTTCTGCAAATATATATATATCTTCATCTCTTTCCAGTACCTTCGTACTGTGATGAAATCAGCTCTGGGAATTCCGCTTTGGTTCATCTTGACTTTTTGAAGACTGTGTAGTTATTTTATACTCTGCACCAGAAGTACATGTGTACATGGACACTTACATCCTTCTTGTGGTTATTATATAGGAGGTGTGTGTGTAGAGGATATAAATATATTTTAGCTTGGATGGGAGTACAGTTTGCTGGGTAAAAAACTGGGTGAGTGGTGGTGCAGGAAGTGAAATCCAGCTGGTGGACAGTTACCAGTGGAGTTCCCCAGGGCTCAGTATTGGGGTCAGTTCTGTTTAATATATTTATCAACAATCTGGAAAAGGGGATCAAGTGCACCCTCAGTCAGTTCGCAGATGACACCAAGTTGCACAGGACTGCTGATCTTCTCAGGGCAGGAAGGTTCTTCAGGGGGTTCTGGATAGGCTGGATCAATGGGCTGAGGCTGAGGAACATGAGCCAGACATGCCCAGATGGCCAAGACAACCAGTGGCACCTGGCATGTATCTGCAATGGTGTGGCCAGCAGGGCCAGGGCAGTGACTGTCTCCCTGTACTGGGCACTGGTGAGGCCACACCTCCAATCCTGTGTCCAATTCTGGGCCCCTTGCTACAAGAAGGACATTGAGGGGCTGAAGTGTGCCCAGAGAAGGGCAGTGGAGCTGGGAAGGGTCTGAACACAAGTCTGGTGAGGAGCAGCTGAGGGAGCCAGGGGTGTTTAGCCTGGAGAAAAGGAGGCTCAGGTTGACCTTGTTGCTCTCCACAGCCACCTGAAAGGAGGTTGTAGCCAGGTGGGGGTCACTCTCTTCTCCCAGGTAATGGCCTGAAGTTGTACCAGGGGAGGTTTATATTGGATGTTAGGAGATATTTTTTCCCCAGAAAGGTTATAAATGTTGGGACAGGCTGCCAGAGAAGTGATGGAGCCAGCTTCCCTGAAGCTACTTAAAATATGTATAGATGTGGAGATTAGGGACACAGTGGTGGACTTGGCAGCGCTGGGATAATGGTGACCTTAAACTTAATTTCCATCCTGAATGATTCTGTAGTTCTATGACTTTTTACCTGTGAAATTGCGGCATATTTTTACCAGAAAATAAAAGGTGACTGTAATGCCCGTGAAATCTGCTGCTCTTTGTAAATGCAGGTATGTAAGTAAGACTCAGACTTGAGCTCACAGTGGATTTTCTGATCCCCAATAAAGTTGAGTTAGTTCTGTCTCCCCTTTTGGCCCACCTGTTTTTAAAAACTTTGGGGATCTTTGTGTCAGTGAGAGCTATCCAGTTCTGTTGTGACTATGAAACAAGGGATCTAAAATTAAATGGGGACAAAGGAAGCAGACACACAGGCAGCATGCATGGTTACACAAGCTCAAAAATGAGGCTGGAAATAATTTGCTGCTACAACAGTGTGTGACTTCTCAGCATCCCAGAGCCATGTTCTACACAGTGGTGAGATCCTTGAAAAAGACAAGAATGAGATCCAAAAGGAGCTACAAAATCTCTCTGAAGTACTAATGAGATAAAGCAAAAATTATCTAATGCCTGGAGAACTTCTCTCTTCCTCCCCCTTCACATCTTGTTTTGGTTCTGTGGCAGTTTTGAGAAAAATGAATTTTTTAACAAATCAAGGTACTTGAAAAAGCAGCTAACATTGCAGGAACATAGTTCATACAGGCAGCAGGCTCTAAAACTCAAGTTAATAAAATTGCCAAGTAGTAAAAGTAGAGTTTTGTTGAAAAATCCCAGTCATCTGATATGTAGGTGTATAGAGTATGATAGTTTGTTGGCTTTCCCTGCTCACAAACCATGTGTTTTAAGTATTAAAAAAAAGAGAATTATTTATTCCTGGATGGCTTTTGACAGTTGATCTGACAATAGAGTACTCTGACGACTTTGTACCAACCACATTTTGGTGACAAGATACACTTCATACGCTAGGGAAATACAATCTTCTGTGTTACTTGCACGTGGTGTTGGTAAAAAAAAACATGCAGAAATCTCACTCTTTAATTGCAATTTAGTGTCAGAGCAGAAGAGTAGCCCACAGTGGGCTTGCTAGGTTTGTTTTATGGAACATTCCCACTCCTCTTTCAGTTTCCATGGTTCCAAAGGAATACTCAGTGTTTTGCTATGGGAAGCACTTTGACCTTACTTACGCAAACTAATGTTTTTGATTGTTGCAGTTACAAATTTAAATGAAGATTTTGCACCTTGGTTAGAGATCTAATATCTAGCATGGCTTGATCATGGCTGTTGGATTGACAAAAAGTAATTGAACTATTTTTAATAGGGATCCTGCAATTCCATTTGGGTTTTTTCAAAATGTATATGCCATTTGTGAACAGCTCATTTTTCAGCATAATGCGCTGTAGAATTGTAAATATTTTGGTTTGACCCTGGAGATAAAGAGGAAAATTATAGGTCAAAAGTGGGGGCTGATCTGCTACTGATCTGCTTCCTAGATAAAGGTGTGACAGCCATTGGACACTGTCCACCTCTTCGTTTTCATAGAATTACTGAATGGTTTGAGTTGGAAGAGACCTTATAGAGCACCCAGCTCCAGCCCCATGCCAGTGGCAGGGACACCTTCCACTAGACCAGGTTGCTCAGAACCCCATCCAACCTGGCCATGAACACTTCCAGTGGTGGGGCATCCACAGCTTCTCTGGGAAACCTGTGCCAGTGCTTCACAACCCTCACAGTAAAGTTTCTTCCATATATGATGTAAATTTATCCTCTCTCAGTTTAAACCCATTACTCCTTGTCCTACCACTGCAACTTCTGTTTGCTTTTTTCTGATGATGTCCTTCAGTGGTTGCTCATCTTCAACTGCAGATTCAGGGAAGGACTGCTTTTCCTCTTTGAAATGTCCAGGATTCCCATGTGATCTGTACAGACAGAGAACCAGATTTTCTTTCCAGAATTTAGTAGCCACATAGCAAGCCTGTAAATGTTGATGTTCATGGCTTCTTTTGCCAGATACAAATTGCAGTGGGAGCATTGTCAAAGGAAGAATGTTTAGCTCTCAAGTGACAGAGCTGTGTCAAAATGTCTGCACAGGCTGCCTGCAGATCCTGGAAGGCATTGTGACACTCACTGTATTTGTTTCCATTGTCTTGCTATGCCTAAATATATATGAAAGACCATCTGGGAATGACTCTCGCAGCTCCTGAAGCAAGACTCTGTAATGGCGGGGTTAGCAATGCCTATGGTTATACAGCCTGTCCAGGAGCTGGTCCCTCTTCTCTCTTAGTTCACTTCAGGTACTCAGTTTCCAATGGAATTTAATAGGCTGACTTTCTTAGAATTTTTTAAGATCTACACTTAAAATGACTCATGTTATTACAATAGTTCACTAACATGGCAATGGTCTCCTGAACGAGGAATAATTAGCTTTGACTCCATGATTGCAGAAGGCTGATCAATTGCTTTATTAAGCTATACTATATTGTACTAAACTATTAAGAAACCTTTAACCCTTCCAGACTGTCTGATTCAGCTTTAACCTAATTAGTCAATCCATCCAAACACCATCCAGTGTCTAATTAAGAAACGACCCTTTGGTAAACAATCTCCCTAACACATTTCACTTGTGCACAACAACAGGTGCAGCAAATGGAGATAAGAATTGTTATCATTCTCTTCTCTGAACTTTCTCACAGATTCTCACAGCTTCCCAGGAAAATCCTGGGAGACAACTATGTCTCTCTCTGTTCAGAGGATATGTGATTACCACAGTTCACTGGCTTGATGTGGCTGCTATGACTTAATGCAAAGGGCAGGGTGATCTCATTGATACCTCTTTTAAAGTGATCAGCAATCCTTGATCTGTTCTACACTTACAATATGAATATTTAGGAACAGCTGAACAGAGACACAAAAGTATAAGCATGCAGATCAAACTCAGCAGTCCCACCACTATGTCTTTCAGTATAGCTGAGCAGTCTGCAGATAATTCAAGCCTTCACAGAGTGTCTCCTGCCTTGAATAAAGTGATTGCAAGGGGTCTCAATGTATTTCCCAAGTCCTGCTGGCCTCACTATTCCTGATATGAGCCAGTGTGCCAGTGGCCTTTGGACACCTGGGCACACCAGGCTCTTGTTCAGCTCCTGTTGACCATCACCCCCAGGTCCTTTTCCACCAGGCAGCTTTCCAGCCATTCTGCTCCAAGCCTGGTGCTTTACCTAAAGTTGCTGTGACCCAAGTGTAGGACCTGGTACTTCATCTTACTGATCTCCATGCCTTTGGCCTCAACCCATCAATCCAGCCTGTCCAGATCCCCCTGCAGAACCTTCCTGAAGCAGACCAGCATTCCTGCCAGTTTGGTGTCATCAGCAAACTGACAGATCTATCCCTTACCCCCTTTTCCAGATTGTTTGATACAGATATCAAACAGAACAGGTCATTACTAAGATCTGGGGAACCCCACCCATGACTGGCTGCCAGCTGGACGTAATTCCATTCCCCATCTCTGGGCCCAGCCCCACAGCCAGTGCTGTACCCAAAGAGTGCCACATCCAAGCCAAGAGCAGCTGCTTTCTCCAGGAGAATGCTGTGGGAAATAGCATCAAAGGCTTTACTAAACTCCTGGGAAATGAGCCACAGCCTCTCCCTCATGTACTAAGTGGGTTATCTTGTCATGGGAGGAGGTCATGTCTGTCAAACAGGCCTTACATTAAGTACCTCAGCCTCTTCCTCTTCTTTGTCATTGTGTTACCCCCCCCACAATCCAGTAAAGGCTGGAGATTGTCCTGAGCCCTCCTTTCATTGCTAATGTACCCATGGAAACATTTTTTATTGTCTTTTACAGCACTGGCTAAATTAACTTCCAGTCAGGCTTTGGCCTTTCTGATTTTCTCCCTGCATAACCCCTTGAAAGCTGTGTAGGCCTCCTGCCCCTTCTTCCAAAGGTCCTAAACACTCTGGTTTCATGAGAGTTCCATGAGAGTTCCACCTGGGTTCCATGCAGGGCCCAGCTGGGGGGCAGGGTGTGGCCATGGAGCCCGGGTGTCTGTGACATCAGGGGGACACGTCCCCAGACACCGCGGGCTGCAGGGCCGTGCTGCAGTGCGGCTCCGGGCAGCGGTGAGGGCGGCAGGCAGGGCAGGGCAGGGCTGGGCTGGGCCAGGGCCAGGCCAGGAGCACCCGCACCTGGGGAGAGCCCAGGGGACAGGGGACAGGGCTGTGGAGAACACCTTGGGCAGGGACAGGGCCACCTCTGGGCATAGTGCCATGTCTCTGGGCAGGGCAGGTCCCACCTCTGGGCCGAGTGCCCTGTCCCTGGGCCCTGCGCTTCCTGATCCTGCTGCCCCAGCCACCCTCTCCCTGCTTCCCAACCCACTGAGCCCCTTCTCTCCCTCCTCCTCTTGCAGGCCATGGCTGGGAAGATCACCAAAATCCTGCTGGTGCTGGCCGTCCTCCAGTACAGGCTGAGGGTGGATGCCCAGGCGATACAGACCAGAGCAGGGGTTCTGAGTCTGCATGAGGAGCAGCAGAGCCAGATGAGTTGGCTGGTGAGAAACACTCAGTGACTGGGCAGTTGCGAGTAACTCCTGGTTATGTAACTCCTGGTTATACTCTATGAACAGCAGGGCAGTGATCCTTTAGCATGGGCTGAGTTTAACAGTGCCTCTGCCCAGGTTGTTTCCTGCCTGCTCCTCATCTCTGTTTTCCAGTTCAGGGGCCTAGGTACATGGAGAACGACTGGCCCTACTCTAAAGACTAAAGCAAAGAAGGCATTAAATATATCACTCAATTCCTAATTCTATCTCACTATATTTCACCCCCATCCAGTAAAGGATGGAGATTGTTCTGAGCCCTCCTTTTGTTGCTAATTTTTTAATTCTCTTATATGGCAGTTAATATATAACCAGATTAAGTTCTGTTCGGGCTTTGGCCCTTCTGATTTTCTCCCTGCACAACCCCACCACAGCTGTGCAGTGCTCCTGAAAGGCTAACCGTTCTCCCAAAGGTCATAAACTCTGGTTCCATCTGAATTCCATCTGGTTTCTTTCCAGAGCCCAGCCTGGCTGGGCAGGGTGTCGCTGTAGGGCTCCAATGTCTCTGACACGAGAGGGGACAGGTCCCCAGATGTCCTCTGTGGCAGTGTCACTGCTGCAGTGTGCCTTGAAGCAGCAGTGAGTGGGGCAGGCAGGGGGAAGGATGAGGGACAGACAAGAAACACCCAGCTTCCAGAGGAACTCCTAAGGTTCCTCTGGGGAGATGGTGCAGGGGCTGTGGGGAGTGTCTTGGGCAGGGCAAGTTCCACTACTGAGGCAAGTGGGGATGGCTGCCCCCATCCCTGGGCCCTACCCCAGCTGCCCCAGCCGCCATCTCCCCATCACCCACCCCTGCTGAGCTGCTTTTTCCCTCCTCTTCCTCCTCCAGACCAGGGCTGGAAAGATCACCAAAATCCTGGTGCTGCTGGGCATCCTCCAGTATGCAGTGTGGATGGATAATTCATCAGTGAAGGTCACAGAAGAACTCCTGAGGCAGCATGAGAAAGAGCGCATTGTGGAGATGGCCCAGCTGCTGGTGATGGAGAAGCAGCGTGGACTCACCCCGGGAAGAATGCTCATCCTGGCTTGCCAGGAGTGGTGGTTCTGGGTCGGTGCTGAAATCCTGCTCCTGCTCTTTGGGATCTACTGGCTGCCCAGACAGAGCAGCTCTGACTGGGATGATGGCAGCCAGTGGGAAACCTCCACCAGTGCCCAGGAGCAGACAGAGGAGAAGGAGGAGGACCATGAGGACAATCCTGACACGCCAGAGAAGCCCCCTGATAAGGTAGGGACCTCTGGCGCATTTGCCAAGCCCTTCCCAAGAACAACTTTCTGAGGCTGCATCCAGCCATGAGTGCTGGCATTATTAACCTCCTGCTGCTTCTGCCCCTGAGACCTCTCATTCTGCATTTTTTCCAGCAGAGATGGGCACCGTGGAGGATCTTCTGTCGAGACACCCCTGTGACCGTGGAGAGCAGCGACCAGGAAGTGTGCTCTGCTACCTCTCCTCCCAGCTGAGGAGACAAACAAGAGTTCAGATCCCTGCTTCCTGTGCAGCCCCTGCAAATAGTCCCAGTTGTGATGTTCCCCCTGCCAGGAAGTGTGGAACCCTTTGTAAATATGTTAGTAAAATCGTTTATCTGTTTTAATAAATCCTGTTTGAGCAAGAGTGTTGGAGGATGATGCTCCTTGTCTCCTGAACTACAAAGTGGGTTACTTGTCATTGAGGAGATAGGTTGGTCAGGCAGGACCTGTCTTTCACAAACCCATCCTTGCTGGGCCTGATGCCCTGGCTGTCCTGTGTGAGCCACATGATGGCTCTTGAACTGCTCCATGACCTTCCCTGGCACCAAATTCAGGCTGACAGGGCTGTATTTCTTCTCACTGTCCAGTTTTGAATACCAGAGACTCTTCAATGTCCTCCTCCTCCTCAGTCCAGCTCTGAACAATGCCTACAGAGGTGCAGGGGGTTGCTCTGCACCTGTGACAGGTGGCTTCCATTTCCTACCTCTCACATGGTTATTTCTGTAAGATATTTTGTTTTCTTTATATTAACAGAAGAGCTGGACTGCATACCCAGCATCCAATTTATATTTCAGCTGGAGGGATGGGTACAGGCCTTCATTTCAAAATATGCAGTAGTGTTTGGGGCTGAAGATCATATGGACCACTAAGTCTGAACTGTAAGGATTTAAAAATATTCAGGCACTTTTTTATTGTTCAAATGTAATTACTGACAGCACCTTTCCAACTTCTTCCCTTGAAAAATTCTGTCCGGTCACCTTGCAGGGCGTCATTTTACACATCCAGCGCTGACTTTGAATATTTGTTTTGCACTACAAGCCCTTTTTAAAACAGTCAGTCTGTCTAAATTTAATGTGTTTGATGTAAGGACAGGGTACCAGTTGTACCAATCTGTTACTCTCTTACTCTCTTTATTCACCAAGCCAGAGGCCATATTAGGCAAATCTTTTTTCTAGATTCATGGTCTCTGAACCCAACACTAGGTGTGGTTTCCACCCTACCAATCTTTTCCCAATGAGTAAAGGGTGGGGGGAGTAAATACCACTTAGCTAATATGCTTTGTGATCTTGTCAATCCTTGTGACAAGATAACTAACACTGTGCTATTTTGTACATCTATATTATATATTACATGTCAAATAAAGCTAAATTGGCTTGAAAAATCTAATTTGAATGTCCTAGCATCAGAAAATTCAGCATGGAGACTGAATGCTCTCCTTTCAAGAGTACACTGGATTTTAGTTGCCATCCCTATTCAAAATATGTGAAATAACATCCAGTAGACCTCATCACACTGGCAGTGAAAACAGGTGAAATTGTGCCCCACCTGACAGGCTTGGTGGATATAAAACCTCACAAGTTTTATCATACATAGCAGACTGTCTTCTAATAATTCTTAGGAATCAGAGAATTAAAAATTATTAGAAAGATTAGAGGTTTTTTGTTGTTGTTTTAACTAATTTAAATTCACTGTATTATACAAAAGAGATTTGAGTGCCTTCATGCCATTAATTAAAAATGTTGGTAACTTCAGAGAGACTGAACTTCAGAAAGCTCTGCTTTCTGCTTTGAAAGATTCTATCAGTGTAGAAACAAATCCTTTATACTTAAAATGGAGAGCATAATAAAATCCAAAAGGGTATTGCCTTGCCTAAAGGCAATTGTGAGTGGTAATCTGTTGATTCTGTTGGTGCCAGTTTTTCACCTGGGGACTCAATGATAGGGAGTGGGAAGGAAATTATTTGTTTTATCCCAGAGGAAGTTTTGAGATATTTATTTTTTTCCCTGTGTAGCGCAGAGAAATAAAACTGATATCCTGAAAGTTTTCAAGGACTGGTAATCTGAAAATTATGGATAATTTAATTTTCAAGTACCTTATTAAAGGAAATTAGTAGGAATTATTGATTAGAAATATGGCAAACTGGAAAAGCTCCCAAAGTCCACATTTTGATTTTTTGTTTTCGAAAACCTATGAAAGGGAGATCTCCTATTGAAAAAAGTGAGTTGTAAAAAATTCTCAATAAAAATTTAGGCTCACAAAATTTATCACAGAATGATCATTGTTGAAGGGACCTTTGAGTCCAGCCCCTCTGTTTAAGAAAGGCATTTTAAGCATGTTGTCCAGGTGCATGGAAATATACGTCCAGGTATTTTTTTGGTTACCTCAAAAGATGGAGACTCCACTGCCTCCTTAGGCAACCTGTGCCAGTTCCAAGTCACATCCACAGTGAAAAGATATTTTATGATATTCAGAGAACCTCCTGTGTTTCAATGTGTGCCCAATGTCTCTGTTCCTGTAGCTGAGCACCACTGAGAAGAGCCTGGCCCTGTTCCTCTTTGCACCTCCCTTCAGGTATCTGTGCACATCAATGAGATCCCTCCTGAGCCTTTGCCTCTCTGCCTGAGCAGTGTCTAAAGCCTGACTGAAGTCTAGACAGACAAGATCTACTGTTCTCTTCTCATCTACCAAGGCACCTAATTTTGATTTCTGAAAGCAGAGATGAGACAAGGGTGAAAGGATTACAAAGGCTGAAATTGCATAATGAAAATTGAGAGGTGTGTGGAGGGTATTTCTGAAGTCCAATAGTAGCTTTTAATATGCTTCTGTGCACAGCGGATATATTGTGTAAATATTTATGTGAAGGTTATATGCTAATCTTGTCTTATCTTAGTAATCTTGTCTGAATATAAAAAAAGAAAAAATAAATGAGATCAATGAAATAAATTTCAGACTGACTAACACAAATGTTTTTGAGCTGTTCTTCACTGGGTTTCTGCTCCTTTCCAGTCCTACTCTTTTCCTATCCTATCTAAGCCTTCAGGTCAGTTATTCCAGTAATTCCATGTTGCAGCTGGAGATCTGTAAAGCAGAGGTGATGCTTCTTCCTTTGCCTGTCCCTGTTGTTGGGATTGCAGATTACTCCATGTAGACTCCAAGTCCTTCTGCTTCACTTCTGCAAGCTCCATGTTTAATAATCCCAATGACTCTTCATCGAATGCTAGATCCCTGCCCCATGATCAGAAATGGGGAACTCCAAGATTTAAAACAGTGTTTGAAGGAAAAACTGAGTTGAATGGTATGAAATGAGAAGGCGAGAGACACAGAAGATTCTGAGTGTGCTTTGAGATGTTCTAGATCCTCAGGTAGCTGCTTCTGGGGTTGTGGATGGTTCCCAGAAATCCTCTGAGGAATGTCAGGGTGGCAGTTGCTCTAGACAGGGAAAGATAGAGGAATCATGGAACCCTGGCAAGCCCTGGCAGCCTCTCATGAGGTCTGCCAGTTGCTCCTGATAAAGAGATACTTTAAGGTTTTGGACTGAGCAGACTCCTGACAAAGCAGAGGAAAGGAGCCCCTGTGAAGGGAAAGCCTATGTAAAGGCCCACCTCAGGGCACAAAACTCTGTCCATTATTGTCTTTCACTGAGCCAGTAATGGCTGTTGCTTGTTATGTAAGCTGAAATATTTTTCTCCATTTTTTGCCTTCACAATGATGTATGAAAACTGCTTACAAAACACATCTTTTAGTTAGCATTGCAAAGAGATAACTTTGTTCTTTTTGTTATTAAATATGCTCTGTATTTGTATTTGATATTAGTAATTACAAACTCCTCCATGTTCAACGGATTTAGTTTATTTGTCACAAATATATCTCTTTCAGGGTTGTTCTGCACAACCCACTCAAGGAGTTGAGATGTTTAAAAGTGAGCGTGCTCTCTCCCATGAAAGAAAGAGTAGGTTTTTGTCTACACACCTTCCTAGCAGACCACTGCCCTCCACTCCTGCTGGATAATGCACTTATTTCTGCTGTTTCACTGTCCCCTGCCTGTGTTGCTCTTCTGAAGGGTTTTAGCAGCTGAGCTGAGATCAGTCAGCAAGAATCTCCCAAGTTCATGGAGGAAACCTGAATGTAAATCTACACCCCATGAAAATGTAGATGTTGAATCTTTGTAAGGAAGTACAGGCCTGCCTGTTGGTGACAGAGGGTTTTATACCCATCACTGCCTGCCATAGGAACCCCTTTGTCCCTTCCAATATGTCTGTTTACATGGATCTGATTTGGTATGTCCTTCTACCTTTCTGTTTAGATGCAGAACTCAAACCTGGGAGAATGACAACAGCCAAAGATCTTCCAGCCTGATATCACAGCTGCTGTGCAAGGAGTTCATGAATTTCTTTTTCTTTAATTAAACAATTTGTATTTGATGGGGATCTGGCCATATCCATCCACTCGATCTCATGACAAATGATAAGCAATCCCTTGCTTCTAAGTAACCTTAGCTTCTGTTACACCCTCAGGTTTCAAATATTCGCCATTCAGCAGTTATGCCTCCCCAGGAAGGAAAGGGACTGGGGATCACTGCGCCTCAACCCTAATTCTGCACAGGCTCCTATTATCAGATTCCTCTTCCTGTTTTGGGTCCTAATCCCTCCTCTCTAAACCACAGACTACCTGTGACAATAATCTTCCAGACAGCTCCCCCTGAGCCAGCTGAAAACCAAAAGGTCTTGGTGAATTTTCATGTGCAAGGTCATTCTTGGAGGTTGGGAAGAGCCTAGTGTAAAGTGAAAAATAACTTTGTCAATCACAGAATAATTTGTTTGCCTAAATATAAATGTAAGGTCACTTTAGGCACCCTCATGTCTGCAGATATTTGCAGAGGGCAGGGAGACATGCTACAGGGCTTCTTCCAAGCCATCCCTTCTGGAGATACAGCTAATGGACTGATGGTGCATCCAAACAGCAAATACAATCTCAGACACACTTGTGCAGCTGGCTCCTTCCCTCAGAAGCAAAGAGGAACCAGAGTAGGAGAAAAGCCGTAACTCTGACGTGCTAAGTAGGAGCAGCAAATCATTCCAGAGCATAGCAGAGGGTGGCTGCATCTGGCAGGCTGGCAGGAGAAAAGGCTGAAGTGCTGCACCTTCCCAGACCTTGCTCATTTCCAGAAGGACAATAAAGTCTAATGTTCACTCCAATTGTCAGTCTGACCAATAAGCCTCCCTGTCCCAGAAATAATGGTGATGAGAAAAAGTGCTGGTTTAGGTACATCGATCATTTTTAATAGGATTTGTCACACAGGTATTCACCAGTGAGAACAGAGACTGGATTATATGTTCCTACATTTGTTCTTGTGCCCAGGTAGAGAAATGACTGTGTGGAAAAGATCACATTGGAAATTGCTTATGGTTTGGGTTTCAGCAGCATGAGCTCAATATTTTCTTATCAAAGTAAGGCCTGAGGAGATGGCAAAACTCCCAGAGACCTTAATAAAAGCAGGAACACACCCCTTGACTCTGCTACAAGAATAAAATAAAGGGAAAGCAGAGGGGCGAGGGACATCGGTCACTGTCTGAGCATATGTCACTCTGGAAATCACCAGACATACTGAAAAATGTTAACATTACCATGGGACTGCATGCAGGATGAATAGATTTTATATAATACTATTTTTTAAAATAAATTTTCTATGTATTTGCTCAACTTTCTCTTTATATAGTGTTCACACACCTATTCCAACCCCTAGGTGAACAGGATAACTTTTTTTTAAGTCCACAAGCTTATTAACCTGATGAAAAGTCAACCCAAAATTAAAAAAGCAGACTTCCAAACTGATTTTTTTATGCTTTTTTTTTTGCTGAATTAAATATGTATTCTAAGAATGTTGACACTTCTTCTTCCAAAAAGAAGCTTTTATGTTTGGTTCTCTTTTAATGTCACTTGATCCTCTGTTGTTTTTAACAATTCAAGAGGAACCACTAATTCATCCATTATTTATTTCCTTTTTTGCTTTGCTATGTTTTGTTTTGTTCTTTTCAGTCACAGTGTTTTAACGTACTTTTTTCCAGGTATTTCAATTTTTATTTCTCCTATGTCTTTGACACTGTAGTAAATGGGGTTCTTATTAATATTTAATATTTTTTTGTTTTGTTTTGTTTTATGCAATACTCAAAAGTCTCAGCATATGTAATAATATAATAAATTCTCTATAATGCATAAAGTCCTGCTGAAGTGTCTTGGGAGCTTGGGATCACACCTTTATACCCTGAAGTCATATTGCAGGTTCCACTGTGCACGTGTTTGCTTTTTCTGGCATATGTTAATGAAAATAATTTACATTAGAAATGCCAGATCCTGCAACAAAGTATGCTGAGAATCAGGAAAAAAAGTTTGAATGTATTCAAGTCAGTCTTTGGTTTGAATAAGAACAATCTTCATCTTTTGACCAAATCCTGTTCTGAGCCTGGCTATAACTTTCAAAAGTGTTTAATATCTAAGTTCCACTTTCAAAAGGTGTTTAGAAATGTCTTTGTCTTCAGAGAATTAGGAGCCAAACCTATAAATTAGTTTTTAAGAACTGTTTTATATATATCTGTCCATCTATATATCTATATCTATATCTATATCATCTATATCCATGTCATATATCTATATCTATATCTATATCTATATCTACCATCTATATCTATATCTATCCTGTGATAACAAATTATACCAACAAGGTTTTAATTTAAAAATACAGTTCAATACCTTAATAGTGAAGGATGAAATTAATGTTGTGAGCTTTCCCTAAAGAAATATCCTTATTAATAAATTAAGAATTTAGAAAATGCTAAAGAAAAATTAAACATATCCTAATGTGTCTGGTCCAAGTGCCATATAAATAGCCTTAACTCTACCCTACAATTTTGCTATGAAACCAGCTTTGACATTAAGTATGTATTAACTCCAATTTTTAACTACAAACACTAGTTGTGTGTACATCACACAGCTGAAGCACTATTTGCTTAAAAGAAGGCAATCCAGAAAACAGACCAGAAAAATTACTATGTGCTACTTATAATAAATAAACTTAATCCATCTGCTGCATGCCCATTAACAGCAACAAGGCAAATAAGATTTTGCAAACAACTTTATTCCAGCAGTTACTGCAAGCTTAGTTCTACTTTACAGTGCACTTATTTCAAAGTATTAAAGGGTTACATTTTCTGAATTTTATTTTGAAAAGAATGACTATTTGCAGTTATGACTATATAAAACAAGTACTTTAAAGGAGCTAATGAGCAATCATACTTCATATTTCTATTGTTTAAAAGTATAAAATATGAGAATAATTCCTGTGATGCTACAGGAACAATAATTGATGTGTGTCTGTCCAGCTGAATGGAGAAATTAATTTACCACCACTCTCACACAGAAATAAATGCACACTGATGAATAACACGTATTGAGACATGTTTTATCATTGCAAAATACAAATACTTTTCTGTTCTTGGGTTTACTACAGCACCAAGTATTTTCTGTGGCATGAGCACCTCCCACAGTGGGATGGGGAGAGGAACTGGAAAAAGACAAAAGCTTTGGCTTGAGATACAAACAGGTCCATAATTGAAATAATATCACTAATAGTAATTGTAATGAAAAGGGGCACAATTAAAAGAGAAATAAAATTAAGAAATAACCAAGCAAGTAAAGCACAATAGAATTGCTCACCACCTGCTGATGTGTTTGCCAGCTTGCTGAAGGAACACTCCCATTGTCTGGACCATTAATGCAGATAAACAATGTTGGCCCTCGTGTAGATCTGTGGGGCACACCACTAGTGACTCAGCTCCAGCTGAATTCATGCTGCTGGTTATAACCCTCTGAGCCTGGCAGTGTGGCCAGTTTTCAGTCCACCTCTTTGCCCACTTCCCTAGACCACACATAATCAGTTTGGAGAAGGGGATGTTACAGGAGTCAATGTTGAAAGCCTTACCCAACTCAAGATACCCAATACCCAGTGCTCTCCCTTCATCCACTGAGCCATTCAAGGCTATCAAGTTGGTCAGTTGTGATTTTCTCTTCAGGAATCCTCGCTGAGTACTTCTGATCACCTAATTTTTGGAAAAAATTGTGTTTGGAAACAGTTATCACATTTCCACAGCAGCCATGTCAGTCACCAAACTCCCTGTCTCAACTTCCTTTGGGTCAGGACCAATAAAATGTCTCTACAGCATCTGGAAATACTATTTTCCATAAAAATCAATGTATATATATTTTGCTAATTTAAAGTGTCTTAACTTTATCAACCATGTTGCCAGCCAGCAGTCCTTCATCTAGGGACGAAAAGGAGGCTGTAGCCCTAATAACTTTGTAGGTTTTGATTTTTGCCAGGCAGCTATCCAACCATTTCAATGTTGTTTGTTTCTCAAGATAGAGATGAGCCCTTTAGATACATGTGCCACCAGTTACCAAGTGCTATACTTTGTCCTTTTAGCAACCCACATCAGTAGGATGCTGTATGTCATTTAAAAATTAATGCTGCATTGCCAATTAGTCAGTCACACCTCTGGTAACCTTATTCAATGCTACAGGGCTAATCACTTCTGGAAGGCCTTGACGTATTTTATAATTGAACTGCCAGGTTTGCATTTGGCTGCAGTTCATTCATATCTAAGTGTGACTTGTTAGCCACATTAAGTTTATTTCCTTTGAAGACTAGTGGGAAGCATGGAGTCCTGATTCCCATTTTTGTATGTGATTATGGTACTCCTGCAGAGTACTGGTAGGGAAAAGGATTTTGCTTTCTTTTTGTGAGCTAAATAAAAAGCTGAGGTGGCTCATCTGTGGGTGCTCTTCTAGCAGACTGACTGGTATTTACTGCCTTTTTTCTTTTGCTTTCATATAGCCATGGATTCATGGAATGGTTGGGTTGGGAGGCACCTTTAGAGTTCATATAGTCCAGCCGCCTTGCTATGAGTAGGGGCCTCTTGTAGTAAATCAGGTTACTCAGAGCCCTGTCTGACCTGGCCTAGAATGTCTCCAGGGATGGGGCATTTGCCACCTTTTTGGGCAACCTGTTCCACCATTTCACCATTCTCATCACAAAGAACTTCTCCCTGTCTGTCTGTAACCACATGTGCCTTCCCTCTTGTCTAAACCTCTAGTCTTGCCTCTTTCAGGAAGGGATCCTATTCAATGTCATTAACAAGCCTTTAGTTCTAAGCCAGATAGTGAATAAATCAGTGCCCTCATGTCTTCCCCTTCATTTCCTTCCCTACTCATTAGTTTAACAGCCTGGGCAGCTACAAGAATGGGATGTAATTCCTCATGTCGATTATGGGGTAGCTTGAAACCTGCTTTAAGAAACCTTTGCATCAGCAGCGTGGAATTCACAACGTATCCCTGCGAAGCAAAATCTTCATGTGGAATTGCATGTCACTAGAACAGGCTTATATCAAAATGCAAAGAGAAGTATCCTCACTTTTGGCGGCTCTCTGCCATGCTTGCCTGGACTTACTTTCTAAAATGAGATTAAGCTGCTTGAATTGAAATCCATGCGTCATGCGTGGAACTGAATAGAGTTAGAAGGAGGGTCTAAATGCAGCTGAGACAAAACAGTTTAAGGAGATACTGTTTTCACGGTGCTTTATGTCCAAAACTCTTAGGTACCTAAAGCAGCATTGTCTGTAAGCTTTGCAGGGGATTAAGAGAGGGGAAAACCCCACCCAATTCAATTGTGTGACCTTTAAATACTGCCATCAGGCTGGGAGGTGCCTCTCCTTCATCTATTGCTCTCTACTTCCAGCTCTCAGTAGAAACAATCTGTTGTTTTTCCTTGCTGGACACATTTGAAATCTGCCACATTTGGAATTTTAATGCTCTGAATTTCAAGGAGCCAGGTAGCATTAACTGCTTTCCATTTCTCTGTGCAGATTGTGTGAGCCATGAATAAACAGTCATCCCTGCAACCAAGCTGCACATGATTCCCATCAATTTCAGTACATCAAGCCAGATTTGTACTGAGCTAGGAGGGTCAGAGGAGAGGCACTTAGGTTGAATTTGACCTGCTGCACCTTTGTATCATACATTATTGACACTCTACTTTCTTCTATAGACCTATTTAAATTCAAACTTCTGCTGCTTAGTGGTTACTTTAAATTAGGTTGGACTCAATGATCTCAGAGGTCTTTTCCAGCTTAATTTATTCTGTGATTCTGTAAATGAAGATGGTCAGCAGTTCTCTGCAGTGAACAGAGTAAGTATGTTCTTATTCCAGCCCACTGGAATAAGCATTCACTTTATGAAGAGAAAATTGACTACTCTTGTTGGTGCATTAGAGCACAAACCCAAGATTTATTGTCCAAAATGAATTCTCAGAGTTGATCTTTGGAAGAACATAATTAATCTCCGAGTCTTGATAATTCAATATTTATCCCCAGTCAGGGACCTGCCTTTCAAAAGGGCCATGATATCACTGGGGTCTAAAATACTTTCTAACATATTTAAATACTATTCTTCAGAAGCCACCTCAAAATGGTTTTATTTTTTTCCCATCAGATGTCCCAGACAGGTAGCTGTTCATTAAAACTACAGAGCTCTTTTTCAACCTTCAGAACATCTGTCCTGTATTTCATTTGCCACTTTTGCAGGGTGCAAATAACAGCAGGCACACAGACAGGCCTATTAAAAATGTAAGAGGTATTCCAGTAAATCAGTTACTTTGCAGTAAATCAGTTAGTTTACCATTATTGAAGTTCTGTATGAAGCAAGTCTTGCTGTTGGCAGATGAGGATTTTGTAATAAATAATACAAAATATTCTCTGTTTTTTAAAAGGGATTTTGTAGAGAGACTTCAACAATAAATGATTTAATGGGTTATGTGATGATCAATGGAGATGCCTCGTTACATCTCCGAACACTAAAACTCCTGGTGCACACAGAATCCTTGGAGGACCTCTGCCTTTTAAAAGCTTGTTACTAGCAGCTGACACTTTTTTTACTTTTTTTTGGTTGCCTTTTTTTTTTTTTTTTCTTTTAAAGGGTAAAAATCTGAACTTCTAAAGCTTGTCAAGAGTTCAGGATAGTGAATTATCCCACCATGCAGAAATGATTCTCCTCTGGAAAGGAAGACCACTGCAGAGAGGGAAGTGGGCACACAGGAGACACAAACTCACAAACAGATGGGCTCAACAGAATTCCAAACAGGATTCTTGCTTTGCAGACAAGGACAGAAGCAAATGTGCATAAAGACTTGAGAAAGCTGGGCAAGGTAAAAAGAAAAAAGACCAAGTGTTACTCCATGGCCAAACCCATCCTCTGTCACAGGCTGGTGTCACCAGCAGGCACAGTATGCCAAAATCTCAGAGCTGTGGCTCTGCATTCCTCTCAAATACTGAAGCTCCATGTCCCAGAGCTTGGCTCTACCCTGAATCGGTCACAAAAAGATAAAAACTCACAGTTCTGTACAATTCCTGTAAATTATCAGATTTTCCTACATTCATCTACTTTCATTATATTGTCTAACACAACTATTCAGTAGCAATTTCATCAGTGTCAAATATAAATTTAATATAAATTCCCTACATTTATTCTGCTTATACATCTAAGGACTACAGTAATTCTATCAGGTTATTTCCTCTTCTTTTTTTACTATGATTTCACTTTCCCTTGAGCTGCAGGTTTTGAAGATCAAGGTATTCTTTCATTCTAGACTGAAAAAAGCGACACAAAACCCTGAGTCCTAAGACCAATCATTGCAGTAACTCTTTAGAAACATCTCCACTGTATTCTCCTGTTTACAGAAATAAAAAAACAAAAATTGTGACTTGTATGCAAAGTAAGGGTAAAAAGAAGTAGTTCTTGGAAGCCCATGGTTAGATAATCACTGAAGAAAGGTCAGTAGAAAAAGAAAATCCTGCAGGAATAGAGGAAGGTAGTAATCTCCAAAGGAAACTATATCTCAATGATCACAAAAGTATCAGCAAACAGCATCTGGGAATATCAAAACCAATTAAGGGAATAGCAAATGGGGTCATTTTCCCAGGAGGATCTTATGGTCTTACACCTAAATGAATCCATCATCTTTCAGAAAGAAAATTACTTCCATTTCAGTAAGTCTGGGCACACATGCTGTTGGTGGAACCACAGATTGCTGGAATGAGTGTAAGGAAATGAAACTTGCTCTTCTCAAAGTGACATCAAAACTCATGGAGGTTGATGAACATGGGTCAAATGGACTGACCATCATTCATCTTAGACATGGAAGCTGAAGAACTTTTCAAAAGGAACTGGCAAGTTGAGAGCTTGTGCTATATGAGCACCAAATAGTAAACGTACTTCCAAAATGTCTGCGCTGCCAGAAGGGGAAAAAGTGACTTAAGGAACTACAGGCCCATTGGTCTGAACTCAGTGGCGTAAAATATTAGGGAACAGATTTTACAGGAATAGAATCATAGAATCATTTAGGTTAGAAGGCACCTTTAAAGTCATCTAGTCCAACAGGTAACCCGGCACAGCCAATTCCACCTCTAAATTATGTCCTTAAGTGCCACACCTGCAAATCTTCTAAATACCTCCAGATATGGTGACTCCACCACTTCCCTGAGAAACCTGGTTCAGTGCTTGACAACCCTTTGGGTGAAGAAATGTTTCAAATTTCCAATCTGAACCTCCCCTGGCACAACCTGAGGCCATTTTCTCATGTCCTATCTCTTGTTATCTGAGAGAAGACACCAGTCCCCACCTGGCTACAACCTCCTGTTGGTGACACGGGCCAGGTGCCATTGGCCTCCTTGGCCAATGCTTACATACATGAAGATGAAATGGTAAAATTCAATTTACTTTCACAGAAAATAGTTCACATCTGACTTGCCTCATTTTTTGCTCTGATCAAATAACTGAACTTTTAGACAATTAAAAATGTAGATGTAATTTGTCTTTTTTTTTTTTTGTTTTTCTTCAAATGGTACCACATAAGCAGTTATTATTTGTGCTGATGGTTATGTGCCACACTTGCAATTGAATAAAGCAGATACTGGAAGGCATATAACAGCCTTGTAATTGAAGAATTCAGGTTGACTGGGATTGTTACTGCATAGTTCAAAGGCTGCTCTTGTGATGGGTACTCAACTTTCTCAGTTAAAATAGCCAGAATAATTAATTCCATATTCCTTGCATTTTGATTCTGTGTAGTAGTCCCAGTGGGGATTTCCTTTATCTGATCAAATAAATTATTGGATATTTTTGGGCTGGGGGAAATCAGCTCTCAAGGACTCTTTTAGGAAGCAAAGTTCAGTGTCTTGTATAGGTTACCTTGGTACCATATTTGTTAAGGAAATTAGAAGACTTTGTTGATGCATAGATAAAGATATTTCATAGAAGAACAAGGCAATCTGATACACTAGAGTGATGGAAATACAAAAAAATGTGATAGTACACATTAAAGAGCCTTGCCTTTAGGGTTTCATATGTAGTCTGCTTCCTGTACAAAGGAATCTCATCTAGAAAAAAACAGATGAGAAGGAGAAAATCCCAGGTGACAACCTCAAAATAAATCTTGTTGACTGTATATGACCTGGAGTGATTTGAGGAAAAAATGTAAGTCTTTAACCTGAGTTGACTTGTTTTTTCAGATTATCCTCTTAGGTCAACTCCTTTGAATTAGAGTCTGCCCTTTTGTGGGGGCATTAATCTCTTGCTGAGATCCCTCCACTCTGACCTGAGGTTCTGTCAGGACAAGGTCAGCAAACCCAGCTGCTCTGAGGGGGAGATCCCACACCTGACAACCCCATAGCAGAGGATTGCAGTGTATTCCACTGTGGATTACTCAGAGGAGTGATAAACTGCCATTGAATCATAAAACACAAGAGACTGCAGAAACAGCATCTCTAAGGAGTTTACTCAGACAGCAGGAAACTGTGCTGGAGGCAAAAAGAAAAATCTGACTATCCAGGAAATATTAGTGAAAATCCCAGGTGCACACCATGCCTCTGAATGTTCAGAGTGTTGGCAAATATTGACTCCAGCTCTAGCTGCTTATTACAACTGCATTGCCAACTCATAATGATGGAGGGGGATAATTTGCTTTTCCTTTTTTTTTTTCTTTTTTTCTTTTTTACATCTTTCCTTGTTATAGATGGTTAATTTTGCTGTGGGAAAAAAAAAAAAGAAAAAACCCTCAACAAGTTCTAGGAATACAGCTCTGCTATTCTGTAGGCTACAGAGAGTAATCTGGGAGTAAATTTTCTTTAGCAAGACTCCAGCAAAGGACTGATTGGTAAGAAATGAGCATTATATCATACTTTCCAGACTATTCACAGGATTAAACCAACTGTGCACACAGTAAGCTCTCTTTACAGATCTGAGAGCAGCACAGGCAGCAAGACCCATTTGTTTTGGATGGTTTTCAAGACACAGCTATTGTTTATATTGTGCAGTGGCCCAGGGCAGCGGAAGAGGAAACTGTAAATGGTAACGAGCAAGCTGGAGTGTGCACAGTGCTGTGCTTCAGGAAACATCAGCTCTCCAGCTGGAAAAGGAGGCTCTGGGGGACAGGGATGTTGATGTTGGAAGTGGGGTTTTAATGTTATAAGGAAAATATCCAAAAGAGAAAGAAAATGCTTCAATGTGATATGGTTGGCTGAGTCTGGTGTTGACTCTGCCTCCAGGTGTGATAATCAGCCCAGTTCAGTTGTCAGTAGTGGTGAAAATCTCATGAAAACAAGATAATTAGATTTTGGCAGTAAATACCTAAGTTTGGTTTGGGTTTGGTTTTTTTTTTTTTTCCTTTTTTTTTGTTTTTAAGATTAAGTTTTTATTCAGAAAATTACATTCTGAGGACTTAGTGAAATTCAGCGTGCTGCACGATCATTATATAAGTATTAGGGAGGGGTGTTCAGAGATTGTCTGCAGGCTGTGGGCAGGTTGTTGGGGAGGGAATCATGAGATTACAAGAGCTGTGACGAACACCTGCTCTTGCATTCTGCCAGCTAAATGTACCAGTTGCTTCCCACTTGAGCATCTTATGGATCTACTGCCCTGAGGTAGCCCAGTTATCAAGTGGGGAGCAGGAGAGAGGAGAGGGGTTTAAGGAATTCCTCTTCTCTAAAACACTAGAGAAATGTTGGTAGTGAGGAGGAATGAGTGCATGGTCTGGGGATGGTCTGGCATGTGGCTGGTGGCTGGTGTTACCAGGAGGCAGCAGCTCCTCCTCAGCTTAAAAAGATATTTTTGATCAGTTCAGGAGGGGAGACACAAAGTGGAGAAATTTGATACTTGTCCAGATGAGTAAAATCCTCAGAAAAGGTGTAGTGTGCAAAAAGAAGGCAGTGAATAAAACACATGTGCCACATCTGCTGTGGCCTGGCACGATGGCAGAGCTGGAGGCTGGAGAAGGAGGCAGAAGCTGGAGCGGAGGCAGAAGCTGGAGATGGAGGCAAATTCTGGCATCGATGCCACCCTCTCCCCAAGGAGACCACCAAGGGTGGGTGTCTGGAAAAGGATGGTGACAGCCTGGGTCTCAGCTCTGCTTGCTCCTCTAACAGGAGGTAATATAATTTTCTGAAATACTTTCCATTATTAAACAAACCCAAAAAGAGTAAAAGAGTAGATGGGCCCACTGGTCTGGGCACAAAAGTGAGCAGCAATGAGGGCAGTCTGCCCATCTGGCCTGGACCCAGGCCCCCCAAAACTCCTGCCTAACCCTCCCAAACTCCCAAAACTCTGTAAAAATGTGTCAAGCACTGGGATGGTTTCCTACTAGGAACCATTTTAAACAGAGACCAGGGGTAGGACACTAGATTGAGATAGCTGAGTAGTATTTTAGTCATAATTGTGTCTTGCTCTCAGTGTTGTGCTAAATCTCCCTTCCTCCCAGTCCCTGTTGGGCAGGATTTGTATCTGAACGCTGCCTTGCAATACTTCAACAGGAGAAAAACTTGAAGAAACCTAAAAAGGGGGTGTGAGAGTCATGAGCAGTTGTTAAGCTGATGCACTTGGGAATAGAGGTTTAGAGACTGTTGGGGTTTAGAGACTGCCACCTATGTTTTTACAGTCATGTTATGTTACTGTTATGTTGTTTCAGTTTGGATTGGGAAAGTGAAAGCTGAAAAATTTGACATAAACAATATGAGGGAACAGTGGTGTGACTGGCCCCAAACAGGCAGTTGTAGATAGGTCTGGCCTTTGCAGCAGTATTTAAGTGGGGAGATTTCAGATCTGCCTGAATATTGCTCCTTTTGCTGTGTAAAACATCACTGGTTTTAGCCAGCCTGGAGGACAGAAGTAGTGCAAAGACCATGTTCCATCTGTTTGGAAAGACATTTAACAGCACTTCTGACCAAGCCTAAATGAAAGTTAACTGGGCTGCCCTCTCTGCCCTGTGAACAAGATGTTCTTACCCCTCCCTCAGCCTGTGAGGAAGACTTCTCATATTATACAACAAGAAATAAGTGTTCAGGAGATGAAGTAGTATAAATCACTGCATCTTTGTGGGTCCTAATGGAGCAGCCTCTCTCTGTACACAGCTGATGTGTCTGGCCTCTTACCCTCTGAGACCTGGAGGGCAGAGATTGTTTATACCTGAAGTGCTGACCTTCACCTCTGCTTCTGTTCTCAGTCACCTCTGAAGAAAACAAATGGGAGTGTGTGAGTGACTGCTTACTGCACAGATATGGCAAGTCTGAAATTTTGAGTGTGAGAGTCTCTTTTGTGCTCTTAATTCATGCTCTGCTGCCTCTTCCCTGCTCTGATATCCCACATCCCTGCCAAGCTCTTTCTCTGAGTCTTCTCCCAGAGAGAAATGCCCTCACTGCCTGCTCCTGACCCATGTGGACCTTTGCCTCCATCACAGCTTGGGGTGGGAATTGCTCATGCTGGGAGCTGGAGCAGCCTGAGCAGCTCCCATGTGAGTTTTGTTAATAGCAAACACAGAGAACATCATTGCTGCATTCACACACAGACTGCTAATAAACACCCACACTCTGCTCCTCCAAGAAAGGATGTCATCACTTGTTCCATCATTTTCACTCTTGAATGTTGCCTATTTATGGGGAAAAGCTCAGGTTGGCACAGGGAAGGCACCAGTCTGGAGACTGTTTACTTTAAGCACGATGAAATTATTGTCATATCAAAAGCAGGGCTGGCTGAATATCTTTCTTTTTTAAAACTTTCTTATGGTAAATAGATTTTTTTTAAAAACATATATATGAACAGCCAAACTTCTTGCAAAAAGCATTCATGAATTGTGGAGAATTAAGAGAGAAGTATGCTTGGAAATTCATATTTCAAAATGGTAATTTCTACTGCAAACCAGAAAACAGATTGTTGTAGTGACTTTGGGAATTATAGAGTGCTCATCATACCCTCAGAACTCTGCTGCCAGTTTATCTCCCATCATTTAGTTTCAGAATCATTAGTTATCAACTCACTTTGCCTCATCTCCAGAAAGTTGGGATCTGGTAAAATCCAGATCTGATGGAAACCCAGCCTGGCCTGAGACCCCAGCCCACAGGGATGAATGAGATCAAAGTCCTGATTGTGCAGCTCCTACAAGACATTGTGGAAACTCTTCTCATACCAGGTTTGGAGTCCTTGAAAAGAGAAATCTTGGGATTCCTTCTTGATAAGATTTGAAACATCCCTAAAATATCCATAAAATGTCAGAAGGGTCTTACAGTCTTCAATTACTTTTTACTTACTTTAAAAATCAATATTTTTTTGCTATAGCCAAAATCCTCCTGTTGCTGAGTGAGCTCCACATGATGTGTATTGGTCAAACCCAGGGCTCTTTTTAAGAAAAGGCAACTTCAAGTCTTCAAGTAGCTTCAAATAGCTTTTCTGTTTCCTGTATGGCAGAGATTCTGCACAACTTTCCTGTTTAGCACTCAGCTGAAAAATAATGGATGACAATGAAAAAACAAGTTTTTCCTAAACAATAACTTTCAGCTAAAAACACTGTAGAGAATAAAACTAAGGGTTAAGAGCTAAAATTCTTGACTGCTGCAGGGAGAGCCTCCTGTGTTGTTCTGTGCTACCAGTCACTAAAATTTTTTGTTAGATTTATTGATGGGGATTTTCCATTAAATGTTTGTCCTTTTGCTGTCAAAAAGAAAAAAAAAAAGGGTTTTACAAAAATGTGAAAGTATCCAAAGGGAATTTTCTACTTAGACCTAAACATTTGCTCTTTCTTTAAGCCATCAAAGTGAAATATTGCATTGCTGTTCATACCAAATCAATGTGTTTCACTTTTCTTTTAAAGAAAGGGAACCATTTCATTTTGTGCTTGGCACTGAAGTCCAGGTGCCTCAAAGGAGGTGTAATTCATGTTCCCAGCTTTTCTTATGGGTGTCTACAACTTCCCTAAGACACTTGGTTCCCTCCTAATATTATACCACCTGATATTTCCCCAAAACTGAATAATTCAGCTGCACTCTCTGAAATTATGGTCGAACTTAGAAGCATTTTTTATCCCACAGAAAGTTATGTTACTAACATGTCCTTTGATTGGAAATTAGAAAACACCAAAATATTGGAATGTCCCACAAGAACAGAAGTTGTGATTTTTTTTCTTAGCTCAGCAGCCTCTCTGGCCATTGCTTACTCACTCTTGTGAATAAAAGGAAAGAGAAATTGCCCCAAACAAAAGATTTTTAGGGTGGTCACTACTTCAATCTGAATTCAATTGCATTTAAGAGTAAGCCTGGGAGAGAGTTTGGCAGATATGTAGTGTGTTAAATGACTCAAAAATGTAATTATTACATTATGGCATGCATTAACTGAGAATTTCTGATGTAGGTAAAAAAAGCAGGAGTCCTGAGAAATGGATATTCTCCAAGAGTAAATGGTAGGCAAGTGCCAGGAAAGTGAGATATCTCTTTTAAATGGTTAACTTTGGCTCTAAAAATAAAAATGCTGATTAATTACCTTTCTAAAGCACTTTAATAAAGGCTCTATTTAACCTTTACAGCAACCTGGTGGAGCAGATGAGTTTTAGTACTGCCGATTGAGAGATAATTAAGTAGAGATTTGTTAAAACATCTTCATTTTTGATGCCTTCTACTCTTTTAACGCTCACCTCCAGACATCCAGTGGCTGAGGAGCTTCTGCAGCTTCTGTTGGTCTCTGTTTGAGCTGTGGCCCCCCAGACATTTCCCCCTGAGGCCCCAATGTGGAATACCTGGGTATTCCTTCATCCACAGGCATTTCCAGTGATGAGCTGCTCCCCAAACCCTTTGTGCCCATGCTGCTCCACACAGGATCAGGCAGATGGTTGTCAGAGCACTGAGGAGAGGCAGGGTACAGCCATTTATCCCAGCTTTCCACCCAAAATTGTCCAAGTGTTTCCAGGGGCAAGTTTAAATTAGTCCCAGTATTGTCAGGCAGTGATTGGAGGCAGGACAGTTCCTGGTTCCAAAGAAGCAAAAAAGGAGGGTCAGGAGGGACACAAAGCAGGCAAAGAGAATATTAGTGTTTAAAAATGCTTTATCAGGGCTTCTATTCTTACAAACCACCCAGCAGGTTGGAGAAAGCTTGAAACATACAGAAAAAGGAGCAAGCATGGGAAGAGATGTGCACTTCCCTGCCAGAGATTAATAAAGAAGTCACATACTTGAAGTCAATGGATAAAGCACTTCCTTGTCTGAATGGCAGCAGTTTAGTTCTGGAAGAAAACCAACCATTTGTGAAATCCACATATTTCTTCACTTAATTAATAAATAAAACAAACTGTTTGAATAGGAGCACAAAAACTTTCCTGTCTGTGCAATCTGGATACCTGCCTCTGATGGTGACCAGCACCAAATGCCTCAAATAAATCTGCAGTAAGCAGGTCAGTACTGGGTTATGGAACAAAGTGCAAGTCCAATTTCCTTCTAAACGTCCCTGGTCAGAAGTTGGCTTGTGCCTTGATGTAAAAGGTTTGTTCCCTGTTTCTCTGGTGTTTCCAGTTCTCACAGTACATGGAGTCCTTGAAGCCCTGACTATTCACTTCCCTCATTAGACCTCAAATTTCCTTAAAACAATTGAGCACATAAACAGAACAAAAAGGAGAAAAAAGAAGGAAAAGAAAAAATTAGAAAGCCTTCTTATTTGTTGGGGATAACTTAACAAGATATTTCAAAGGCTTACGCTGGTTCAAGGCAAGACTGGACAAATACATATGAAATAAATTCACTGTGTGTAACTAATTTAACAGAAACCACTTCCAACAGAGCAACTGTCTCTACTTGAAAACAGTTGGAGACTGGAAGAATATGAGAGGAGAGTATCACATGTCCTTGTCCTGCTCTTCCACTTCCCTTGGGAAAAGCAGCTGTTGGAGACAGAACTAAATGGACTTCTGGTCTGATGCAGATTGGCCTTTCGTACAGCAGACATCACTGACATTTTGAAAAATCCTACCAAAATTCATATGGCTAAAGCAACAATCTGAAATTATTTATCTTTCACCCCCAAGCTAGTTTCAGTGTATTATCTGGATAAGCTGGGGATTTTTTTCCCTAACATTTAGGATTGAGCACGTCTTAGGATGTCCATGTATCATGATAGTCAGTGTTGGAATGCTGGATGCTTTAGGTTTGGAATGGTAGCATAAATGATTTATAATATTTTCTTTAATAATAGTAAGAACATGCTGCACCTTCCCAGAAAATTAACATACAGGGTTCTTTTTAAATGTGAGAGCTTAGGAGGACAGTTTTATTTTAGCAGCAGTTCTAAATAACAGCTTTGGTGCCTTTGTTTTATAATAGGGGGGAAGAAAACCCCCTCAAGTATTATCAGTGATTGCTTTCACTGCAAAACTGACTCTACAGCATTAAGTTACATTCTCCCCCAGGAAACCACCTTCTTCCAGGGGTTCATTGGGAGAAGCACTTGAGGAGCTGAGTGGGTGTTCAGTGCTGCAGCAAGGTCCTGGCTGAGGGGAGCCACGGTGTGTTAAACAGCCCTGGGCTCCTGCAGGGATGCAAATCTGGGGGAAGGTGAGAACTGTGAGAGAGAAAATGAGCCCGGTGGCTACTCTTGATAAAAAAGGGAGAAATTGTGCATGCCAGCACAAATAATGTTTTTAAGGGCATAGATAGCATCTTTGGGGATGTTTTATTTTTAGCTCGAAAACTTTAGTACGGTTAATTAACTTCAAATGGGATGTATGGCATAAATAGGCAGAAACCTGCTGGTGAAATTAATTATTCACCCTAGGAAGGGACAAGGTACATATGAGGATGCTCAGATTGGGAAAGGGGAATTTACTGCATGGGAAAAGTCTAAAATAAAGGCATAACCTGAGTTAAGTGTGTAAAGTTAGAGGTTTATATTTGTGTGATGATTACATGGGACTGAAGCGAAGAAGACTTGTGAGGACTTCACTGAATTTCTGTGTGAAGGTACAGGAGTTTCAGCACCTGAGAAGGTCTTGGTTCATGGAGTCTGCACTGGAGGAAGAAGTTTGTGTGTGGTGTCATCTAGTGTAGCATTCTTCAGCAGGGGCCTTCAGCAGGGGCTGAGCCCAGCTCTACATCATGGTGGAAACAACATCAAAAGATGTTAACTAGAAAGGAGAGAGAAAAACACTTCAAAATCCTCTGCAGGATCTGATTAGCCTAAACTTTCTGTTTTGGAGGCATAAGAAAAATACTGAGCCTGGCTCACTTGTGTTGAGAAAGAGGTGATTCTCCTCATCTAGAAAAAACTCAGTCCCTCCAGTGATAACACCTACAGTCACTTCCCAGACACACTTTGAGCACCTCACAGGTGAAACAGTGGAATTTTTAAGGGCAAGGATGCTGAATTTTAGAGTTTGGTGCACCCTTGCTGCCAAAGCTTGGTCTGATGTGCCCTGTGGAAATGCAGTCCTGCTGCCATGTAGCTCTGGGAAACTCCACTGACTCTGAGGCAGGGAGAATCACAAGTGAGGCTGCCCACAGGTACATTCTCCCTCCCTGGAGCTGGTGTATCCTTCAGGTCAGGAGAAGTGCTGCATCATCCATTTCTGGGCTTTCTCTGTGTGTGTGTGTATGCACAAGAAAGAGTGGGAGGGAGAGACTGCTCATTTTTTGTGTCCCTTAATTAGGAGCGTTGTTACCATGGCTCTGAGAAGAACTCAGCTATCATGAAGATGGCTGTCATCACTCCCCCGTGATGCAGTTTGCAGGAGGCTGATATAGTCAGCTTTCTGACTCAGTTGGAGACCAGAGTGGGAGGCAGAGGACCTACAGATCATCTCTGCCCGTTCGAGGAGACAAAGCAAATCGCTTGTGAGTCATTGCTCCACATGTGCCTCTGCACTTTTATGGGTTCTCCACCTCAGATTGAATCCAGCCAGGACTCAAGGCCACTGCTGCTGGCTGGGCTGGCCTCCCAGGGCTGCATCCTTCTCCTGGGCAATCAGGCATGCAGGGCTTCATTTCATGGCTGGGCTGTTTCTTGACTGAGATGGAAGAGAGGGAGATGGTCTTCTCCCAGCCACACCTGCCATCTGCATCAGCACAAGGCAGTGCTCACACCCAGAGCAGGAGTGCAGGCATTATTGGGGATGAGCCACCTCCACAGCTTCTGACGTGGCCAGGGATGCTGAGGCTTCACTGATGCTGCAGAGGTGTCCATCCCTGCAATCCATGATTCACTGGTAACCTCCACCCTGTTTTCTCTCTCTCTGTGCACCTTGGGATTCACAAGCAATGCAGAGAGATGGACAGGTGGCAAACCAAGCTAAGCTGCCACAAAGGGATAGACTCTATGAAACTTACTCAGGAATTAGTCTTGAAGACACAAAGAGAAAGATGAAGACACAGCAGGGAGGAAGAGACAGCAGGAACATCATGACACCTCTACGAGCCAGCATCCTTCCCCAGCATGTGTGTGTGTGTGAGCACTCAGGATGACAATTTATAAACACCAATAATTAATCCTGAGCTGGATCACTGAACCACCTTCCCTTCCCTGTGGGTGACTGAATTCTGCAGGGGCTGCTTGTGCATTCTGGATGGGTCCCCATCTTAGCAAACACAGGAGGCACAGCCCTTTCATGTGCTGCTGCCTCGCTCACCATCTGTGAGGATGCTCTTTGTCCACAGCCTGAGCCCCCCTCCTCCTCATTACAGACTGGATATGACCCATTGCAAGGGGTGTTAGGCAAGAAAAAGGCCATAATTGGCTTTGTTTTGTGTCATTTTGTTAATAAGCCAGCTGCACTGGGAGATGCTATTTGGGCCACACGTTTGAGACAAAGAATACATTCCTGTCTAATTTAAAGCATTAAAATCTGCCAAATCTAGCCATTAAAACTCTACATGTAAATTTAAGCCATATAGTTACTCAAACACTTAAAAACTTAGGTAAATTTGCAGTAAGATGTGCACAGATTTATTCCACATATGCCTCCCTCATGGGAGTCTCACGGGTAAATCTCTTTGCATCTTTTATCTTATTGTAAATACATGCACTAACGATGCATAGAAATGGCTTTCACAACCTTGATTCACCAGTAATTTTTGTTTGCATTACTTTTTATATTGCATTATAAAAAATCAGCAGTGATTTAACATTGAGGAATTCCTACCACTTTGTTATGGCCCTCTACCGAGGAGAAAGCAGCACAGAGATCTGCAAACAATGATTTAATTTGTGCAGCCACTGTATCTCACCTACTTGCATATCAGTAATAGTCCATCTGCTGCTGACAGCCTGTTCCAAACATAGTAATATAACAAGTAATGGTGCTACAGTAATGCAACACACCACAGCAAATCATCCCATAAAGGACGCAAAATGTTTGCCAGTGTAGATTTGAAAATACTTGGTTTGTGTGTTATCTATTTCTTGCCAGTGTCATTAGGTTAGAAATGAGGCTTGTGTGAATAACTGGTTGATGCTTGAGCAGAAAAGTTAATATTTATTCAGGGGAATGGTCTGTGTGGAGAGCTATTGATGCAACTGGACACAAGTCTGTCATCAAAAGAGGTTTTTAGTATTTTGATGTGGTAAATGTTTCCTGAGTGCTGTGACTGAATTTGCTCTGCTTTTTCTTCTGAAATCAAGGATGAAAATCAGCATTATAAAGCTGGGCTTAGGAGTGGAATACTTATCAGTGTGATGAGAAGGGACATGTCTGTGCCTTCCCAAACCACTACTGCAGTTCTCATTTCAACATGCACAGAGAAACTTTTGCTCTCAATCATGTTTGAGACGTGTTTCCTCTAATGGGGAGCGAGCCAGAAAGGGCAGCAGCAGCTGGCAGAGAGGAAAATACCAATGCCACTAAGGAGGAGAAGAACTGCAGGACCCCCGAAGAAGACAAGGAGATCAGCTGAACCCTGTTTAGATCTGTATTTTCTCTCTGATTAAATAATTGATCAGGAACACGAAGCCTTTAGGTGCAGAGTTATGTGTCCGTGTTAGTGCTTAAGGGTTTTTTTTTTATTGTACAAAGAGTTGCATCTGAAGAACTATGCATATCTTATGATTTGTTTAGGGTTTGGCCTTTTTATTCCTTTGATTAGTGTTAGTGGTTTTATTCCTTCAGGAATTTATGCTAATGTTTCTCTGTATATGAGACAATTTCATCTCTAAAATGAAAGCACTGAACTATGTGCTTGTGGTTACTGTTATTTCTGTGTAGCAGTCAAAAACCTTATGTAAGTGATAAATCTTTCAATATTTGTAAATGTCCTCCAGTTACCATTCCAGTGATCCCCTGTCTGTGTTTTAATCAAAGTGAAAATGATCAGAAGTGTTTGATTTCACTTCTCTTTTTTTTCTCATGGATTCCCTTCAGGCAGTGTGAGAGGTAGCCAGAGAGACAGCAATACTAGACCATCTAATGGGGAAAGAGGGGCTTGAGTTAAATAAATAAATACAGGGGGAAAGAAATGAAATGGGGAGAGGCGAGAAGAAGAAGAGAAGAAGAAGAGAAGAAGAGAGGAGAGGAGAGGAGAGGAGAGGAGAGGAGAGGAGAGGAGAGGAGAGGAGAGGAGAGGAGAGGAGAGGAGAGGAGAGGAGAGGAGAGGAGAGGAGAGGAGAGGAGAGGAGAGGAGAGGAGAGGAGAGGAGAGGAGAGGAGAGGAGAGGAGAGGAGAGAGAGAAGAGAAGAGAAGAGAAGAGAAGAGAAGAGAAGAGAAGAGAAGAGAAGAGAAGAAGAGAAGAGAAGAGAAGAGAAGAGAAGAGAAGAGAAGAGAAGAGAAGAGAAGAGAAGAGAAGAGAAGAGAAGAGAAGAGAAGAGAAGAGAAGAGAAGAGAAGAGAAGAGAAGAGAAGAGAAGAGAAGAGAAGAGAAGAGAAGAGAAGAGAAGAGAAGAGAAGAGAAGAGAAGAGAAGAGAAGAGAAGAGAAGAGAAGAGAAGAGAAGAGAAGAGAAGAGAAGAGGTCTGTGCTGGTTTCCTGCTGGCTCTGGCAGGGCTGATGAGACATGTTCAGGAGAGTGGGGTGAATACACAGTAGGGAATGAAGCCTGCCTGTATGAACATAACCTCTTGATATTGTTTCAGCAGATTTGAGCTGGCAGAGTGAATTTATACTGGACCAATGCTTGGTGTTATGTGGCTGCAGCATTTCTGCTCCTGTGTTAGCAGCCCTGGAGCCAGATCTGCTGCACAGTCAAACCCTGGCTTGAATTGGCATGGAAAGAAAAGCTATTTAAGGTCATGGTTGTGGCAGGCTGCTGGCTCTGCCTGGAGCAGCTTGTGTAACTGCTCCACGAGCTCTGCTGGCTCTGAGCACTGTGGTGTCTGTCTGTCACAGTATTTATTGCTGAAAAGGGGAAAAGAGCTGCAGAGGCACAAAGGGAACATGTTTCCACAGGTCGCCCTTGCTGTACCAAAGCGTCATCCAGCCAAAGCCTGTGGTGAGCTTGTGGCTCAAATGGGTTCTGCTCTCCAAGGCCACATTTTATAAAGCCAAGACCTCTCTTGCAGACACACATCACTCTTTAAAGAGAAAGCATTATTCATTAAAATCAAACTCTCTGCTGGTGAGATGGAGCTTTCCTGGGACTTAATTATATCAGGTTTAGAAGAACAACAGGCAAGGATGTTAGAATTCCTCTCCCACGAGGAAAAGTTCCATTTCCATAATTTTAAACTCCCTTTAAAAATAAGGGCTGAGAGGAAGGCTTTGGAATAATTATTTCTCTAGTTGGGAATTAGAAATTAATAGATCTGAATACTTGTATGAATACAGGTGTAAAATGGATCACAAATTCCATGAACTGCTCTACTGTCTAGTAAGGACAGAGGACAGCAGCTCTTCAGATTTTATCAAAATGCTTCAGAGCAGAGGTGTTTCATTCTAGACAGACACTATTGCTTCTGTGCAGAATGGAAAACTTTATGGCAATGAGGGAGAATAATTGCTCAAATATTTAAAGTTAATTAATGAAATATTTAAGGTTAGACTAATATATTAGACATGCTATGATAGGCATGATTTTGATAACATCTTTTCCACCCAGAGATTTTATCCAGTTAATAGCAGTGGCTTCATTGCTCCCCCTCTGTCAGGACATTGCATCTACCAAAGATCCAAGGCTCAGACAGAGTTGCCTGACACCCTTTCTCCCCCACACAGCAGGAAAGGAGGCCCCTATTTTGACAAGTACCTTGCATATGTACAGCTGTGCAATAGTTGATATCTGGTGTAAAAAAATACCCTGAAGGATTCAAAAAGTACAGATTCTTTATTATTCTTTATTATTCTTTATTATTCTTTATTATTCTTTATTATTCTTTATTTATTATGGAAGAAAGATGACTAAAATGAATTTTCAGAGTAGTGGGACCAGTCTAGCAGATATCTGCAAGCCACGCACAATGTTTGAGGTCAGACACTTGCACCACATGGGAGATATATCTGGGAGGTGCTGGGGGCAGAAAGAAAAGGCTGGGACAGCACAATGAGGCAGAACTTCTCCAGGTTGGGGCTGGAGATGCAACTGAGGCTGGAGATCTTCTGACCAAAGTGAATAGTTATCACCTGTAAGAGGATCAAACACCAAGACCCATTGCCTTTGGTGAAAAACCCATTGTGAATTCTTTCAGGATGGCATGAATCTCCTGCTCTTACAGCTAACTACCAGCCAGTCTAATGCCATTTCAAAATGCAGCAAGGTCTCAGGACTAGGGAATGCTAGTTGAAGACTCATGAATTAAGCCAGGTTCCTTTAATGCAGGCAAGGACACCTTTAGTATCTTTCTCTGAATGTCCATTTTGAAAAGAACTGACTTAAAAAAATCTACATACAAAAAAAGTACAGCCCTCCCTTGTCACTTTCTGGAATAAAATGACAGCAAAAGCCCAGACTTTTGATTTAAAATGCAAATAAGAAATGTGTTCTGCAGGACTTATGACCTCCTCTGTGTAGTCACAGGTAGAACTTAGAGATTTCTTCCACTTTTAGGTTGACATTTAAAAATCTACTTTAGTTTGTCACTTGATAAATCTTTGTCACAAGATAAAGCCTTGATGGTTGTTTTCTTTTCCTCAAACAGGAAGGGAGTGAAAAAAAAAAAGAAGTGCCACTAAATACATCTGGTAATAGCAAAATTCAATAATATATAGAAATACACATTTACACAATAAGAGCATTCTGAAATGAGAAATAAACAATTGCTCTCATGTAGCACAATGTCGTGCTTTGGCATGACCACATTCCTGAACACTATTTTCCACCTCGGCTGTGGACAGACATATGGCTCAACATTCCATGTTGAACCCTGCTGGACAAGGATGCTCCTCAGTTTCTGGAGGCTGCTGCTCTATCAGCACAGGAGCTCATGAGAACACTCCCCAGCTCAGCCCAAATGGGAAGGGCCAGCTCGAAGCAATCCAGTGGCAGGTGTTTGTTCACAGAGGTCATTCTAACTCAATTGCTTAGGGAGCAATCAGAAAAGCAGTCTGGTTTTTCCTAACAGGTAGCAAAAAATGGGACAGGAGCTGTGGTGGTAACCTTACCACCAGCACAGCTGCTTGAAAACAAATGTTTGTCTGTCCTGTGTGGGCAGATGGCAAGTCACATTACCTGGCTGCAACATAAATTGGGTGTGAAACCGTGCAAACAGGAGTAGGAGAAATGCTTGTTGTTACAGGCTAACTAATATAAATCATCCACGAGTATTCACTCAAGTGTTTCTTCTTGGAACCTTTAGAGATTTGTCTTTTTACAGAATACCTTTGATTAAGCAATCCGTCAGGATATAACACGTTTCAGTGTTTTCTAACAGGCGTCATTTAGCATATCTTCCCACCTATAAATGGCAAATGCCTTCCTGATAAAGAGTATTTGTGATAAGATGTGGTGGAGAAACTTCCCATAGACCAAAACTCCATTCAGTGAAACTTCAGTGATGCTTGGGATCCCACCTGTTTGTGTGATAAAATGACACAAGCAAAACCTAGAATTGAAGGATGGGCATAAAAATGTTACCTGGAAGAGAAATGGGGCTGGTTTTCAGAGCCATAGCCATAAATTATTATTATGTGTGCCTTGTTATTTGCTGTATGGAATCTCAGCACAACACAAACTCTTTAAAGGAAAGATTTTGCATCCTTTCTCCTTTTCTCTTGCAGAAGGGTCAGAAAGCCCCTGGGGCTGCAATGTGATATCAGAGTACTTCCCTGTATTGTCCTTTTGTTGTTTATACTTCGAAGGACTTAGGAACTATAAGCAAACTGCAACCTCCCTTTGAAATAAATATTATTGGGGTATTTTAGATATTAATGACCCTAAGCACCTCACTGACCTCTGCCAAAGCTTCCTCTGTGCCACCGCACTTCACAAACATTTTGATTTCCCCAAATAGAGAGGCAACTGCTAAATGCCAGCTGTGGAGAAGCCTCAGAGAGTGATAACTGCTGCCAGAGGACCCACACAAGGTGTCAGGGTTTCACCTCCTGATAATCCAGAAAGACTTAAGAAACTGGCATGGATCAATTCTGCCATCATTTGTCATCTTTTTTGAAGCTGCGATTTCTGTTATCTCAAACAGGCTGCAGGAGATAGAAATTTATCTGTTCCATTTTATCCCTCAGTTTGGAAAATCAAAAGATAAAGAAGATGTAGATCTGATGCTCAAATAGGATCAGGTACTTCAAAGACAAAACTATTTTCCTCCTCAGATGTTCCAGAAATTTCTTCTCAAAAAAACTCTCTTCTTTGTTCCTGTGTTTTAGAACATAGCAAATATGCAGTGCTATGGCTTCCCCCACTTTATTCACACAATTTTCATCTTGCCAGAAATCAAAGTATTACAGAGGAGGTGGAAGTTTAAAACTGTCTATTCTCCTACCATTAAAAGACGCCTTTTGTATTCGATTTCAGCAGCTTTAAATGTGAAAGACAAAAGAATCTATTTCTAAAAATATATTCCCTAGCAAATGCAATTATAAAAGAATTAAATATTCCAGAACTTTCTTTTTACCTGATGAGCACATGTGTGGCATTTTTGGGGTCTCCTGTGGCAGGAAGCAAATGATGAATCTGACTCCATGTTCTTAGAAGGCTGATGTTATATTATATTATATTATATTATATTATATTATATTATATTATATTATATTATATTATATTATATTATATTATATTATATTATATTATATTATATTATATTATATTATATTATATATTATGCTATACTAAAACTATTTTAAATAATAGAGAAAGTATACTTACAGAAGGCTTAACAACATACTAATGAAAACCCCGTGACTCTCCAGAGTCCTGACACAGCCAGACTGTGATTGGTCATTAAGTAAAAATAATTCACATGTTGGATAAACAATCTCCAACCACATTCCAAAGCAGCAAAACACAGGAGAAGCAATCAGATAAGTATTGTTTTCAGTTTTCTCTGAGGGTTCTCAGTTTCCCAGGAGAAGAAATCCTAGTGAAGGGATTTTTCCAGAAAATATGACAGTGACACATATGTCATGTGTCATGACTGTGGTCATGCCGCCTTTTGCTTCAGAAAATTCCTCCAACTGGGCATTTTCTACAGTTAAATAAAATCTGGTTTTCATGGGGGTAGGGTGATATTGTCACTCATCACATACTTATTTACCTGTTCATTTGTGTCCAGCCACTGCAAAAAGACCAAGGGGTATTCCCAAATTCCCTGCATGTTTCCACCTGGTCAGCGTCAGGTGCCACCACCAGCCGTTCTCATCCTTCCAGCTACTGCTCCAGGAACGGAGCAGCAAAGCCTTTCCCACAGGCACACACAGAGTTCCCCAGCTGATTTTGATGGCACTTGCACGGGCACATTCCAGTGGCACTGGGATGACACCTCAGAGATGCATATCTTCATTTCTGCCTGAACTTGCCAAGGGCTGAGCACCTTCCTAGCACTGCTCTGTGGCGGGTTAGAAATGGGACGCTGAAAGTGAGGGAAGGGTTTCCATGCAGTGGTTCTTGGAAGCACCTCCCTCAGTGTGCAGAGCTCATCAGATGGGCAGTGCATGAAAGGAGGGAGGTGCTGCAGCTGCCAGGTGGGTCCAGACCGTGCCCATCTTACCTCTGCACTGCTGATGCAGCAATGGCCAACATCTGCTGCCTCTGTGCTTGTCATTTTTGTTGTTTGTACTCCTCTGTATGGCTGGGTAGGTGAGGAAAGGTTTGGGAACCTCACCTCCTCCACTTTCAACATCAAAGCCAGCTGATGATTCACTTTGACAAATAGGTTATAGGATTTCCCCAACTGCTGGCTTCCTTTGGGAGATCACGTGGTAAAAAGTCCTGGAGGAATTTTTTAATAGACTATCTTTTGGGAGTTATTATTGTTCACATCTGCTCTTTTACTGACTCTGGGGATTATCTTCATTGCTGGAAATGTAGTCAGAGGGGCAATTCAAGACATAATACTTTTTTAATTTTACTATTCCTGCTTATTACCCCTGGTTCTTCTTGGGCATTGGGATACTCTATGGGATGTTGTTTGTTACTAAGGGATTTCTTCCACATTCTGTGGGTTATGGCTTCATCTTTCTCTTGACTTGGCATTTCCTATTAATCTTCTGTGGAATATTTTTTTTTGTTTTTCACTCTGGCCTGGATGCATTTTTGGCTACATTTTTTTACTTTTATGAGAACAGAAACCAATCCTGCTGCTCCACACCCACCTTATACTGGGTGAGATCACAGTCCCACAGATCCATATTAGGTGAATGCATTTTCCCAAAGATTACACAGCAGATAAATCTCTCCATTTCAGCACATGGTTTATTACTGAATATATTGTCTGCCTACACATGCAGGAACAGATAACCAGTGATTTATATTTTCATAATGACTGCTGCAGTGATTCATTTACTCCATGGTATATTGGTGTCAGGGCAAATCATTTATGTAAAAAGGGGGAGACATCGAAGAATGAATGGCAATATAAAATGGCACAGAAAGGAAAAGAGGGTAAAAAAAAGCCTGGACAAATTAAAATGCTTTCAATGGCCTGAGGAAAGCTGTGGGAAAGGAGTTTTTGTTTCCTGCTATTTTTTTTGCCAGGAATGGAGTATCCACAATTTCTGTGGGCAGCATATGCCAGTGCCTCACCTCCCTCACAATAAAATTTTTTTTCCTAATACCTAACCTAAATTTCCCCTCTTTCTCTTTGAACCCTTATTCCTTTCCTATCACTACTGCTCCTGATAAAGGGATTAGACACATGATAAATTTAGTCTTTTCATGTCTTACTTGGAGGTAATCCTGTAACTAGATATGCTGAAATACCTTTAAAAAATCTCTGCACTATTAACATGTTGAAGACATCACATAAAAGAGCCAGATCACCATCACCTGTGCTACAAAAGTCTCACTGAAGCTGGTAAGAACTGCTACAGCCAAATCTGTCAGAAGTGCTGTTTACAGGAGTGCCTAATTTGGTGCTGATCAGCTGTTAGCTGATAATTTCATATCTGTGAATCTTCCTTCACTAGTTCACACAAAGAAATGATGCCATAAATTCTTTTGCAAGGGGAAGTGCTGCATGGGTTAAGAAGTCAGACTTACACAAATGAAGAAAATGACATAACAAAAGCTCAGAATTTAAATCCTGTGAATACTTGCTATGCACGCTGAAGGATTAATTGAAAAATTCTTGGCAATAACCGCATTTGTGAATATCAAATGTATTCACTGGTACTTTGCAAATGAAAAATGAGGCTAAGGTTATGAATAAATTGTTCAAGGTTTCTACTTTTAACTCTGGAATATTTGCTGACAGCATTGTTGAAATCAGAGAGGGAATTTATGTGGTAATATTGAATAGGTTAAAGAAGAGATAACATCAAGACACAGAATATTCTGAAAGAACTTTCCATAGTTAGGAGGTGGTTTTCTCCCCATAACTTCTTTCATAACTGCCTTTCAGCAGTGCCAAGCAAATCAGGTTTTTTTGTTGGTTACACATGAGCTGAAACTGCTATATCTACTGATTTAGAAATATTTAGTAGCACAAAGCAAGTCGCAGCTGGACTTCAGCAATTTTTATTTCAAGCAAAACCACAGCTTTCAGTTAACACAAAGCTATTCATTAATGGCAAAACACTTGGTAAGTGATTTCTGGTCAAAGTGAAATATTTCACAAAAACCTTTTCATTTTCTTGCATTTTCTCATTTCATGTGGCCATTTGAAATGTGCCTTGCCTACATCCTATTAAACTGTTGCAAAGCATAATTCTCCTGCATTTGTCCAGTCTCCCATCACATCGACCAAAGCCAGTTTGTCACTGTGATATTTTCTGAAAATTCCCTTCGCCAGAATTTCTTGTCCTGAGAAGTTGAGAACCCTCAGAGAAAAATGTAAATAATAATTATCTGATTCTCTTCTCCTGTGTTTGCTGCTTTGGAATGTGGCCTGGAGGTTGTTTACCAACAGGTGCATGTTTGATTGGTTCCATGTGAATTGTTTTAATTTAATGACCAATCACCATCAGCTGTGTCAGACACTGAGGAATCAGTCACGAGTTTTTATTATCATTTTTGTTAAACCTTGTGTCTGTATCCTTCTCTTTCTTTATATAGAAAGAGTTTTAGTATAGCATAATATATGATATAATAAAATAAACATAATAAAATAAATACAATATAATAAACACAATAGAATAAATATAATACAATAAATTTGGTATAGTATAGTAGAGTGTAGTATAATATAATGCAATATAATATAATGCAATATAATGCAATGTAATATAATGTAATATAATATAATGTAATATAATATAATGTAATATAATATAATGTAATATAATGTAATATAATACAGGGCAGCCTGGGGAAGGTTTCTCACCACCACCACCATCTCCTCTCCCTGGGGAATTCCTTTGGGAAGGATGAGCTCCGCTCCTCACCAAAGCTCTCCCTGCCAGCCCTGGTATTCCCCGGGCTTGCATCACAGGTGCCTCGGGGCTGGGCTGTTCCAGCTTTCTGGCATCCAGGGAATAATCCAGCTCTTCCCTGCACCCAGCTCTTCTCAGGTTTTCCATAGCTGAGCTCTGCAGCTTGCTGCCCACTCAGAGGACAAACTGTAATTCACAGGTTCAGGCTACTGTGTGTTAATGCAGGTGAGAGGAATAGCAGATTTGTCTTTACAAACGAGCTGTGGGTCACTTGGGAGATAAAACCAGCACTGGGAGATAAAAGAAACAATGGGAAGGGTTCCACTGATTGGTGAATTAAAAAAGATATTTGCTTTTACAAATAAACTTAAGGTTTGCTGACAAATGGAATTAGACATTGAAAGATGAAAGAAACAATAGGGAAGAAAAACCCCTAAATTCTGTAAGAATTAAGAATTAAAAGGGAGGGTTATACATTAGAGGGAAATCTCTGCTATCAGGCATTCTGGGCCTCTCAAGTACCTCACCCAATGGGGAAAGAGAGAAGGGAAAAGTAGCCAGAAAATTGGGATAAAAAGGAGGCTGCATCCTGCAAAAATCTGAGAGATCCCAGGGGAATGCCCCATGGTGTTTCCCTTTATTTGAGTAAAGCCAGAAAGGACTCCTCTCTCTCCTTTTTGGACATAAACCTCTGGTGTTTGTGGATTAATTTTCCTAACACAGGTGACTGTGAGCTGTGTCTGTTGTACCTGGCCAATCACTCATTTTCTGCACTAAAACCGGAAAGCTTTCCTTATCTTTATCCCATCTGATGTGCTACAGGATACAGGAAAGAGATAGGAGGTGTTCCAGTGAAACTGTACAGGAGGGATCATTTGTCAGCTCTCAGAGCAGGAAGGCACAAGAAAGAAGATAGCAGTGGGAAGAGCTGAGTAGTGACTTTAGGACTTCCAGAAATAAAAACGAAAAAACAAACAAAAAATAAAACAAAAACAAAAAACCCAACAAAAACAAACAAACAAAAAAACCCCAAAAAACCAAACCAAAAAAACCCCGAAAACAACAACAAAAAAACTAAAAACCCACAAAAAAACCAAACAAAAAACAAAACCAAAAAACTAACCAAACAAAAACCCCAACCAAACAACCAAAAAAACAAAAAAAAAACAAAAACCAACACCCCAAAAAACCCACAAACAAACAAAACAAAACCCAAAACAAAACAAACCCCCAAAAAACCAACAATCACTCAGCCCAAACTAAAACACCGGGAATAGTATGGATACTTTTAAAACCTGAATATTGTCTTTACATTCCCAAATACACTTTCACTTGAGGGTAAGAATAAAGCATGGCATTGTTCCTGTCAGAAAGTGGTTAAATGTGGTGTAAATGGCTCGCAGATAAGAGCAAATAAAGTCCCGGGCCTCCTGAGGAACCGCTGATGCAGGGAATTGGAACCCCTGTAATCACACTCTGCTCACATTTCTCACCTCCAGTAATGGGAGAACGGGGAGGGGAAGGCACAGGCGGATCTGGCTCAGCCCTGAACCTCCGTGAGCAAGGAGAAATGAGTCGGTGGAGCTGGGTAATGCTGTGAGAAATCCCAAAGCACGAAATGGGATCCCTCCAATATGCTGGTTTCTTGAACATTGCCTCCTTCCCCCTCCAATCAGCAGCTGATGAGGACCAATAAATGCCAGTGTAACAGCTCTTTGGAGAGATGTATTGACATCATTTTGCCAGTGGGAGCGAGATGGAATTGCAGCATATCTGGACTGTTTATTTTCCCTACTTTTAAATATTCATATGAATACTTCTGAAGTTTTCTTTTTCCCATTGCCTTGAATGAAAAATAGGAAAAGGCATTTGGTGTTAATACTTTTGCCAAGAACAAAAATAATAGTTTCATTTTAGCCAGGAAGCACTTGTTTACAAACTGCTTGGTGGAGGAGCAGAACCATCTGTGTAATGCAGACAATGGCCATCTCCATTCTTAAGGGTATTTTCACCTCTCTGGAATAAGTGCTGCAGGAAAACAGCAGCTGCAGGCAAAACGAGGGAGATCTAAGTCAAAACAGTGCTATCCCCCTCATCTCCCCTGAAATAAAGACAAGATGTCATTTGTAGGCACTGGAGATCTTCACTTTTGTGTGTTTGCAATGTTTTCTAATCTGAGCTTTCACTACTCCCTGCTTTGTTTCATGGAATCCTTTTCCCTCCTCCTTCCTCTCTCTTGTGTCCCTCCAGTGGCTCCATTTGCATCCCCTTCATGTCCTTACAATTCAAACACCTGGGGAGTTTCTCATGAGATCTTTCTGTTCCTTTAACCTTCCAATCTCTTCCCTTCTTCCACCAGATAACCCATGGTTCACATCCACACCTTTTTAGTGTGTGCCTGGCTTTGCCCATTTCTCCCACCTTTGGCCTCCTTCCAGTGCATCCTTTGATGTCTCCTGGTCCTCTTCTGCCTGTCACTGCATCCTCCCTCTGACTGATGCTGCTCTTTCCCCCTTGCTGCTTCTTGCCTGTCCATTATTGCTGGAGGGCAACCCCCAGCTGGGGAATAATGTGCAGAGACTCCATGACTTCAGAAGGCTGAACAAATGCTTTATTTAGCTATACTATATTATACTACATACTATACTATACTAATACTAGACAAAAACCTGTGACCCCTTACCAGTCACGACACAGCTTTGACCTAAATGGTCAATCAATCCAAAATACCATCACCAGTGTCCAATTAAAAAATCCCTTTGGGTAAACAATCTCCATAACACATTCCACGTGTGCCAAACAACAGATGCAGCAAGCAGAGATAAGAATTGTTTTTCTTCTTCTCTGAGCTTTCTCACTGTCTTCCCCAGGAAAAATCCCAGGGAAGTTGTGCCTGCTGCTCTCTGGGAGGAGAGCTGTGGCTGCAGTCCATGTCACATCTGAAAATTGTAGACCCAACCTAAATGTCTGAGTGATTTGCTTGACCTTTCCTCCTTAGGGGTTCATATCCCTGTGCCTGAAGTTTCCTCTGCAGAAGTCCTTATCTTCCTTCCCATTCCCCACCTTGGTGCCAAGTGTTGTGGCCTGATGCTCCCCTCTTAATCATTTTTTTTAAAAAACAGTAGCTCCTCTTCTCTCCTGCCATATTGATGGTTCTTATCCCTGTCCTTTGATCTGTCTCCTCCAATTTAGCCCTCTTGCCAAAATGTAAATCTGGCTCTGGCCCTTCCCCTTGTGATCTTCCTTCATGCTCAGCTTACATAACTTCAGTGGTGAACTGGAGCACCCTTCTGACCCTTTATCCATGCTCAGCTGCCTTCTGCTTGGGGTTTGAATCTCTTTTCAAAGCAAGAATAAATCTCTTTGCAGAGAGAGGCCTTCACCCACTGCTGTTTCTGGTCGCACTGACCATGGCTTGTCCTTTTCTCTAACTGAAGCTGGATTCATGTTGTTGTGTTAAGCTTGGTGCAGTTGTTGTGACTTTTACAGCCCTGCCTCCAAGCAGCCAGCCCTCATTTGGAGTCATAAAGTCAAATTTACATGCCAGCTACACTGCTGTGCCAGGTTTTGTTGTCCTCCTGGCAGCTTGTTTCTGTATTGCCCACTTCCCCTGGTGTCGGTTTCACGGCTGTTTAGGTGACCTGGAAAGGCCCGGGGTGGCCTTGGACAGCCCGCGCTTCAAAGGACGAGAAGAGGCTTCAGATCTTTTCTCGGTCTCGGTGTTTATTAATTGTTTATCTAAAAGATTTTCTCTTGGCCCGACAGAGGTCTGCACAGCAGCCAGCCATGAGCACACTGAGAGCCCCCGGGGCGGTCACCTATCTTTATACTCGAAATTACGTGTACAATATTTATCATTTTTCCCCAATACCTTTTACCCTTATTAACCAGTGCACTTTTAGTAATAACCAATCCCAAAGTGCCAACATCACCACAGAAGATGGAGGCCAAGAAGAAGAAGAAGAAGAAGAAGAACAGGACACGCCCCAATTCCTCCATCTTACTTCTTTAGACCCCCCTGTACAGAAATCTTAAACCCTGTGTCTTGCACTCTAATTAACTTATCCCTTCACCATTCACCCAGTGAAATCCTCCCATCCTCATACAGGTGTCGTCTCCCGTGCAGGATCAAAGTCCAGCCACCAGACGCTTCTGGCAACATTCCAGGACTCCCGAGCCCCCCAAGGGTGGTCTCGGTCACTCTGCACATCAGTCCTGAGGTGCCGAGATCCCACACCCTGGGAGAAGTTCCCAGCAATTTCAGATGTGGTTGAAATTCTCCTTGGCTGTGGGTGCCTGTCAGGCAGAACAACATTGGGGCTGCACTGTTTGTTAGAGTTTCATTGCTATTTCTTCCTGGCCCATCTGTTTGCATCTGACCTCTGTCACTCCTGTTGAGTTTCTCCAGTAAAGAGCATCCCTGGAAGTGTTCAAGGCCAGGTTGGATGTGGCTCTGAGCAACCTGGTCTTGTGGAAATTGTCCCTGCCCATGGCAGGGGGTTGGAACTACATGATCTTGATGGCCCCTTCCAACCCAAGTCATTCTATGCATCTTCAAACAAGTTTGAAACACCAGGAATTATCAAAAGAAATTTCTTCTGTCAGTACTGCTAAAATCAGATTAAATTCAAGTATGACCAGGCAGAAGAAAAACTCATTTTAATTGGTTGCTTGAATTAAGAGCACTCTAAAGAACTAAATATTAATCAACAGTATGGAGAAATGTGATAATTTTTCTCTTTAGAAACTAATATGATAAAATGCATCTTGTTCTGTAAGTTATTTGAACATAAATGCCACCACCCCCATTCTAAAAATGAAACTCTTAATATTATTTTTCTGGAGTGTTTATATACCTCAGATTTTTATTTTCTCCTAATCAGAAATGTTTTCTCCTAATCAGAAATGAGCTCTATATATTGATTTAAAAATAGCTGAAAACAATGAAGAAGAAATTCTGATTTTGATCAGCTTTAGATAGAACACTCTGAAGATCTAATTACCTTCACCCACCCTTGTATCCCTTACTTCCCATTGCAGAGAGATCATGGCTTTAAATGTGCCATCAGCAGGAGTGGAAGGACCCTCTAAAGGGAGCAACTTGTCTAAATGTCTGCACAGCGGAGAACATAATACAGAACAGCAGAAAATATGGAAATGCCTCCTTGTGCCTCTCAATTGCCTCCTTTTAGCCTCGAGGGGCCCAGCAGGTTTGGAGCCTTTGGAAGCCTTTGAGCTGAGCCCCATCTGCCTGGCAATTGTGAGTGCCACGTGCCTCTCATGGAAAGCTGCTCTCAGAGGATGGTTCCTGAAGCCTGTGCAACCTCTCAGATTTCACTTCTGTGCAAGAGCCTAAAATGGCAATAAAACCTCCCAAAAAATGCCATGGAGACAAGTATTTCCTAAAGTGCAATCAGTGAGCAGCACTGGAACTGGTTTTTTTGTTCTTTTCTTCACCTCACAAAGACTCAGTCCTACCCTGTCTGAAGTTTCAGGGAGATTATGTAACTTAATGGTTATTTAGGCAATGTTCAAGCATTTACAGAAAGAATCTGAAGCGAAATATGCACTCTCTTTGTTAATCCATATGGTTAACCATGTTTGGTTTCAAACCTGTGTTACTATCCAAGGAAAAGTCTGGATATTCCATTCAGAATTCAATACTGGTGGGTGTTTCTTCAGTTTGCCAAGTGAATACATGCACTGGATTGCATCTCCATTTCTCCTGCTCAGAGGTGTCTTTGTCTACAGCTAAGAGTGATCTCAGGAACCTGCCTGCTCACTTTCCTGTCCCTCTGCTGTGTTGTGGCAGTCAGAGCTGGGTGCTGTGAATGTCTAAAGGACACTCAGGGCTCAGGCAGTCAGCTCTCATGATCAGATCTCCAGTGGTGCAGAGGAACTGGAGCTCAGCTCACCTGGCCAGGGCTGGGCTTGGCAGCTGAAGGGAAATGCCAAATGCTCAGTGAGATCCCAAAATAAGGTAGATGAGGGGGCTTGGGGATCACCCGTCAGACTGGGGCTCACATTGTCAGAATCTGTAAAAGACAGAAGAAAGGCCTGGGGAGATCCCATAAAGGCTTCCAGCTGCCTCAGCTGAGTGCTCCTCTCTGTGTTAGCACCAGTTTTGAATTGAGGTTTTGGGCTCCAACAGCTTAGTTGGCCTCTTTTCCCTTCCCTTCCCTTCCCTTCCCTTCCCTTCCCTTCCCTTCCCTTCCCTTCCCTTCCCTTCCCTTCCCTTCCCTTCCCTTCCCTTCCCTTCCCTTCCCTTCCCTTCCCTTCCCTTCCCTTCCCTTCCCTTCCCTTCCCTTCCCTTCCCTTCCCTTCCCTTCCCTTCCCTTCCCTTCCCTTCCCTTCCCTTCCCAAACCTTCCCAAACCTTCCCTTCCCTTCCCTTCCCTTCCCTCTCATTCCATAGTTATCCATTATGCTACTTAGACCTTATGATAAAGAGCAAATAATTCACTACAGCCAGCTTAAGAGACTAAGCAAGGTGTATGAGGGGCTGCTGTAGAGGAAATGTTAAATGAGAAAACCTATTCTTAATACATATCTGTTCTGTTTTTCCTTGCTTGAGATAGCCTCTATCAATATCCTGCAACTGAAAAGCTCTCTGGCAGTTTCCACATTTGTCAGATAGGAACTGATTCTCTGGCAAGATCTGTCTAAAGAACGGCTTTTCCCTAAAAGGATTCTGAGCTGGAGAAAGTCTCTTCCCCCATACTCTTCTCCCTCAGCTTCCTCCAGACTCAAATGCCCCCTTGAGGATTTGTTGCAATTCATTCATTTGATACTTAATGAAGATGTCAGGTTTTAATGCTTGCCACAAATGATCACTGATTTCTACAGATGCTCTGGAAATGCTCACACCCCTCAGGCATGGTGATACAGGTTGCTGCTTGTCATACATTAAACAGTCCAAGGTCACCTTTACCAAGGTGAAAGCAACACCTGGTGAAAGATCTGATACCTGACTGTAGCATAAAGACACCACCTACCCATTATGAATGAAGTTCTCCTTGCAAATAGATAATATTTTAGATTTCCATGGCAATTGATGCACCTTTATAGCACACATAATGAAAACACAGACCCACAGGAGAGAATTAGAAATGCAGCTTCTTGCTAAGTCCTGGTGGAGATGGGACATGGTATTAAATATGTAAAACCTTGTGTGGGAGTTTGAGTCCAGTGACTTCTGAAACATCTTCCTGGATAGAAGAGCACTGAGCTGAACTGCATTAGCACATCCTCAGCGTTTGCTCTCAAAGGCAACAATCTCAAAGGACTAAAATTGATTTGAAATGGCAGAGTTTGGAGACCTTTAAAATGAATAGTATTGTTTTTGTTATTTAGTAGCTCTTCAGAACACGTGTGACTTTTTCAATGGCCAGCAGTAGTAACTGTGTTGTGTAGAAGTTGCTGAGACCGTGAGATCAATCAGCAAAACCAGTCTGCAACCTTAGTGCTTATTGATTCAGCTGTTTTCCCAGCAAAACCAATTACAAACTGTTACTCTGTTACAAACCCCATTTTCTGCTGTTTGTTATGTCCGCAGTTTTTTACTATTCACAAAATAGTTGATTTGATGAAGAATTTCAATCTCCTTTCATCACTTTGGGTGTCACTTTTTTCAAATAAAATGTGTATCTATACTTTCTCATCACTTTTGGGCAAATGGTTAGGGATGGAGTTCCTGAGATTAAGTTATGAGTAAAAGACCACCTTTGAAGAAAAGCATGGGGAAGATTAAATGAATGCTGATATTAAATGATAGTGGAAAATCTGGAAATCTGAAAGTTTGTGCAAACAGTTAGAAATGTCTGCTTAGAGAAACTTTCCATCCCTCCTGACCTGGCCTGTAGAGTGTATTTCTTGCACTCTATACTCATGTTTTATTTTAGTTTTATGTGCTGTACTTTCCGGGTCTAAAACCTTTGAGCTGTCTCTGTGATGAAGAATGAAAAGGGAGACACACTCCAAAGCCCAAATAAACTTGCATAGATATATATTAAACCAAAAATTACAGCTCCCCTGAGCAACAGGGCAGAGTAGAGAGCCCAACCCTGTTGGGGTACACCTTGCCAAAACCATTAATCATTAAGTACATTGAACTAGAAGAATTACATTTTAAAAAGAAAAAAAATATATATATATTACATATTTATGGCTAAGTCAGTTCTTTTAGGTCCAGTTCTTTTAGACGAGGAAAGATTTCCATAGAATTATAGAATGGTTTGGGTGGGAAGGGATCTCAAAGATAATCCGGTTCCATCTCCCTGCCAGAGACATCTCCCACTGGACCAGGTTGCTCTGAGCCCCACCCAGCCTGGCCTTGGACGCTTCAGGGATGTTCTTTATCATGTTTTATACCTCTTCACATCCCTTCTACTCTGGATTGGTACAAGAAAAGACAAATTAAAGTTAAAATAATATTGCAAGCATGCCAGGAATTATTTTTAGGGTTTTTTCCCAGCTCAACAAATAGACACAGACCATTTTTTACTCCTTCCCATCCACTTTGTATAGAGAAGTAACACGAGAGGATTAAGCCTTTATTCACAACACGTGGACAACAGAATCCCAGCTACATTCCTACAGAACTGCATCATTCACTCATCAAAACCAGTGCTAGCAAGCAGGTTTTACAGTGTGTAAATTATGGAACAAATAGGTCATTTGGATTTTTGAGGCCTGATTAATATATTACATCACAAATAAATCTGTAAAAATAATTGATTTTTTATGAACTTAACTGGGGAAGGAAGTAGAGTTCTAATTTACCTACAGTTTTTGTGCTTCAGCAAAAATATATTCCAAATCCAATTAGATATTTGCTTTTGAATCAGAAAAATTGGTTTTGTTTCTTTGCCCTACATTTTTTCACCCTTTTGGGTGCTATTTGAGGGTAAATTTCAAAATGAAATGTCATTGCAAATTGCTGGATCAATATTAAACAAGTATTTCAATATTTCCCCTTAAAAAAAAAGAAACCAAACTCAATTATTTTAGCCAAAGCACTTGGAGAATTTGACAACTCACATATGTATATTTTGGGTCAAGAAAGTTGTACCATTCTGCTGTCTTCATGGGTTGATGGAAATGCATGGTGAGAAAAATTCCTTGTTTCATATTCTTTAAGCTTTGTCATTTATTATTGCTGCTGACTTTCAAAATTAGAGCAAGGTGGTTTATGAATTAATGCCCTTCCCTACCAGAAGTATTCCCAGTTTGTTCTTTGCCATCTCATCTTCCCCCAGACAATTCCTGAAGCATTTCAAGGCAGAAATAAGTGTCCAACAGGACTATGGGCAGGGCTCCCTCTGTTAAGCAAGCAGTGATTGCTGGAGAAAAAATAACACAGGCCCAGCTGATGTCATTGCAGTTGATACCAATAAGTCTGTCCCTGTAAAGCCTCCCAAATTTTTGATGTCATGTCTATATATCAGTCTAAGAATCAATTTGAGTTTGACTGCAGAGATGGACATGAAGATGGAGAGGATTGCTTGTTCTTCAGCTATTAACACAGAAGGACACAACTTCTGTAGTAGTCAACTCTGTATTTTTGTTTGATTTATTTGATTTTATTTTGACAGCTTTTTCATATATTAAACTTCTGAGAGGCTGACTTTTGGTAAATGTGATCATCCTGCACTTGAGACTAATAAAAAGGGATTTTCAGGCCTCTTAGTTTATTTCTATCACTCCAAAGAAAAATCTTTTCATAAGGCAGTAAGTACATCAGCAGCCAGTACTTTTCTAAGAATGCTAATTATATTCTCTCTGTATGAATTAATTATAATTCCTTCTGACTGTAGTGATATTGTTTAGAGGAATTATCTCTCAGGTCAGACAAAAAGGTTTGACTTTGTGTGACACACTGGAGTGATTTCCTCTCCATCGTGGTATTTAGTATTCCTTAGCAGGAACTTTGTGACAAATTAAAATCCAAATTAAACTGAGAAAGGGGGCCCCTCCACTGATTTCCTCTTTTAAAACATTATATAGAGAAGCTCCTCCATGGACTGTCATGCACAGGCAGACAATGAACCAGACATTTTCTCCTTCACAGAGCACCTTTGGAGCAGCATCATGACACGTGTCCCCAGGAGTACTTTGCTGTGATAGGGTTACAGCAGAGACAAGTGGAGATTAGGGCGCAGGTGGAAGTTATCAGTAGCTTCACACCTGCTCAGCCTGGTTCTGAATTTCCCTCTGATGTGTGAGAGTCTGAAGCACAGCCTCCCTATGCTGAGGTATTTATGGAAACTGTGTAATCTGCAGGGAAAAGCGTGGGGTGCAAACCTCTCCTGAGCTCTTCCCTGCTGCCTTGGGTGAGAGATTTTTGGGCACTGAGGGATTCACACGGTCTCCAGTTCTGCAGAATCTCCTAGGTTACACTTCCCCTGCTCCCGAGTTTCCCAGGACATGGAGCGCTTTGAAGCTGGAGAAGCATCTTAAATCCTTTTCCTGTGGGCTGGATCCAGGGCTTAGGCTGCTCATAAATGCTCTGTGGCTTTGTGGTGTTTGACTTCAGAGCCTTGAAGGAAGGCCCTGAGCCCCCTGGTGTGAGTGATGTTGGTCATGTGGACTCATGGAAAAGCAGGTGGGATGTGTGGAGGAAACTGGGCTGGACAAAGAGGCCTAACTCCTAAATTATTCTGTGATTCAGAACAAGTTCATCCACAAGAGCTTCTTAAAGCTTTCAGGAAGATTCTGACAACCAGGGAGGTCAAAAGAGATGCTCTGGCAGTTTATTCATAGGACAGTTTTTTAATTAGTAAATTAGTAAATTCAGCCTTAAAACTTTTGCTTATGTGTCTTGCTACTGCTCAGCTGGCAGCTCACATGGAAAACAATAAACACTTCACTCTTAGTTATTTCTTTGTCCTCCCACCATTATTTCAGGAATTATTAAATAAAAGCCAAACTGCCAAACACATAAGATCTGTTAGTGAGACTCTGCATTAACCCAGCACAGTCTGTGAATGGGATTTCTTCAGGACACAGCATCCCACTGCTTCTCATGGCCCTGGTTCAGGGTTTGGCCACCAAACCCCATCTCCACTGCCTCCCCCACTGCTCCTTCACAGGCTGTTTAGTCACTGACAAGCTGGCAAGAAGTGCAAGACTCATGATGAAGCTACAGGGATGTCAAGCAAGAAGTTTTTCTGCCCATACCCCAAGTTTAGCAGTCCTGGGAAGGCCTCAGGATGACAATGAACTCATCAACTTCAAAACAAAATGCAAAGCTCATTTGGTCTGATTCAGCTCCCCTGTGGAAAAGTATTCAAAGTAAAATTAGGGGGAAAATTGAGACAAAAAATGCTAGTAGGAAAGAATTGCTTTTCAAGTTGGAAGGTACAGAGTGTGAACAGGGAAATCTGGTTGCGTGCATCTCTGCCAGGAGACAGGAGCGGGGAAACGGAGCCCTAAAGCTTTGAGCACAGTGACTCTGGCTGGGAGATGCTGCACATAAAATGCAGCTGTGCATGATTGCAGCACCCAGAGGAATCAGCTGTTTTGCTCTCCTTCAGCTGTGACATTGTTTAAATCATAGAAATAAGAGGAAGGAAAAGATGCACTCCTGTGGCATCTTTTCTCTCTGAGATGTAGGAGGAGATGTGCCTGGGGTGGAGATAAAGGCTGCAGTGTCTCCTTTCAGCTACAACCTCCCCATAAATGGCAGCAGAACCCCTCCTCAGCAACACCCAGTGATTTTTGGTGTGAATTTCCCCCTCTCCAGTGGGAGGTGGATGTGGAGGAGAGTGCTCCATGACACAGCAGTTACTGTGCTCCTCCTCTCTGGGTGTTGATCACGGCCAAATCAAGAAGGGTGAGAGTGCCCATGGTGTCCATGCAAGCATCCTCAGTCACACTCTGCAGATGACAAGGAAAATCTTTCTTTTCTTTCCAAAGGAAAGAAAATATTCTCATTAAACTCATGTTCTGGCCCCCTCTTTTTTATTTCTTGCCATATTAAAAGCAGTCTCTGTTCTCCTCAGTCTGGAACTCAGGATCTTTTAGTGTTGATGATTTCCAGTTTCAATAGCTCAATTTTAGTTTCACCTTCTAATTTGTATTCCTGGTATCAGCTGCTAAAGGAGCAAGTTAAATTATTTGAATTCTTACTGATTTAATATTACTAATTGCACTGCCAAATGCTTTCCAGCCTTGCTGGTTTTTTTTGCAAGAGACATCAAAACCTCTGATAGATTTAAGATCCTCCATACTTAGAAGAAGGGAGAGAAAGAAAGAGCAAATAAGGCAATAAACCTGAGTGGAGCAAATTATCAATTACAATCAGTTAACTGTGTTATCTAACACTGTGCCTGCCACAAAGAGGAAAATCAGCCTTTTCACTCTCTGTAGGTGGCTACACATGTGTTGCAATAAAAGTATTTATGCTGCTGTCTCCACCAGCTCAAAGAACAACTGAACAGAGGCAAAGGCAAAACCTGGGGGAGAGGGGAAAGCCCTTGTTCCCATAGCTACAACAAGCCATTAGGAAGACACACACCTCCAAAAGCTGAATTAGAAAAGTGCTTTTAACTCAACATATTCTATTTAATTTCAGCAATTTCCCCGTAACTATTACACTGCTGTGTGGGCTGTGTTGACAGCTGCTGGAGCTCTGCAGTGCTCACCCCCAGCAGCTGCCACAAAGCAGCCAAGCACACACTTTGGAGATAAACCACTAATAAACAGCTTGTCAGCAGAACCAAATCTCTCTCCTGTGGCTGGGCTGACCACCCTGCAGCCTTATGACAATTTAAGAGCTCAGAGGAGAAAGAACCTTAAAAAAAGGGAGTTGTGGGGGTGGGGGGAAGATAGCCTTGCTCTACATGTGCTGTTTGTACCAGTTTGAATGTGTGTATAAGGGGTGCAAATGTCTGAGATTACTTGTTATAATTTCTATTCTATATCATTATTATTACTACCATCATCATCATCATCAACAACAAGAACAACAACAACAACAATAATAATAATAATATCATGGATGTATGGTGCACAGGTTTAGTACCATCACATCTCTTTCCTCTGTCTGTAATAAAGCAAGCTGTGCCCATATGAGCACTGATATAACTCCATTTACTCTGTGCATTGGTATGTGTGTGGGGGGTTTGTACTTCTGTAATTATATTACTGTGTGTAGCAGTCTGTGTAAAGATAAGTTCTTAAAATTATTTTCAGGGCTCACATTTTCCCCTTGAAGCCTCCTGCCTTTGTTTGCTGTTATATAACCACATTTTGCTTTGCTTTGAAATATTTTCCCTTCTCTGTTGCTGTTGGAAATACCCACGCAAACCAAGAGGAGAAATGGGCTATAAAGGGAACAAACAAAACTGAGTATTGACTTAAATTCCTTTTGGTCTGGCTCCAAATGTTGCCAAACACACAAGATAAATAGATGGAGATTGGAGAAAAACTGTCCCCCTCTCTCGCTTGCTTATGGTGCCACTTGCAAATACCATAAATAAAAAAAAAGGCTAGCAAGGATACACATAATAATAAAACATGCAGACTCTTTATGGGCAAGATCCAGATTCTCAAAAAATTTTAATATAAACATCCTTGAGGACCCTAAGGGAGTCAAAAGTACATGTAGGTAAAGAGAAGTCAACACTATTCGTTATATTTATCTCAAAGACATTCTCTATTTTCTATTTTTGTAATCTATTTTTCCTTTTTACTGTTGACAGTCTTATAATTTTCATGTCTTTCAGGCCTACAATTTTACAATCATGCTTTATTGATAAACTGAACTTGGTTTACAGTATTTTCTAGAGGCTCAGCTAGAAATTGGACTATCTTATTAAAACCTGCATCCACACATGCATATGCACATGTCCAAAGGCTATCACCCAGCAAATTTACAGCTGGGCACTTAAAACCAAGACAAGCATTAGAATTGAAATATGACTAGCACTTCATAAATGGAGCACTGGGAGAGAGAACTTGTGTCACATCCAAAATGATGAGATCCTCCTCCCTCATCCTGGGCCGTGCCTTCTTGGCACCACAGCTACATTAAAGATTCCCCATTTCCTTTCAGAGTAATTTATTTTATGGCATTTTAGGCATCCCAACTCAAACTCTCATCTCTAAGCCTTCCTTTGCTCAGTCTCTGAGGAACACAGATCTCCTTGTGCCTTTCCTTGCTCCAAGTTATCCTTCTGCTCCTCCCTGCCCACAGGAGCCCCAAACCACTGCTGGTAGCATGAAGTTACCTCCTTTACCATTAACAGTCTTTAAATTAGAATGTCTTATAAACCCCAGTGTCCCCACACTGTGTCCTGCCCCTTCTGCCTTGCTGGATGTGACTTCCTGGGTGCCTCCTTTATGCCAGGCTGTCTGTGGTGCACATAAATCAGGTGCTGCTGCTGCTGCTGTGAAGAGATTTAAGAGAGAAAGGAGCAAATCCTGGTGCCAGCATTGCTTCCAGACTTCACAATTACTGGAGAAAAGGGGCTACAATGAGTAAATGACACGTTTGTGGCAAGCTCAAGAGAGATCTTTATACTATCCTCAACCTTGACTTTATGGGTGGATTGTCTGAGAAAAACTGAATCACAAGGTCATTTCCTCCTTCATGAGCCTTCTCGGGAACCATTTTTACTGGAGTACCTGAAGGAAATCAGCCATTATACAATAGAAATGGCAAAGGGTCACTAGCCAAGCTTAGTCTGAAGGGAGAATTTCCATGAACCCTCCCTGTATTGTCTGTAAATTGGGAGATCTCAAGGCAGGGCGAGTCCACAGGTCTGTTGGGGAGCATTCTTTGTGACTGCTACTGGAATATTACCACTACAGAAAAATAACAGCAGCAATATTTGGGCCTTCATTAAAAAAATCCATATGGATGATATGTATCAAATAGGCAATTGATACCATCCTATGCCATGAGGGGCTCATAAAGGAGCCTAAAAATGCCCAGGATTGCCAAAATGCGTTGGTGAGTTTGGACTCCAGTCTACATTTTGGCACTTAATGTGCATTCTAGAACTATTTCCCTACAATGTTTAATGAATCTGGGAGCAAATTAATTTAGAAAAATAAATTCAAATAGACTTTTCTGAATCAATATTGCCGCATTTCACATTCTTGATAACTTGAATCATAGTGCTGAAGCAATATTCAGCTGCTGTAAATTGCCACAGCTCCACTGAAGCCAATAAAGTTACAGTAATTTATTTCATCTGAGGATGTGATTTTTTATAGAATAGTTCTGACCTTATTTAATTGTGTGGTTTGTTCATTTATTTGTTTCAATAAATGGAGGAAAAAGGGCACACTCTTGCATTTGCAGGCAGAATGAAGTGATTACTTCTGCAAATAAACTGGGGGGTACCTGTGGCAAAACCAGGATTGTCAGCAACTGCTGTTTTGTAAGGAAAAGAGCTCAACCCAAGGACAGAAACAGGGATACATGCTTCTTCTTTTCTCTTTCTTTATTTCTGTAATAGAAAAATGTGGGTTATGGAAACTTACTGGAGACATTTCAAGATTTTGTATGAATTAATTTCATTAAAGTGCACAAAAATTGCAAATACATGCGTGTCCCAGGGAGGTTTTCTGGTGGCCTCTAGAACCTGGCATTAATGCTGATTAGAAAGAGAAAAAGAAGGAACAGATACACAGAGATTTTTCTTACAGCATAAACTGGGAACTTTGGGAACTGCTCATTGAGGATGTTTTTGACATGGATTGGATGTTTCTAGGCCAGAGGTGTGAGTAGCCCTGCATTCAGTGACTCCCACTACTCTTGGCTGCAAATTTATTCTGTAGCTTCTACAGGATCCTGTGAGAATTAATTCCCTGGCCTTGTGTGAAAAGATCTTTTTTTTCTCTCTGCTCTGGAGCTGATGGTTGATAATTTCATTATCAGCCTACCCGCTGTTGTATTGTGAGAAACAGTGAATAAATCACTTCCCATTCTTCATATCTACCTCAGCCATATTCCATCTCTGTCCTCTATTACCTAGCCTATTATTAGGTATTATCTATCACCTTGTCTATCCACTCTCCATGTAACAAAACTGAGGAGTAAATTTGGTCTTCCCATCCCTGTCTTAGCTCCAGTACATCCCTTTGAGATGGGGTGAAATGAATAATAAGTACATAATGTAGAGCAATAACATACAGTAGCATAATGTTATTTGATTTTTCTTCTCTTAGCCTTTCCTAATCATTCTTAATATTCTTTGTTTCCGAGCTCCTGAGCATTGATGTGTCAGGTATTCAAAGTGTTCAGTGAGTCCTGAAGGACTCCAAGTGCTCTTCTTAAATGACAAGAGGTAAATTACCACCTAAGTAATGGCTGTATGTAATGTCTGTACATCTCTGCACACATGTACATGCAGATGTATGTCAGCACTGCCTGTTTCTGCATCATCCCTCACCATACTGCAGTTACTAATATGGAATTAAATACCAACATTCATGATCTTCTGAAATACTTCACAGTCAGCTTTAGATTAGACTTTTACAAATATTTTTGTAGGAGCCAATGTTTCAGTGCCCTTTTTCTCTGCTTCCTGCAATGTTTATGAATGTGTTGAGGAGCCCTGGGCCCAGGTCCAATCCATTAGTAGCACCATAAGTGACAGTATTACACTGTGAAGAATCTAATTATTCTTGTCTTTTCCTTTTAAAATTTTTCTATTTTTAAGCATCTACTAATTGATCATTGTCATTTATGCTGTGAATATTTAGTTTTTGTAAGGGTGTTGACTCATGGCAATGGCAATGACTCATTGCCATTTTTTGGGCAATACAAAAGGACTCTATTAGCTCTAATGTCTTTTTGCTCCTCACCTCTTCTGAGAACTGTGTGATATGTGAGGCTGTGTGATATATGACTGCCCTTTGCAAAACCCATGCTGTCTTTTGGGCATTTCTTACACATATTTTTTTTCTTTATTATTATAGTTTCTAATGTTTGCAGTCCAGAAATCAAATTATTGGTCGGTAGTACCCATGATAACTCTTCAAAAAATTTTTGCTACCCACTTCATCCTGTTGCTCTAAATCCTTATTTCAGGATGCTTTAATTTGAAACAGAGTCTCCTTTGCTCTTCCAGGGCTTCCATGCACAAGGTAGTGAGTAAAGTTGATGATAAGCATGTACACAAAAGATCCTCCCTTTTCTGAGACCTCAAATGTTTGGCCATATTTTTCTTCCTTTAAAGATGTTTTTCTCTTTGTTTTTGTGTGATGCAGTTCTCTGGGGAAAATAAAAAAATGGCCTTTTCCAAATTGATTGTTTATTCCCTACCTTCCCACTTGTCATTCCATCTCTTGCTTTGTGTATGAGCACTAATGTCCTCTGGTAATGGCAGCCCTGCCATGCACTGCTGCCTTTAGCCTTTCTGGAAGCTGCATCAATTTTCTACCTTGCCCTGACTTGCCCTGACAGCTATCTTCAGATTTTTCTATTGTCTATTTTCTATTTTGAATGTTTATCCATTATTTCCAAGTTGATTTCAGTGTGAACACAGATATTCCTGATTCTGCCTCATTTCTTCCCTCTCTCACACACACGAGCATGCACACAGCCCTGCCTCCTTAAGGGTGGATAAAATCACTGAAGAAAAATCAAAGAAATAGGGACATGTCTTGAGCTGGAAAAAATTGATTTCTTCAAGGACTACCTTGGAAGGGACATGGTTTATTTTGCACAACAAGTGGGAGTGTACTCATCTGACTTGCTGATGGCACATCCCAGGCACAGACAGGCACTCAAATATTTCACAGGCAGAATTTGAGAGCCATTTAAACTGGAGGCATTTTAAACTGGATTAGTTTCACAGTACAGAGTACAAAATCATTTATGGACATAAGAGTTATAGGAATACCTGCAGCCATTAGATGCTTGCTATTAAAAGCCCTTCTGCTGGAATGGCAGAGCAAAGACAAGATAAAGACACGTAACCTTGCACAGAGGCTGTCAACATGACAGGAAAACTCAAAGACCCTGGAAACTCAAGATGGATTAGGTGAGTTATTTCCTGCAGAGTGAGGGGTGTACACATCCACACTGGCAGGTGCAGCATAATTTGGTCACCTGGGATCAGAAGTGATTACTTTAAAGTGAAATGCAGGATTGACAAGGGCTATTAAGATGGTCAGAAAAATGAAGAACATAATAGATGAAGGGGTACTAGAAGAGCCTGGCTTGATTAATTTACTGGAATGGGGGTGACAGCAAGCATGGTTTCTGCTGATAGACACCTCAGTGGGGTGAATGCTAAACAGGCAGGAAGGAGCTGTGGCCAGGGAGTAAAGCTGGAGAACAAACAAGGCATCCAACATGTGGGAGAAAAGAAGCCTGGATCCCTGGAGAAGGCCCCAAGCTGATGGGAAGGAGAGATTTTGGAGGCTTGGAGCACCCTGGCAAAGAAATAAATCCTTTCTGGGAGGATGCACAATGTCCTCACCACCTGCAGGGGATGACTTGGAGCTCCTCCTGCTTTTCCTACCAGCTCACTGTGCATCTTTAGACACAACTTGCTGCTCCCTGGCCCTGTTCTCCACACTGGTATAATCCAGGTAATTATGCTGATGGCTTCTGCAAAAAAAGGTTGAGAGCTGCCAGCAAGGAAGGCCAAGCAGCATAAAGGTGTTGTTATTCTCATTTCCAGCTGCTTCAAAGGAAAGCAGGATCTGCCTTTCCAGCCATCAGGTGTGTGAGGGGGTGAGAACAAGGGCTGAGAGAATAATGGCTGTGTTACCTGCACAGCTGCAGACAAACCCCCAAGTGTTTTATACAGAGAATACAACCTAAAGAGAATCTTTATTTACTTTTTAATAATTCACCTCTCCATGTACCACCGATGATGCTTTGAAATTAATAAATTTCCTGACAGCAGGGACTGCAACTCTCTGCATCCTTTTCCCCAGTATTTTCTTTTGATCATTGCCTTTTCCACAAGAAGCATCTATACTAAAAGTAGCTGCCTCTTGCTCATAAATGAATAGCTGCTTTCAAGGTCTGTGCCACATTTATTTTAACTTGGTCAGACTGGCTAAAATTAGATGACTGCCACTGAAATCTAAAATTCAAAGGAGGTCAAAGTTAGCCAGATTAGTGCGTTGTCAGCTGCATTTTAAAATCTTATAAGGAAGTCCTGAAATACTGGTGTATTCCCCACCATCTAGGGAACATTAATTATATATGAGGTGAAAAAATGCAGCTGATCCCACAAATATTTCCAAAGCTAAATTTATGGAACCACTGCTCACCCACAGATACATTCCTTCATCTGTGTTGTCAACAAAGATGAAGGAACAACAAAATCCCTATTTTAACAGGGATCCTTCAGGTATCTCTGCTCTTTGGCCATACCTCCATCCCCTGCAGGCTTTCTAAAGCTGAGAAGCACCAACAGACTGGCACTGACAGGGTTATCTGGGATTTCACCTGGGGCACAAGGGTGTCAGGCTGGGGTCCATGTGGTTTGTTCAAAGCATCTTCAGCTCCAGTTTGACAGATGTGGAAAATTCTTGACTATGTGCTGGTGCTTCTGCAGCACTGGGAGCACTGGGGAATCTCGTTTTCCTTTGTGAAAAATGTTTCTTTCTCACTCTGTCATGAGATGTTTAAATAAACAAGTAACACAAATGTTGTTTTGTAGCAATATTTCTCCTGTGTAGACTCAGAGAAATGCAGTGTTTAGTCACTCTTTTCCATACAAAGGTGGAAATATCAGTTTTCTGATAGAAAGATAGAAGTTATTGCACGTGGCAGGAAAAACTCTCTATTTAAGGGCAGATGCCTCCAAATGCAACAGGACATGATTCTCCATTACTTGTACTGTTAAATTTCCCAGGCTCTTCAGATGCACACTTGACTACACTGACAAATCCTAATAAAATCAGATTGCCAAACAGAAAGAGGAAAAAACGTTCTACAAGATAAAAGGTCTGTAAGCTCAAAAGTTCATTGAGACTGTTACAGAGCATGATCAGATTTACACTCTGAGGTACTAAAAGGACGATGAGTGTTTGACAGTGCCAAATGTGGTCTTTAGCTTTTTATCTAGAGGTAGCTCCTCTTGGTAAGTACAAGCATCTGTCTCTATCAGGAAATTCACTGATCCAAGGCAGCAAAAACTTTTGCCTTCAACATGACTTTCATGGCTTCTCTCTCAGTTTGCTTCATCCTAAGGTACTTTCTCCCTGGTGCCTTCAGTCCAAAATATGCCAGTGGTACTTCAGTGGTAGCCCTTGTTTGCTCAGAACAGCTGTGGAAATAATAAGGCATTTTTATTTTGAGGTTAAAATTGAAGGCAGCACTGTGCACCCATGGATGTTCAAAAACCTAAATGTGGGCTCATCGTAGCAATGACAAATCAGGGATATCATCAGTTCCTTTGCAAAAATGAGACTGGACTTCATCTCATGCTGCTTGATGTAACTCCAGCATTTAGGGCAAGTCACTGATGTGCCCTCCATAGCCAAAGGAGAAGGAAATACACTTTAAAGGAGAAGTCCTTCCAGTTTATATTGTCTGTGTCCACAGTAAACTAAAAGTAAAAAAGTTTTTATTAGTGACTGAATCATTAGACAATCCCACCTTCACTGCCAGTTTTATTTTAACTGGCCAACAGACATCCCTGCTTTGCAAGTTTTTACCTTGAGGAAAGTATTTTTATTATGGCTCACCAAAAAAAAAAACAAACAAACCATAATGAAACTAAATGAAATGAAACCAAACCAAACCGAACCAAACTAAACCAAACCCAAAAAACATCTCTTTGAAGTAAAAAAAAGGTGTTTTGGCCAGAACTTGTCAAGTCTATGTTGCCTCTTTGCCAAATCACATACCAGTGCTCACCAGTTACTTCTGGTTTCGTGCAATAAGATAATTCTCACACATTGAACAAAGCAAAGCAATGTCACCTGTGGAGGGTGGCATTCCCATCACTGGTGTGTGTCAGACAGAACCTGGGGCTGACTTACTCCAGCTCCTTCCAGCCCCTTCCCTATACATCTCTGGAATCACCAAAATATCAAAAACATAAATAATCTGAAATGACTGCGAGATGGGGAAGAGGGTTACAGTGCGTAAACAATGAGATTTTAGTGGAAGAAGAAAAAAAAGACAAAAGGAAACCATGTATTTTTTCATGTCCCAGTCTTGTGCCAGCTTCCCCAGCCCTGCTGAAAAGCTTATATCAAGATGTTAGTGCTGCATTACTTGACAGCCTGCTGCTTCCAAACTCAGAATTCCTGGTGAGCTGCAGTCTGCAGTTAAGATTTGAGCATTCAGAAAGGACTGTAACTGAATTTAGATGCATGTAACTCTTAAATTACACAGTGCTGTAAAGTATTGATGTTTATACTTGATAGCTTTAATATTACTATTTATGTCTCAATGAATTATACTTGCAGAAGTAAAAATGGAAAAGCCAGACTGCATTAATATCTACACTAAACATAAATCTCAAAATATAATTGATGTGGATATTAGCAGTGCAATTTCAATAATATTAAACATGCCTATGGCTTGTGATAGGATCTTCTAAATGCAATGTAAAAGGGATAAAGTGAATCAGGTAAGAAATATTTTTTGCAGAAGAGCTGCTTTGAATGGAAGATTAAACCCCAAGTATTGGATACCAGACACTGATTTGAAGTGAGAAACTTAAGACTTTTGATAAACCAAAGCAAACTAAAAGGAAATTCTTTTTAATATGACTCTAAAATGTGCCTCAAATTTGAGGTCTGCAAATTATTCCTGTAATCATTGTGAGGTTTGCAGTGGAGCATACTTACATTATTTTCTCTGGAGAGAAGACAACTTCTTACTTGCCAGTCATGCTCCACAAAAATTGGAGATGGAAAACATCTCCCTAAAGTAAAAGTGTGTGTATTAAATATTCAAAAATAGGCACCCTATAGCAGAAGTTATCTGGCAAGTCAACCGCAGGCTTGTTGATGCCTCAGATTGTATTTCTGAAACAGCAGGGCACTGCATATCACCCTGAACAGGGCTGTGTTTTTACAGCAATAAATCAGCATTCAGCTCCTCTTCACAATCTGACTTACAAGATTGTTGTTCACATTATATATTTGTGCTTATTATGGGCTAGAGGAAGCTGAGAAACTCATAAAACGAGCTTATCTTTTGTGTGAGGGTGAGAAGTGCTTTAAATTGTTCCAACCATGAAGTCCTCAGATAGTGTGGCTACCCATATGTGAAATTACATTCCATAAAACAGCAATTTCACTCAAATCCATTAATGAATTTTCTAGCCTCCATGGGTTCCAGCATGGTTTTAATTTGGGTAGGGCATCTGCAGAGAAGAGGAGGATTGTTATTAGGAAAACATCATTGTATAGGGACAGACCTTCCTGCTCTGTGGAGGCATCTGAGGAAATCTCCGGAAAAGTTGTCAGGGTTGATCCTTCCCATTTCCTGCTCAACTTTCATTTGTGAAGGAATGGGGTGGAGGAGGGTGAGCAGGAAAAATAGGACCAGAAAGGGCAGATAAATTTATTTCGATGTTATATAAAGCCTACAGATTGCTTTAAAAATGTCATTGATTTACCACAGTAATCTGAGTGTCAACACAATAAATTATCTTTTCTCCAGGTTGTTTAAAGATGTTTCCACATCTGAGTTGCCTTTCTGGCCTTCTATGAATGCCATGCAGCAAAATTTTGGAAAAAAATATATTAAAGCCCTGAAAATAACTGATTGTAGAAATAAAGAAAATAAATCTTCTCTTTCAACTCCTTTTTCTCAGTACTTGACATGATTACAGCACCTTCACCATGCAGAAAATATTCAAATATCTTGTGAAGGAACCTGCATCATGGTAAACTTTTACTAGTCAGGACAGGCATTCATTGTACACAAGCACTACATGGCTTAACAAAAAATGTGTGTATGCATCCAGAAAACAAATTGGGACTTTGAAGGAAGTGGTATTGGTGGGACTTGATTCTAGCTGGAGTCTAGACAGGATTTTTAACCTGGTTCATGAAACAGAAGTGTAAGCAGAAAAGAATGTTTTTTGCTTGATAAGGTAAGCAGGTTTTGTTTGGATGACATATTTATCTATCACTTGTAGACTGGACCACTAATATTTTCCATGTGACTCTATATTCCAGGAAACTTGTTCAGGATGATTTATTCCATTTACTAGTGTAGTTCTATGCTGGCATTACATAATACCAGAGTGCTACAGACTGCACAAGTTAGCAGCTGACTTCTGAGCAGAGATTAATAATGATTTCATGTGCAAAGAGCCATTCTAGAGCCAGCCAAAACAAACTGGAAGCAACTCAGTGTCTCAGAATTAGAGTTAAATCCCTAACTGATTTGGGTCTACGTTGCCTGGAGGCAGTTGATCTTTTTCTATCAAACACTCACAATTGAGATTAGCAGCATGACATGGCTCTTTTGATGTAAAAGACAAACATCAATAAGGGATTTTCTAAGTAATGTTTCTTATTCTGGACTGTTTTTCCTGCTGCCATGAATATCAGAGCTAATCTCTCCATAAAAGCTGCAGATGCATTTTTCAGAATTGAGAGATTTGAGAAGAATCTGGAGCAAGGTTGGGTTGGGGCTGTTGTTTGCAAGCTGAGATGAAGTAATAGTGTCAGCCCAAGATGTGACTCTAAAGGCTGGCAGTGACCTCATGAGAGATTAATCTCCTTTAACTGCAGATGTATCCAAGCACAACATTTCACCCAGACTCGTTGCTTTGGACTGAACCTGTGTCTATGGTGGTTGGGAAAAAATTCCTGGAATGAGAGCACCTAGCTCACACTTGACATCTTGCATAAATTGTGACTATCTTTAAATTTATATATTAGAAATGTTTATTATTGGAAATGTTTGCACCTACTAATTTCCTGCTCTCCTATTTATAATTGAAATACAATAATTAACAATTTGCCATGTATAAGGGAAAATTACAAAGCCCCTCATAAAAATTGAATTATGGGTTTTACTTCCAGGTCCCCTTTTTCTCTTGTTTTTGTGTATCTTAAAGGAGAGAAGTAACACATGACAGACAGAAATACTCCAGATCTCAGACCACCATCTGCACCCTTAGTTCACTTAGTTTCCTTTTCCGTTTTCTTGCCTCCTGTTATCATTACTCACCAGATCTGGGATCTTATTGTCCCTTTCCTCTCCTAGCCAGTCTCCGAGCAGGAACACAGGACATGGATCAGTGTGTGAATATTTCCTCCCAGCTCAGCAGCCTTGCTGGCTCCCATGCATGGAGAAGTTTGGATTTCCCAGCAGTTTAGTGCTGTGATTTGTCCCATTTGTCTTTCAGGCAGTTCCTCATCTCAGGCCTAATGTGCCCAGGCAGGCATGGAGCTGAGGACAGGACAGGAGGTGAGCAGGGATCCTGTTCCCTGAGAGAGAAAACCTTCCAGGCTTTGTCCTGCCGGGCTCTGAGTGCTGGGGAGATGCTCTAAAAAACCAACACCAACAAGGCTGAGGGTGCTGCCCTGTCCCTCCACCCAGCTCCTGAGGCTGGTGGGCAGCAATGTGACTTTTGAATGCTAGGGGAAAGAAAATGTGTTGGTTTGGAAAGACAGGAGTCTGCCAAGGAAGGCAGGAGCCTCCCCTGAAATGGAAAATGTAAACCCTCCCCACCCCTCCAAATTGCTATAAATCTTAAATTAAGGGGCTCTCAGGCAAAAATATGGGAGCAGGAAATAACAGTTCTTTAATAGGGAAGAAAATAAAAGGATAAAATAAACAATGCAGTACACTATAACAACACTGACAGAGTCAGAAGCCAACCTGACACCCTGTGGGTCAGGGTGTTGGTAGCAGTCCCATTGGAATTGTGGCTGCAGCCCTCCTGCAGTGTCAGGAGTGGTTCTGTTGGAGCAGGGATCCTGTAGAAAAGGGTGTATTCTTCCTCTGAAGATCCAGTGGGAGAAGAGGCAGCTGCTGTTCCTCTGGGGAATCCCGAGGAGAAAGCCGTGCTGGTGTCTCAAAACCTCTGGATTATATTTGGGTAGGAATGCTTGGCTCCTCCCTCTGGGCTCACATCTCCCAATGGGATGCTGTAGTTCTTATCAGCCCTGCAGTGACATTCAATAGTCTGTTATCAGCAGATGTCCTCTCACGAAGGAGGCGTGAATGTGGTCACTCAAAGAGAGAGATAAGGCAAACTGTCCACTTGGCAAAACATAATCTGCCATGCAGATGGTAATAGGAAACACCTTGCCTTGTAATCTGGAACAGAAAACAACAGAGAAATTGCTTGATAACAAGCAGAAACTCACAGGAAATAATTGAGAAATAAAATGCTTAAGACATTTTTGTCACACACATCTAGCTTGCTTCCTAATTCTCATCAGTCTGGTTTTTTTTCTTCCACAAAGTCATAGTTTCTGGCATACTCTGCCGTCTAATGGTGCTACAATGACTTTTTTTTAAGGACATCTCCCTTTGGAATATTTGTGTGTGTGGTTTCTTTGTTCTGTGAGCAGAATATGCCTGCCAGCGAGACAGAATCTCATTTAGTTACAAAATACACTGATTCACTTAATGAAGATGTGGATCTGCTCTGCAGATGAGGGTCTCCTCAGCTTCTCTCAGTAGGACAATTATGGTTTGTTTTAAAAGTACAGAAATTCTCTGAGGCACCAGCTCCTTCAGTTTTTTAGCAGGTTTTGTTGAATTATATTAATTTTTTTAATGCAGTGCCACAAACTGGCCCTACATTCTGTCCTGAGAGAAGGGCTTTGGTTTTTCAGGGGATTTTTTCAGTCTTCATTTATCACATTACTATTCTGCAGGGGTTTGCTTGAGCAGTCAGAATTGAGTTGTGTCACTTGAGCATGCATTTTAAATTAAGACGGGGTCATCCTCTTCTGTGTTTTATAATCATCAGTTGCTTGAAGCATACAAGAAGATGTGTTCAGACAGGTAGGTTTGAGATTTCTGGTGATGAAAATTGCACAAATCTTAAAATTTATTAGGCCATGCAATTTAACACTCGTTCTTTTTTGTTTATGCCCTGTAGGTGTATTTTTTATGCGGTATGGCTCTTCCTATAAAGAAAAATCTGACAGTCATTCACACAGGCATTTATTCTTGCTTTCTCATATGAGTTCAGCTCCTCTTCCTGAGTTTCAGCTTAAAAAATATTTAAACTACTTAACTGCTTCTGCTTCTCGTTCTGGCCACACCATTTACTTCTTACCACTGTACACATATTCCATCAGGCATTTGCAGAGCTGAAGGTGCTCTGGAACAGCAGAACTTCCCATCTGATCACATCCATGTCACACATGTACCAGTGAGAAAATCTGTCCCTCTTTGGGTCCTTTCAATGTATTTGTAATAGAATTAGAGCTGATTTCATTGTGAGAAGCAGTGCCTATAGGACCCAGGCAAGGCTGGCAGAGTGCTGAGTTAAGCACAGGGTTTACATAATATGTCAATCCCTGCCCTCAAAACCCTGGGAGCCAAATAAGCAGGACCAAGAGCAGGAGGAAAGAAGAGAGGTGAAGTGACAGGTCAAGGTCAGGCAGTCTGTGAGAGCAGTGGACCAGAACAGAGGTTTCCTGAGCCCTAGGAGAGCCCCTGTTGCACCAAGTGTGGGGTATTTTAGGGAGAGGATCCATAGGCTCTGAGGATTCAATTATTTTTTGTTGCCTTCCCTCTGCTGCCCTTACATGTGACCAGCGGCAGCTGTGGTGCTGGCTGCTGCCAAAGTAGTAAATAGAGTCTTTCATCCCCACTGAAAGGAGAGTGAATGATGTAATTTGGCTTCCCTTCCCTCCTGCTGACTGCCAAGACATTATTTCTGTATCAATGCACATGGCCACTTGGCACCAAGCAGGACCCCTCTCTTTGTGGAAGTGGAGGCAGGATGTTAATTCTTTTTGATGTACCAGGAACGTATCTGGAGCTGTGCAGCCATGTTTCTTTCAGGAGGGAACTGGCTCCCAGTGTTCCCTGACAAAAAAAGGAGTGTGGGCTCCTTTCCCTGCATGTGCAGAGCCCCAGGAGGTGAGCACACACCCTGCTGACCACAGGCCAATTTGTTGTGTGCTTTTAGTTTCAATGGCATAGCGAGCCTGTTTGTGTTGCTCATTGAGGTGGTTCTGCTCCAGAGCACCTCTGCATTAATTCATTAAACTTCTTTGTTCTACAGCCTATAAATTTAAGCAGTATTGCTTTTAAAGGCTGGAAGAAGGATTCAGACACTGTGTAAGATAGGAAGTTGTATGGCACCCACAAGGCCATATTTCTGCCTACTCTGCCTCTGTCTTCCAACCATATGAAAATATTCTTACTCCAGTGGCTTCACATCAGGTCATTAACTTTGGTTTATTGCCTGTGAAGACAGTTCTGTGAACTTTCCTTCTGGATTTTTGAGAACAGGAACAATTTGCTGGAAAGGGCGGGGAAGGAGAGCGGTTGCCTTCTGATGCCAGTCCAGATTTATGTGATTGGCTTGTCTAAGTCCTGGAATTACTCAGTTTCCTCCTTGAAACCTCCTGCACCTCACATTGAATGAGGTGAGGGTATCAGATAATCTTTTTTTTTCTCTCTTAGGAAAACATAAGAAAGTTCTGGACAAAAGAATGCCAGCAAAGCTGCTGAAACCAGCAGACAAATGATAGTGAGTTCCTTTTTCATCCTGTGTCTCTCTCTGTAAGGAAAGAAAGAGGTTGCTTTCATTCAGGTAGGAGACACCTAACAAAGTAAGAGACTCTGCAGTCTCAGGATAAAAAAAATAAAAAAAAAACCAAAAAACCCCACTATTCTATCTCAGTTTGAACTGGCTAAAAGACTGTTGGTGCAATGTCCACCACAACACACATGGAAATTCATAAAGTGAGAGAACAAGCTGGTCCAGAGCCTCTTCCCAGCCCTGTTCCTCTAAACAGGACAGAACCAACAAGGTATGATTTTTAACTGCACATTGATTATAAGCTCGACAGTTCTCTCTTTAATTTTCACCACATTTTCACTTATCTGTGTTGCCAGAGGCAGCTCACATGTCTCCTCACAGGAGTGCAGTGAATGAATGGTTCAGGGTTTTCATGGCCTCTGTGAGCTGACAGAGGCTCATTCCTTCCTCTGCTCTTTGGCAGCCAGAGCAAACAGACAGATTGGTCATGCCTGCATCTGTAGCATCCAAACTCTCCAGTAGTTCTGTTCATTGCTCCACACTCAAGGGTTAATCCAGTGCATACTGGAGCATCCAGAAAGGAGTTTGGCACTGGGGAGCAGGGGTAGCTGAGAGGGCCCCAGTTTCAGTCTTTGCATGTGGATGATTCTGGTCAAAAATACCCGGGGCTGGTGCCCAGGGGCAGCCCAGTAATCAGAATGGATTTTTGGGCTATGACTGCCCTTTATCTCACCCTGGCATGTTGCTCCTTGCTCCACCACTGCCTCTTCACCGCACCAGTGTCGTGGGGCTGAACTGCAGAGGTGCAGTGAGCAGCACAGGGAGCAGTGCAGCAGAGCCTCACTCAGCCTTTTCTTATCCTGAAGGATGAAACCCATTAGTTAGAAGGCTAGATTTGTCCCTTCATACACAGAGAGAACAGAGTTTCCTACTTCTCTCCCCACTTACCCACCCCTGCCTCCAAATCCCTTGGTTGCACCATCTATATCCACGTCTCACACAAGTCTTTTGTTTGCTGAGTGGCTTCTCTTGCCTTCTCCCATTTCCATTGAAAAAATGCTTCATTAAAGAGTTTTTCTCAAGAGAAGAAGTGTTTGGCTAGAAGACAAGTGAATGTGTGTTTATTTCTCCAGTAGCAGGATCACTGCAGCCAGTCACAGCCAATATGAAGCAGAAGGGCTCCAAACCAGATTTCCTGATTCCACCTTGGAAAAAGTGCCAGGCCACAGTGGGTGTAGAGTTTTGTCACTTAGAGGTGAAGTTGCTCTCTCTAAGAAAAAGAACAGAGTTCAGGGGAGAGCCACAGAGGGTCAGGCTTTTGCTTCTGCTGTTTCCAAAGGAAGGAGAGCTGCAGATGTGAGGGGCTGTCCCACCATGTTTTGCTGCCACCCTGGCCATTAATATCCTCCTATCCATAAAAGTGTCACAGACATCTTTTATGAAAAATCATTTCCTTAGGATTTTTTCTCCTGAGAAGCTGAGAAGCCTCAGGAACAAAATGTAAACAATGATTATCTGCTGCTGTGGAATGCAACAGGTGCATCTGTGATTGGTCCATGTTGGTTGTTTCTAATTAATGGCCAATCACAGCCCAGCTGGCTCAGACTCTCTGTCTGAGACACAAGCTTTTGTTATTCATTCATTCTTTTTCTATTCTTAGCTAGCCTTCTGATGAAATCCTTTCTTCTATTCTTTTAGTATAGTTTTAATGTAATATATATCATAAAATAATAAATCAAGCCTTCTGAAACATGGAGTCAGATCCTCGTCTCTTCCCTCATCCTCAGACCCCTGTGAACACGGTCACAGGGAGTAGTCTGACTATCAGTGGAAAACTTTGTGGCACTGATGCCTTCAGTCACGGCCTGCTTTGTGGGTGCCTGCATCTCAGGGTGTGTGGGCTAGCAAAACAGCTGAGGAAAGTGTGGTGGTCCCAGAACTTGCTCTGTTTCCATCAGAATTGCTCTTGGCCAGTGTGGCACCACTGGCTTGTCGAGTGCCCATCTCTGGCTGCATGGGCACAGAGCTCAGCATTTCAGCCTCTCCCTGGCCCCTCATTCCTGACTGTCAGCTCATTCCTCTTCAGTTCTCTGTCTCTGGCTGTTCCTCTGTCTCAGGGGGTGTCCTGTGGAAATCACTCAGCCAAGCTTCCTGCTGGCTTGTCCAAATAGGTTTTTATCCTGTCAAAAATGCATGGATACTCTGTTAATTTGATAATTTGCTGAGGCAGGATCTTATGCAATATCATTCAGAACAGCTGTTTCCTTAACTACTTTTGCTGCATAGTGAAACCTCTGAGTGACAGCAGTGGATCTAAATCCTACCTTCCCTAGAAATGAAGGTGAAACTCAACCACCACTCATGTTAGATTCAGCAGTGGCATTAATGGCAAGAATCAGAGGCCGTGGAAAATATCTTTACAACCAACTCAATCTTTCATTGAGGAAGATACTGGATTTTGGAGTGGAAGCAAATGCAAGTTTTGGAAGAGAAAGAATTCATTGGTCCAAACATCACACCTCCAGGGTAGTCCTCAGCCTCTGAATTTCATTTGGCACTGCTTAAAATATATAATTCAGTGACAGGTCTGGAAACTCCTGAGATGTGGACACAAGGAGGAAGATTCACATCTGCAACCCAGAACTGGATCCAGGAAAAAACCTGTGGAGCAGAGCTTTTTCCTGAACAGGAAGGTTTACATGCACTTCTTCCTGAGTTACCTCTGATGCTGAGGCAGTCAGTAATGGTTGACTTTTATTTGCAAGACTGAGCTCACTCTCCCTGCTAATGCTTTGGTGGAAGAGACACACAGGGACCTGTTCTGAGCCCTGCCTGCTTCTGTGTTTGGGGCAGAAAACAAGATGCAGAGTGTCTGCCCTGTCCTCTCTGCCAAAGACAGGATGTCCTCAGCCACTTGGTAAATGAGGAAGACTTTCCCCTCTGGTCTGTGTCTGTGTCCCAAATATCTTAGCTCTAAACCCCTCCACAGTTTGTTGGAATCTCTCAAACTCCCTATCTTCAGGGCTAGCCACTTGGCTGTATCTTCACTGACATCCTGAAAACAAAATCCCACAGCTCTGTGGATGCTCTTAAGCTGGAGCTTTGTTTCCAGCATCTCTGCCATAGTCAGAAATGGTCCTAAGTGCATCAGCATGGCACTGTAACAAATGATACAATTATTCCTGCGTACAGCACTGTTTCAAAGATACTTATTTTATCAGCCAGTGCATTTCTGTGGAATTTATTTCCCCTCTCCTGTTATTCATTTACTTCTCTTCTTTTCATTGCAATAAAACTGAAGAGGGGGGTGAAAATCTGGATGTCAGTTCAAAATGTTGTAGTAAATAATTCACAGTAATATGAGGAAAAATTGCTTTCTGTTGAGTGCAGCTCATGCAGGGCATTGCATGCAGCTCAGCCTGGATAAACATGGTTAGCTCTGGATACACACATTTAAATTCTGTCTTCTGTTTCAACCTTGTCTGGTGTTATATAGGCTGTGTGAAATCTAGTGCCAGGATTGACCCAGAGTGGGGAAATGGATGCTACAGCTGGCTGAGGTAAACAGAGAATGGTTATTGCTTCCATCTCAGCCCCTTTCCTCCTTCGCTGCTTTTGTCACCGAGAAAAGGCAGAGAAGTGAAATGTGAAACCTTCCAGTTGCCTACATCTGTTAACCAATTTATTTTTTTAAGGTAGAGGAAATGGGAGGGTAGGAAAGGTGAAGGTAGGAGTATGTCTTAATCTGTGGGAGAACCAGGTCAGCAAATAAATGTAATCATTCTGAGAGTCAGTGAGATCTGTGTCAGCCACGTTAACCTGTTGAACCAATGACCTGTGCTCCCACCTGGAGTGTGCTGGAAATAACATTTCTAACAATGCCCAGGACTGCAGATGGAGCACAGGCTTCCTGAGGCTGCACACAGTGATTGAAAACTATCTGGATTAAGGAAACTAAACCCAACCAAACAAATGAGAAAACAGCAACCCCTGTCTCGGCAGCTGGTTGACAGAACATTAATTCAGATAGCATTCAAAACATTAATCTTTACTTAGTTTCCAAATCTGAGCTGAAGAAGACAGGCTACAGTTTCTGGATTTAGTATCATAACTTGTGCTTTTTAAAGTTGCTTTTAATCTTTTTGATCCATGACAGGGTAAAATATCAGGGTGTGTCAGAGCTGGCAGCTCTGCAATGGATAATCTGGCTTGTAAATGCATGGCCTTGGATTACCAAATGGGCCAGGGAGAAAAAGGTGTTGGTTAAGAGGGGCTCAGGCTATTAATTACATTTAATGTAATGGTCTGCTGAATACAGTGGTTGCACAATGATGAGAGGAGGAGCTGGGAGGAATCTTTCTGCTTCTATTCCATATTTCTTAAATGATAACACACAAATTTACATGCTGCGCCATGCACACTGTGTTTATTATTGTTTAGATAGCTGGCCTTGCAAAGTATGGCTCATGAGTGTGGATGATTTGAAAATAATGACTCTGACATTATATGACCTTTAGGTACATTGACAGCCACTCCAGACTACATGCTATTTTCTGAATAAAAGAATTTTTATTTTTTCTGGGGAAGTCTGTTGATGGAAGAGCTTTAAATGTAATAAAGCCAGAGTTATAGTCAAAGCAACAGCCCTTGTTGTGGAACACGCTGTAGGGGACATGAGATGATTTCTGTGCATGATAATGCATTTGCTTTTAAATGCCATCACTAGATTGATAATTATAGAATTCTTCATATTGCGCCTGGCAGGGTGTCAAGGCTGAATCCTGCCAGTCTGTAAGAGTGGGAGATAGAAAAGTGTGCTGTGAACCACAAGAGTTCAGTCACTTTATGCATGAAGCTGCTAAATGTATTTAAGATGTTGCAGGAGAGAGACTTTGGTCTTTTCAGAGTCAGCATAAGCCTGATGTTTTATTCACATTGGCAGGAAAACTCCTAGGAGCTCTCTGTTGCCAGCAATCCATAAGTGACCACCACACAAAGCTGGTCCTCTCACTTTGGTTTAGATATATGGCAATTTGTTTAATTCCTTGTATCCAGCTTCTTCTTCTGCCATTTTAGAGGCACAGGGATGCTTGAAAATCCCTTCTTTTCACTTTCAAAACACAGAGAAATAACAGTGAGGAGGACAGAGCATCTGGAACTTTATGAAGATATTCAGAGTCTGTAGCAGGCAGGGGATGGAAAAGAGGAGGGACTCTGCTGGTCATGTTCAACTGCCAACTTCCTTCATCAACTTTTTCTGAACAAAATAATAGGTGAACATTTTAGGAACAACATGATTTAGGGAGTGATGAATGAAACAAGAAAGAGGGGCATGAATTCCTAATTGGGTTTTATGTATTGGGTACACTGAAAATCATGGCTGCAATTGCCCAGACACAATCAATGTCATCAGCACAGCTCTCTTTGCTGATTGCAAACCCTCAGTGTGTT